>NC_041381.1:364875801-364920630 GCF_002162155.2 Triticum dicoccoides | reverse complement strand
TTGTATTGTTTTCTGTTTTCTTTTTATTTATTTTCTTTATGTTTTTTAATTATCTATAAACACTTAGGCATTTAATAAAAATTTGTTTGTTGCATCATAATTATCCTTGTAATATTCGTCAACCACCGAACAATTTTATTTTAAAATTTGAAAACTTTTATTGTTTTCATCACTTTGAATTTTGAATTTGAACGGTTTCGAATTATTTCGAGGTTAGCAATAGTAATCGGGATGACGTGCCATGATTAGCGTGGGATTACTGTAGCAAGATTATCCGGGCGTTACAGTTACTTTGCTCAATGTGAATCCTATCCATTTGCATTTTATTGAGTGTATCCTCGTAAATGAGGTTCAGTTTGCTGCCGCCGTCCATGAGCACTTTAGTGAGCCAGAAGGCGTCTACGATTAGGTTTAGGACCAAAGCGGCTGGTGCCCGGACTGAGCAGGCTCTTGGTTCATCATCGGTGTTGAAAGTGATCACCGTGTCGTTCCAAGGATTTACTGCTGCCACGTGGCAGACTTCGGCGAGGTTGTGGAGCGCCCTCTTACGCCGATTATTCGAAGAAAAGGTCTCAAAGACCGTGAATACTTTGGGATCATTGTCCTCCGAAGAATAATTATCTGGAGTGTTGTTAGTGAGGAGACCCTCACCGCTCTTGGCCACTTGCCGGAGTATCCAACATGCTCGAAGGCTATGCATTGGTTCGCTGTCCGGCGTCATGTGAATTTTGCAGGGTTTGTCGAGCCATTCCTCGAGGAAAGTTTTATGCCCTGTAACTGGTTTAATTTTCTTGTCCACGGGATGATGATTGGGTGCGCTGCAGGGGTGCATCCTCTTTGCCCGTCCGAGGGATGGCCCAGAGGCATGTGGTTCCCAGCGGGCTATCTGGGTTTTCCAAGCGCTTTCCATTGCACAGTACTTCTGTATTATGTGTGCCAAATCGTCAAAGTGCAGTACGCGGCGGCGGTTGAGGGCATTAAGGAGGCCCTCATCCGTGCAATTGTTGTAGAACACCGAGATTGCATCGTCGTCACAAAAGTCCTTGATCTTGTTTTTAACAAGTAGGAATCTAGCCCAAAAGTGGTGGACTGTTTCCTGAGGCTGCTGCTGCACATGCATTAAGTCACATATGTCCGGCGGGCCGGAGTTGCTGGGAGAATATTGCTTGTGGTGGGTGGGTGGGCTCAAATTCAAACCCTGACCCACTGAGTAGTCGGGATTCTGAAGAATTTCTGAAGTTATAGGCTTGGGCTCCGAAGCATCCGGTGTGTTTTTAGGCTCGACACCCGATTCCATGTTCAGAGGACAAGAAGTGTCTTCCATAAGATGGGAGTCCGGTTCTCCGAGCTCGGAAACCCGAACATACTTTGTTCTCAACATAGGAGATAAGTCATTGTCAGCTTGTTCCTCCAGGATTGCCACATGATGGGTGATCGGCGGAGACCTGATTTCTCTCTGGTCGGGTTTAAGCCCAATCCGATCATAGTCGGTTGCGACCCCCAGGGTGGCAATGCGATCTAGCAGTTCATTTAAGGCTGATATATCTGCTGGATCCATCTTGTCGGAGTATTCAGGGCCGACGCAGAGGCGATTTTTGGCAATGAGTTGGGCTGATTCTGGCTTAACGGCCGGGTGAGCACCCATGATGAAGCTGCCTAGTCGGAGAGTTTTCCCTAAAGCTAGGGCTTCTCTGGAAGTGATGCTGTCTTTGATGACAAGGCGAGCCATCAATCCTTCTGTCGATGACATAGAGGAACTCTCAATGAAAGCACCAATGTCGGTGTCAAAACCGGCAGATCTCGGGTAGGGGGTCCCGAACTGTGTGTATAAGGATTGAAGGTAAAAAGAAGGCAGTGGACACAATGTTTACCCAAGTTCGGGCCCTCTTAGTGGAGGTAATACCCTACTTCCTGCTTGATTGACTTTGATGAGTATAGGGGTTACAAGAGTTGATCTACCTTGAGATCGTAATGGCTAAACCCTAGATATCTAGCATGTATGATTGTGATTTCCTCTATGGACTAAACCCTCCGGTTTATATAGGCACCAGAGGGGCCTAGGGGTGTACAAAGTCAGTTTATAGAGGAAGGAAACTACACATCCGGATGCCAAGCTTGCCGTCCAGGCAAAGGAGAGTCCCATCCGGACACGGGAGGATGCCTTATGTTCTTGTATCTTCATGACCCGTTAGTCCGGCCCATATCACATAGATCGGCTCTCCGAGGACCCCATAATCCAAGACTCCCTCACCCGGGCAGGCACGAGAGTCGATCCTTGAGCGGAATCTGATGGTGGATCCGATGAGCCTCCTTCATGTAGATGAGGAGCGGCGGTCGAGGCCGAGAACCCTTCGAAGATCAAGTGTCCTCGGATATCATCGATGTAATTCAAGCTTCCAAACCCGATTTGATGACCAGGGGCATAGCTATCAATCTGCTCGAGGTGACCAGTTGAATTCGCATGCAGAGCGAAGCCCCCAAACACAAAGAGTTGACCAGGGAGAAAAGTCTCCCCGGAAATAGCATCATCGTCGATGATGAGTTGAGCCATTGATCCTTCTTTTGACGACACAACGGAACTCTCAATGAAAGCACCAATGTTGGTGTCAAAACCGGCAAATCTCGGGTAGGGGGTCCCGAACTGTGCGTCTGAGGATCAATGATAACAAGGGACGATGGGGACACAATGTTTACCCAGGTTCGGGCCCTCTTAAAGGAGGTAAAAACCTACGTCATGCTTGATTGTATTCAATGAGTATAGGGGTTAAAAGAGTTGATCTACCACGAGATCGTAATGGCTAAACCCTAGCTGTCTAGCCTATGAAAATTCTGATAGCCTATACGGACTAAGCCCTCCAGTTTATATGCACACTGGAGGGGCCTAGGGTTGTACAGAGTCGGTTTGTGGGGGAAGGAAATAGCATATCCGGACAGCAATCTTGCCATCCACGCATATGGGGGTCCTACCCAGAAACGGGGGGAAAGTCTTCTGCTTGTATCTTCACGGCCCATCAGTCTGGCCCATATCAAATAGCCCGGACACCCGAGGACCACCTAATCCAGGACTCCCTCATCCACGGCGGTGGTAAGGCTCTTTGCGTGCTGGATGAGGCGCTCCTCCTCCTCCCACAGGAACTCGATGTAGTGCACAAGGTCGCTGACGCACGTGTGGGCCTCCACCTCCGCCTCCTGCCTTCAGGTGGCGGTGGCAGAGCGGGTGATGAACCCGACAGTCGATGGTGGGCTGGCGGCCACGACGATCAACGATGGGGTGGCGGCCACGACGACCGGTGATGGGGTGGCGGCCACGACTACCACCGGCCGCCTTGGGCCGTTGTGGAGGAGTGGGTGATGGCCACGGTGGTCGGCAGTAGGGTGGCGGCCATGACGGGCACATCCCGCCTTTGGGCCACGGCGGCGGAGCGGGTGATGGCCCTGGCTTTCGACGGTGGTGTGGCGGCAGACGGTGTGGTGACGGCAACGGTGGCCGACAACAGCTACTGACAGCCAGTAGCAGCGGAGCGTGTGGTGGGTGTTCCACGCACACCCAACAGGGAAACCACATGCACTACACTACGCCGGGGACTGCGCTGCCACTGCGGTGTAGCTTCCCAGCCGGAGCTATCCTCTGATGAGGGTGGAGTGGCTGAGCGACGATGACGGACCAGTGCCATTGGCGATTGTGGGAGAAGCTGACGAGATAAGCTACAGGGAGGGAGGGGAAAATGCGACATAGGACTCGCCGGCCATGAGGGTTTATATAGCAGGCCGGTAAGCATTGGGATTTTGGGGGATTTCACCGAGTCGGGCGGGAAGCTTGTGCGGGGACTTGCACGGTTGCGCGGGAACGGGATCACCGACTCATTGGTGCCACTTTGAGCCACCGTTTGACAAAAAGAATGCCCCAGCGTGTTGCTCAAGCTTGCGCACGAAGCCGTCTGCGGCAGCAGGGTGACAAGACGTGCGAGAGGAGGATGAAAGGACATGTACACATACGATTAATAAAAAACAAATATTTGCGATTTAATTACCTACTACCCTCATCCTGGTTTATAAGTCATCTTTGTATTTTTGTGCCAAATTTTGACTAGAGATTTGACTAATAAAATACGAATGCATGTCACTAAAATTATATCGTTGGATTCTTATTTGAACATAGTTTCCAATTATATAATTTTTATAACATGCATTAACATTTTGTTAGTTAAATTTAAGGTCAAAATATGGCACAGAATATAAAGGGGACTAATAGACCAAGAAGGAGGTAGTAGCACACGGTCGCTCTCTACGCAGCGTCGCAACTGCCGGCCGGCTTGTAGACGACCATTCCCTGCGTGTTCAGAGAAAATCACACGTCTTATTAGCAACAATCGTCTATGTTATTATTGGTCTTCACACACATTTCGGAATACGGACCTATTTGCCACGTATCACACACATCTTATTCAGTTGAACTGTTTCTGTTGTCTTGGCTCATCGCAAACAGTTCATCCGAGTGAACTGTATACCCTCCATCGCACACACCTTGATTTGCCTGACCGTTTCTATTGTGTTTCCTAATCACACACAGTTCATCCTAGTGAACTATATGTTGTATATCGCACACACCCTCATCTGGCTGCCCGTTTGTGTTGTTTTGCCTCATCGCAAACAGTTCTGCTGGATTAACCATTTGCCACACATCACACACGCAACTCTAATCTAAATCGTGTTTGATGTCACCGCCATCGCAAACATTTTATATCTTTTTGATAGTTTTAATACATCACCATTTGTAATTAATAATGCATCACACACAGTTTCGTCGAAGGGTCTCTGATTGGACTGTCGCATTTGGACCAACTTGCAGTAGTGTGGGTTCTCTTGATCTCAACACATGAGTACGTGATTCTCTCAGAAAATGTGTAGTGGAAGTGTAGGCACGTTCTGATGGCTCTCTTACTAAGTAACAGGGGGTGAAGGGATATATATAGCCTCCACACAAAATCCAACTATTACACACTTTTGACCCAACTCGGTGGCACCCATCAGAAATATCGGTGGCACTGACCTTTGTAAAATATATGGACGTTAGGAATCTCGGTGGCATGGACTGGAACAACTCGGTAGGACCAAAGTGAAGCAATAAGGCAACAAAAAGAGGTTGGCACTATCTCGGTGCGACCGATTGCAAATCTCGGTGAGACCGAAATAAATGCAACAAGTTACAGAAGGTTTACCAAGCATCTCGGTGGGACCGATTGCAAAACTTGGTGAGACCAAAATAGTTGCAACTGGTTACAAAAGGTTGGACATGCAAAACCAGTGGGACCGAGAACCATATTGGTCGATCTGATTTGTTAAGGTTTGGTTGTGGCGGTGTCCAAATGAACTCGGGGGCTCTGGATAGGAACATTTCGGTGGGGCTGAGTTGGAATGTAGGGTTTGGACATATTTGGATAGAGAAAGTGGCCGAGGCTTTTGGAGCAATATCACTAAGCACTTGAGAAAATAGACCATTAAGCAACACCTCATCCCCTTTTAATAGTATTGGCTTTCCTATGGACTCAATGTGGTCTTGGATCACTTAACCAAACATGTAGATTCTTGAGCTTTTGCCAATACATATCCTTAGCATTTTGAAGGGGCTCCACATCCTCTTGTCCTTGCCATACCATTGTTGAACTTGTCTGAAATATACTAGATAAAACCATTAGTCTAACAAAAGATATGTTGATATTAATTACCAAAACCACCAAGGGAGCACTTGTGCTTTTAATCTCCCCCTTTTTGGTAATTGATGACAACATACATCAAAGCTTCAAGTAATGATATGATGAGTAGTACATTAAAGCTTTGGAGGAACATGTAACTTGCATAAACCCCCCCCCCTACATGTGTGCAGCCATGTAATGATAGAATTAGAAGACATGTGAATGCACAACATGACAGAGTGAGTAACGAGTTACATGTATCTTGGCTATATGCATCAGAGCGAAAAGGAATGAGAAATGTACCTTCATGTTTATGATTTCCTCTTGCAAATAATATGTACAAGATCAAGAGATCATTATGCACATGAGTGAGATGCATATACTTACCTTGTGGTCCTCAAACTGACTATTGGAGAAGCAAGCTTGAGAAAACAGGGTTAGGTAACACAAGAGAACTTTAAACAAGAAAGAGACCTGAAGATCCACAAGAGTACCAAGACTGGGATGACATGTTATTGGTGAGTAGCACAGAGTGAGTACTCCTTTTGAATATAGACATGTCCCCAAGGAATTAAGGATTTGCAATAACTTTCCAAGGATTTTCCTCCCCTAAACTTAAACTTCCTCTCCCCCTGAATCTAGCATTGGATAATGGGAGTAGGCAGGGTGAGATAAAATCAGAGCAGAATCAAATCAGAGCGGATAAAGGCTCAAATAAAATAACTGACATGTCTCTCCCATCTTAAAGACATGTGAATTCTCTCCTCATATGATAGTGCATCTCTTCTTGGAAGAGCTTAAAATATGATAAGCTTTTGATTCTCTGTAAGGATAAGTTAAAGATAAGCTTTGATGTGCTCTCTCTCCCCCTTTAACATCAATTTCCAAAAAAGGTAGCGAATTCTCTCCTCTTCATGTGTTTGGGTCAAGTGAGTGTGGTCCTCGAGATACACAGCTAGGCACAATGCAGCTTTATATGCAGATAGAGGGAAAGAATCATTGAGTGGAGTTGGAGATAAGAATTAGGAAATCTGGCAAAAGTTCTCTCTTAGCAGCGAAATTGGTAGTGCCGATTTGTGTCGATCGGTGACTCCGAGATGGTGAAGTCATAAATAGAGCCTATCGCTGGAGCTGAACTAGTCCATTTCAATGGAACCGATGAATTGTGTACAAGGTTATCTTGCACTTTGGTTCGGCCGAGAAGCTATTAATCAGAGTGACCGAGTTCATCGCAGAAAGAAATTTTTGTCAACTCACCTCACTTGCAATAGAGTTCTCACAAGGATTTCAAGGAATTTGCATAAGATTTGCAATGAATTAAACTTGGAGAACGTGAGGAAGAAATACAAAAGATAGGAAAGAATCTGGATGAAGTTTTTTTTGATAAAAAAGAAACACTCAAGTAAAATAAATGCAAAGAAGATCCAACTAAGAAAATATAATACTAGAAGACTTCATCTAGAGAGGGGGTCGGCCACAAAGTCACCTATGTTAGAGTATATTGACTTAGGAGTCAAGTGAGATCACTTGATCATAGGTCATTCATACGAGTACACCGTCATGTCCTTTGGATTAACCAATGCTCCAGCCACCTTCTCTTGATTAATGAACTACATCTTCATGGATTACCTCAACAAATTCAACGTGGTTTATCTTGATGATATCCTTGTATATTCCAAAAATGAAGAAGAACATGCCAAACATCGTCGGCTTGTGCTAAATAAGCTTTGTGAATATCAGCTTTATGCCAAGTACTCCAAATGCGAGTTATGGTTACCTCAAGTGACCTATCTAGGACATGTGATTTCTATAGAAGGCATTGCTGTCAATCCAAAACGAGTTTGGATGTTTTATATGCATTAATGTGCTATTTTATATTATTTTTGTGCCTCACTTATTAACCCAGAGACCAGTATAAGTTTCTGTTTTTTCCTTGTTTTCTAGTTTTACAGAAAAGGAATATCAAGCAGAGTCCAAACGGAATAAAACTTTGGCGATGATTTTTCTTGGACCAGAAGACATACACAGAACTTGGAGAGGGGGTCAGACGATGGAAGAGGAGGCCAGAAGTCACCTAGGCGCGCCCCAGGGGGGCATGCCACGAGGGCTTGTTGGCCCCTCGGATGTCCTCCAACCCTAATTCTTGCTCCACAAATACCCAAATATTCCCAAACCATCAGAGGCATCTACCAAAATACTATTTCGCCGCCGCAAGCCTCTGTTCTCGTGAGATCCCATCTTGTGGCCTTTTCCGGCACCCTGCTGGAGGGGGATTCGATCACGGAGGGCATCTACATCAACTCTATTGCCCTTCCATTGAAGCGTGAGTAGTTTACCATAGACCTACTAGTCCATGGCTAGTAGCTAGATGGCTTCTTCTCTCTCTATTA
This sequence comes from Triticum dicoccoides, assembly GCF_002162155.2. Lineage (NCBI taxonomy): Eukaryota > Viridiplantae > Streptophyta > Magnoliopsida > Poales > Poaceae > Triticum > Triticum dicoccoides. Next base: position 364,912,547 of record NC_041381.1, on the reverse strand, counting down.
TCTTAAATACCATATTCTCCTCGATGTTCTTGGAGTTCTATCCGATGTAATATTCTTTTGTGGTGTGTTTGTCAAGATCTGATGAATTGTGGATTTATTATTAGATTATCTATGAATATTATTTGAGTATTTTCTGAACTCTTTTATGCATGATCAAATATCTTTGTATTTCTCTTTGAATTACTCGTTTGGTTTGGCCAACTAAATTGGTTCTTCTTGCAATGGGAGAGGTGCTTAGTTTTGGGTTCAATCTTGAGGTGTCCTCACCAAGTGACAAAGTAGGGGGTAGCGAGGCACGTATTGTATTGTTGCCATCAAGGATAAAAAGATGGGGTTTTCATCATATTGCTTGAGTTTATCCCTCTACGTCATGTCATCTTACTTAAGTAGTTTTTTTGACACCTATCTTACTTAAGGTGTTACTCTGTTCTTATGAACTTAATACTCTAGATGCATGCTGGATAGCGGTCGATGTGTGGAGTAATAGTAGTAGATGCAGAATCATTTCGGTCTACTAGACACGGACGTGATGCCCATATTCATGATCATTGCCTTGGATATCATCATAACTTTGCGCTTTTCTATCAATTGCTCGACAATAGTTTGTTTACCCACCGTATGTTTTCTTTCAAGAGAGAAGCCTCTAGTGAAACCTATGGCCCCCGTGTCTATTTTCCATCATATATTTTCAGACCTATAAACCAAAAAAACCCCAAAATACCTTGCTGCAATTTATTTAGATTTACTTTACTTTGACATTTTATTTATCTTTTATACATATGTCTATTAGATCTCACTCTTATTCGAGACCATGAAGGGATTCACAACCCCTTTTTCGTGTTGAGTGCAAGTGTTTGTTAGTTTGTGCAGGTGCATAGATTGGTGACTGGCTTGTACCTCCTATTGGATTAATACCTTGGTTCTTAATTAAGGGAAATACTTATCTCTACTTTGCTGCATCACCCTTTCGTCTTCAAGGGAAAAATCAACGCAAGCTCAAGAAGTAGCAAGAAGATTTTCTGGCGTCGTTGCGGGGGAGGTTCTACGTCAAGCCTACCAAGTACCCATCATAAATTCTCATCTCTTGCATTACATTGTTTTCCATTTTCCTCTCGTTTTCCTCTCCCCCACTTCTAAAATGTTTTTAGAAAAATACAAAAATATTTGCCTTTTTATTCGCCCTTCTTTCGTTCATTTTTTTGCTTTCTGTTTGCTCATGTGTTAGATTGCTCATTTTCTCGTATGGCTCTACCCAAGATCCTTACTATAGGAAGTTGGAAGAGATTGAAAATAATGCTGAAAGCTTCATGTCCTTACAATTTGAGCATAAAAGTTTCTTTAGGAATGAACTTAAAGAACAAAAAACTGTGATGGAGTATATTAATAAAGAGCTTGATGATGTTACTAAGGAAATATATGATCTTAAATCTCAATTTATTCATATTGAAAATTAAGTAGGCCAAGTTTCCGATAAGAAGATCACTTTGGTAAATAAGATGTCCACTAAGCCGTAATCCGTTGAAAATAACGATGAAGATCTTAAAGTGATTGATGTGACTCCTATTGAATCTTTGTTTTCTAATATAAATATTGATAAAGATGGGACTGGAGATGAGTCAACTTTAGCTAGAAGGCATCCCAATAATTTGGAGTTTAAAGATCTTAGTGAAAAAATTGATAAAAGTGGGATTGGAGAGGTCAAAACTTTAAGTAGCAATTAACCGAATCTTTTTGATTTCAAGGACTTTAATTATGATAATTGTTCTTTGATAGATTGTATTTCCTTGCTACAGTCCATGTTGAATTCACCTCATGCTTATAATAAAAATAAAGCTTTTACTAAACATATCTTTAATGCTATGATAAAATCTTTTGAAGAAAAACTTGAGTTTGAAGTTTCTATCCGTAGAAAGCTTTATGATGGGGGTAACCTACAATTAAGATTAAAATTAAAGCTTATGAGTGCAATGCTTTGTGTGATTTGGGTGCTAGCATTTCCACGATTCCAGAAACTTTATGTGATGTGCTAGGTTTCCATGAAATTGATGATTGTTCTTTGAATTTGCATCTAACGGATTCCACTATTAAGAAACCTATGGGAAGGACTAATGATATTGTTGTTGCAAATAGGAATTATGTGCCCATACATTTCATTGTGCTTGATATAGATTGCAATCCTATATGTCCTATTATTCTTGGTAGACCCTTCCTTAGAATGGTTGGTGCAATTATTGATATGAAAGAAGGAAACATTAGATTTCAATTCCCGTTAAGGAAGGGCATGTAACACTTTCCAAGAAAGAAAATTAAGTTGCCATATGAATCTATTATGAGGGCTACTTATGGATTGCATACCAAAGATGACAATACCTAGATCTATGTTTTATGCCTAGCTAGGGGCGTTAAACAATAGCGCTTGTTGGGAGGCAACCCAATTTTTTTTGTGTTCTTTGTTTTTGCTACTGTTTTTGAATAAATACACATTATTACTTTTGTATCAATTTCCTTTTAGTGTTTTAATTAGTGTTTGAGCCAAGTAAGACCTTTGGGATGGTCTATGGTGATAGTTGATTTGATCTTGCTGAAAAATAGAAACTTTTGCACTCATTGCCAGAATTTTTAAAAATTACAGAAGCATGATAAAATCCATATTTTTCTACACAAGATTTATATAGAAATTTTCTAGATTTTCCTAATTTTTCAGAATTTTTGGAGTTACATAAGTATACGAAGTTTTCAGATTGCTATAAATTGTTCTATTTTTGACAGATTCTGTTTTCTTTTTGTTGTTTGCTTATTTTGATGAATCTATGGGTAGTATCGGGGGTATGAACCATGGAGAGGTTGGAATAAAGTAGATATTACACCAATATAAATTAAGAATGAGTTCACAACGGTGCCTAAAGTGGTGATTTATTTTATTATACTAACAGATCTAATGAGTTTTCTGTTTAGTTTTGTGTTGCGAAGTTTTCAAGTTTTGGATAAAGATTTGATGGACCATGGAATAAGGAGTGAAAAGAGCCTAATCTTGAGGATGCCCAAGGCACCCCAAGGTAATATTCAAGGACAACCAAGCATCTAAGCTCGGGGATGCCCCGGAAGGCATCCCCTCTTTCATCTTCTTTCCATCGGTAAATTTACTTGAGGTTATATTTTTATTCACCACATGATATGTGTTTTGCTTGGAGCATCTTGTATGATATGAGTCTTTGCTTTTTAGTTTGCCACAATCATCCTGGCTGTACACACCTTTTGAGAGGGACACACATTAATCGTGAATTTATTAGAATACTCTATGTGCTTCGCTTATATCTTTTGAGCTAGGCAGTTTGCTCTACTGCTTCACTTATATCTTTTTAGAGCACAACAGTGCCTTTATTTTATAGAAATTGTTGAAATCTTGTGATTCACTTATATTATTTTGAGAGTCTTTAAACAGCATGGTAATTTGCTTAGGTTATGAATTTAGTCCTAATATGATGGGCATCCAAGAGGGATATAATAAAAACTTTCATATAGAGAGCATTGAATAGTATGAGAAGTTTGATTCCCTGCCTATTGTTTTGATATATAAACATGGTGATATTAGAGTCATGCTAGTGAGCAATTGTTGATTGGTAGAAATACTTGTGTCAGAGTTTCTGTTTCCCGTAGCATGCATGTATAGTGAACCGTTATGTGATGAAGTCGAAGCATGATTTATTTTTTGATTGTCTTCCTTATGAGTGACGGTCGGGACAAGCGATGGTCTTTTCCTACCAATCTATCCCCCTAGGAGCATGCGTGTAGTACTTTGTTTGAATGGCTAATAAATTTTTGCAATAAGTATGTGAGTTCTTTATGACTAATGTTGAGTCCATAGATTATACGCACTCTCACCCTTCCACCATTGCTAGCCTCTCTAGTACCACACAACTTTCGCCGGCACCTTAAACCCACCATATACCCTTCCTCAAAACAGCCACCATACCTACCTATTATGGTATTTCCATAGCCATTTCGAGATATGTTTCCATGCAACTTCCACTGTTCTGTTTATTATGACACGCACCATCATTGTCATATTGCTTTGCATGATCATGTTATTGGCATAGTATTTGTGGCAAGGCCACCGTTCATATTTTTTATACATGTCACTATTGATCATAGCACATCCCGGCACACCGCCGAAGGCATTCATATAGAGTCATATTTTGTTCTAGTATCGAGTTGTAATTCTTGAGTTGTAAGTAAATAAAAGTGTGATGATCATCATTATTAGAGCATTATCCCATGTGAGGAAAGGATGATGGAAGCTATGATTCCCACACAAGTTGGGATGAGTCTCTGGACTTTATAAAAATAATAAAAGAGGCCAAAGAATCCCAAATAAAAGAAAAGAGGCCAAAGAAGCCCAAACAAGAAAAATGAGAGAAAAGAGAGAAGGGACAATTTTACTATCCTTTTTCCACACTTGTGCTTTAACGTAGCACCATGTTCTTCATGATAGAGAGTCTCCTATTTTTTCACTTTCATATACTAGTGGGAATTTTTCATTATAGGACTTGGCTTGGATATTCCAATGATGGGCTTACTCAAGTTGCCCTAGGTCTTCGTGAGCAAGCGAGTTGGATGCACAACCACTTAGTTTCTTTTTTAGCTTTCATACACTTATAGCTCTAGTGCATCTATTGCATGGCAATCCCTACTCACATACATTGATACCTATTTATGGGCACCTCCATAGCCCGTCAATACGTCGAGTTTATGTGAGACTTTCTCCTTTTTTTTGTCTTCTCCACAACCACCATATTCTATTCCACCCATAGTGCTATATCCATGGCTCACACTCATGTATTGCGTGAAAGTTCAAAAATTTTGAGAACACCAAAAGTTTGAAACAATTGCTTGGCTTGTCATCGGGTTTGTGCATGATGAAATACTTTGTGTGATGAAGATGGAGCATATCCAGACTATATAATTTTGTAGGGATAACTTTCTTTGGCCATGTTATTTTGAGAAGACATGATTGCTTTATTAGTATGCTTGAAGTATTACTGTTTTTATGCCAATTGTTCGACAAGTTTTTGTGCATTGTTGCATAATTTTTTAACAAGTTTTGGTGCACGCCATATGCGCAAAGTCAAGTTGTTATAATACAAAGGCAAAATGCTATTGCATGACACTTTGCATGCACGTACTTGAACAGACACATGCATGAAATCATGGTGCAACTAATATGTGTGCATGCACACGTCCTGGACCGTGCCATGCACATATACATACGTATTTGTTTACTTGCGGCCGGCCAGCAAGCACACATGTATACTTCTCTGTCGGTGTACTAGAGTAGGGGTACCCTAGTATCCCGAACTTGTGCACGGGCAGTTGCAGCACACCGCGGCAAGGCTTGCCGGGCGACCGCCAAGGTCCTCCGCGGTTCCTTTGGAGCCATTCAAGAACAAAGTATTCAAGCCAAGGAGACAAGGCCCCGGCAAGAGGAGCTTCCCGGGAAGGCCAACCAAGGCATCGCAAGGAACTTGCCGCGACACGCCACGCGTCCCGACAAGGCCCAGTGAGCGACAAGCTTCCGGGCGCGACAAGACAATATTCGCGGCAAGGCGCTTGCCGCGACAAGCTACCACTCAGTACCCGCGCTCCAGCACATCCACCAATGTGTCACCCTGAGGCCTTTCCAGACGCGCGTGGCAAGAGGCTGTGCAGCTAGCGGTGCGCGGTGGCAAGCGACGCTGACAAGACTGCCATCGTGGCGAACGGTGGCATCCCTGACGGTCCTTTTTGCACTATTTGGGTGACGCAGACGGGCATTTAATGCCTTTGTCCCCTGCCGTCAGGGTTAGGTAGGATACATTGTACAAGTAGTTGTACCAACCACAACTCCTTTTCCATTTTTGCCCTTATCTACGTTGCCACCTGTCGGAGACCCCATGAGCATATAAAAGGAGGCCCATGTGCAACGTAGAGGGGGGTTCGGAAGCCAGAAAAACACTCACGCTCGGTCTCGTTAACAGCTAGAGTGTACTGTACCACTCAGCGCTCCCGAGCAAGAACTCAATACATTCAGACAAGCAGCAGTAGGAGTATTATCTCTCCGGAGAGCTCCGAAGCTGGGTAAACTGCTCGTGTGCTTCACCTCGATCCGCTCTTCGTGCGATCTCCGCCCCCCGCCGAACCGAAAGGGGCTCGGTTCGCCGGTCCCATAGGTGTTCGTGGATCAGCTTCCCCGACATCTTTGGCGTGCCAGGTAGGGGGCGTCGAGGTTGTGTGAACCTGATCCGGCGTTCACACGAGCTTGATCTTCATCTTCTTCATCGACATGCCACCGAAGAAGAAGACTTCGGCGACAGCTGTTCCGTCCACGTCGATCCCACCACCACCGGAGAAAACGAGTGGTGGGGTAGACGCCGGCGGAAGAACGGGCGTCGACGAGGGAGCTCACGGTGCCGCCAGGTCCAAGGACAAGGTGCGCAGACCTCGGCGTCCGTACATGCACCACGCCCGTCTCAGGAGGCGCAGGATCGACAGCGTCATGGTATTCGCAGTGCCATACGTTTGTTGGACCAAGATCGAGCTGGTGGATTTCGGGGTGCTCAAGACCAGCATGCATGCCAACGTGCTGGCACGAGCGAGACACGGTCGCCTGGACGGGATACTGCTCCTTCTAACATAGTTAGAAGTCCGAGCATATCCCGCTCCTCGCACCGTTCGCCACTGCCACCCACCACTCCAGCAGAAGCTTTGGCGGAGCTCAACTGCTCCTGGATTACCCTCCAACGGAAGACAAGATCGATCAATGGAGGGCCACCATTCAGAGTCTCATCAGCTTCGCCAACGGCGACACTCCGCGGCAGCCGAGTGCGTCGCTGCCGCGGCAGGACTTCCAGGCACGAGCCGGTGGCGACGAAACCGGTGGGGGTGCAACCACCATGCACTCTCCACCCCGAAGGCCAAGATCGCCGACTCGCCAGATCCACCTCGACAGCGACTCCACTGCATCATCAGATCCACGAGCTCGTCGCGATCAGCGCCAAGTTCTTCATGAACGACAGCAAGAAGACGCTCGTACTCGCATCGAGCGCCGAAGAGAAGCGCGGCGTCAATCGGACCAGCGCGCTGGGCCCTCTGTCGACATGCATGCACCAAGGGAACCAGGCGACTTACCGTACGCGGTAGGTTGCCCTGTGTTCACTCGTGAGCTGCGGCAAGTCCAGTGGCCCAGCACGAAGAATTTCAAGCCAGATGTACCAGAGAAGTACGACGGCAAGTCGCATCCGTCTGAGTTCCTCAGCATCTACACCATCGCGGTGCAAGCTGCCGGGGGGCGGGACGACAAGATCCTGGCCAACTACTTCCCGCTGGTGCTCAAGCCCAATGTCAGATCCTGGCTCATGCACTTGCCAGACAACTCCATATCCTCTTGGGCAGACCTATGCCATCAGTTTGTCGGCGCCTTTACAAGCGGCCACAAGCCTCATGGCCAAGAGAGCGACCTTCATCTGCTCGCCCAGAAGGAAGGAGAGCCCCTGCGCAAGTACATTCAGAGATTCAGCCGCGTACAACACAACATCCCAGATGTCCACCCTGCCGCGGTAATCAGCGCGTTCCACCAGAACGTGCGAAACCGCAGGATGCGGGAGGAGATGGCTATGTGCAAGATCAGAGACGTCAGTGAACTATATGCCCTGGCCGACAAGTGTGCACGTGCTGAGGAAGGGAGGAAACTCCCCGGAGAGAATATAGGAGCAGGAGGATCTGATAGTGAGGAGACTGCCCCGGCAAAGAAAAACCGGCGGCGGAACAACAGGAAGAAGAAAGGCAAAGATGTGCTAGTCGTTGAGTAGTCCGGCAATGGAGGTGGCGCCAAGAAAGCCAAAGCTGGTAGCTTCGGCGAGGAGGCTGTGGCGGTCGCCGACAAGTAGGACGACACCAACAAGCAGTACTGCAGGATCCACCGTACCAAGGGCCATGACCTCCAGAGCTGCAAGAAGGTCGAGCAGCTTGTCGAGCAGCAAAAGGCTGAATACGAGCAACACGACAAGGAGAAAGCCCAGGAAGGTGCTGGAGGAGCCGGCAAGAAACGTCCCGGCCGAGGAGGACGCCGCGGCAAGGCCAAGCAGCGGCAAGGAGACAGACCTCCCCGCGGCCGCGACAAGGATGAAGATGACGACGACGATGAAGATATGGATGATGACGAGACTGATGAGCAGGAGTTCCAGAAAGCCACAGAGGTCCTATGCATTGACGGAGGTGCTTCTCTACATACTTCACACCGCCAGCTCAAGCAGTGGGTGCGGGAAGTTAATGCGGCAGAACCACCCGTCGAGTCACGCAGGCCTCTGAAATGGTCCAGCACGCTTATCATCTTTGATATTGAGGACCACCCTAATCACATAACTGCGGTCGGGTGCTTGCCGATGTTGGTTTCACCAACTATCCGCAACCTCAAGGTCACTAAGATGCTAGTTGACGGCGGGGCCGGCTTGAACCTGATCTCCTCCGCGGTACTCCAGAAACTCCAGATCCCTGATGGCGAGCTCGAAGAGACCGGCACGTTCCAAGGAATCAATCCAGGAAGGAGCAAGCCGAAGGGAAAGATCACGTTGCCGGTGACATTTGGCAGCGAGTTGAACTTCAGGACTGAGAGGGTCACTTTTGACGTTGCTGACTTTCCATTGCCTTATAATGGGATACTCGGCCGTCCAGCACTCGCCAAATTCATGGCAGCCTCTCACTATGCATACAACATACTGAAGATGCCAGGCCCGATAAGTGTCATCTCTGTCCCTGGCAACAAGAAGGATGCTCTTATCTGCGCTGACAAGATCTACCGGGAAGCAGCAGCCGCAACAGATCACAAGTCACTTGCCGTTGAAGCTCCCGGGGCGAAGAAGAAGACCAAGTCCGGCAAGAGTTCTGATGCCCACTCCGGCAAGCGCACCTCTTCGGAGTGCTGCGCTACCGTCGAGGACGCACCATCGAGCTCCACCGGCAAGTGTAAGAAAACAATGGTAGCTCCACCTGAGACCAAGAAGGTGTCCGCCAAGGAGGATGGCACTGGTGGTACCTTCACCATCAGTGCCACTCTCGACCCTAAATAGGAAAGCGCGCTCGTTGCTTTCCTGCGGGCGAACATCGACGTATTTGCGTGGCAACCGTCTGACATCCCCGGTGTTCCCAGGAAAGTAATCGAGCACCATCTTGCCGTCTGTCCTCATGCGCGGCCCGTCAAGCAGAAAGTCAGGAAATAGGCAGTGGAGCGCCAAGAATTCATCGCAGAAGAAATCAAGAAATTGGAAGCAGCAGGCCTCGTCAGAGGAGTGCTCCATCCTACGTGGCTGGCCAACCCTGTAGTCGTGCACAAAGCAAACGGGAAATGGAGGCTTTGTATCGACTTTACCGATGTCAATAAAGCTTGTCCCAAATACCCATTTCCCTTGCCGCGCATCGACCAGATTGTTGACTCCATGGCCGGATGTGACTTGCTTTCATTTCTTGATGCATACTCAGGATACCATCAGATCTTCATGGCAGAAGAGGATGAGGAGAAGACCGCATTCATCACCCCATGTGGCACATGCTGTTTCGTACGGATGCCCTTCAGTTTAAAGAATGCTGGTTCAACATTTGCAAGGGTAGTCCATGACGCTTTTGAGCCGCAAATACACAGAAATGTGGAAGCCTACATGGATGACATAGTGGTCAAGAGCAAGGACAAGTCAACTCTGATCCAAGATTTAGACGAAACCTTTGCAAATCTGCGCAAGATCAACCTCAAGCTTAACCCCGAGAAGTGCGTGTTTGGAGTCCCCTCCGGCAAGCTTCTCGGGTTCTTCGTGTCTCAGCGGGGAATTGAAGCCAACCCCGACAAGATCAAGGCCATTGAACAGATTGAAGCTCCAAAGCGCGTCAAGGATGTACGAAGACTTGCCGGTTGCGTAGCTGCTCTCAGCAGGTTTATCTCTAGGTCTGCTGAGCGCGCCCTGCCATTTTTCAAAATATTGAAAAAGGCAGGTCCAATGAAATGGACTCCGGAAGCGGAGGCTGCGCTGCAGGACTTAAAGAGATACCTGTCCTCCACTCCAACACTTGTCGCACCTAAGCCACAAGAGAAGTTGCTGCTATATATAGCGGCAACCAATCAAGTGGTTAGTGCTGCGTGAGTAGCGGAGAGGGAGGCGGATGATGAGCCAGCAACCACGGCAGATGCATCCAGCGACAGGCAGGAGACTTCACCGGCAAACTCTGGTCCCGACAAAGATGGATCTGCGTAGGCGCATGAGAAGATGCAGAAAAGAATGGTGCAACGCCCAGTTTACTTTGTCGGTTCCCTTCTGCAGGGGGCTAGGTCAAGGTATTCTGGTGTGCAGAAATTGCTTTTCGGCCTTCTCATGGCCTCGAGAAAGCTGCGCCATTACTTCCAAGCACATGAGATCACAATCGTCACTCGTTTTCTGCTGAAGAGGATACTGCAAAATCCAGAAGCAACAGGCAGGATTGTCGAGTGGGCACTGGAACTGTCAAGCTTTGGCCTCAAGTTTGAGAGCACTTCAACTATCCAAAGCAGAGCATTGGCAGAGTTCATAGCAGAGTGGACGCCAACACAAGATGAAGAAGTTCCAGAAACGAGCATCCCCGTCAAGGAAGCAAGCAAAGAGTGGCTGATGTACTTTGATGGTGCCTTCTCGCTGCAAGGCGCCGGTGCGGGCGTGCTACTTGTTGCACCCACCAGAGAGCAACTCAAGTACGTAGTCCAGATGCACTTTCCCAAGGAGCAAGCAACGAACAATACCGCAGAGTATGAAGGTTTGCTTGCCGGTCTCAGGATCGCAGCAGACCTTGGGATCAAGAAGCTCATTGTCACGGGTGACTCATAGCTTGTCGTCCGCCAAGTGAACAAGAATTATCAAAGTCCGTTGATGGAAGCCTACGTTGATGAAGTGAGAAAACTAGAAGAGCACTTTGACGGCCTACAGATGGAACATGTTCCAAGAGCTCAGAACGACATTGCCGATGGCCTGTCAAAGTGCGCCGCACTGAAGTTACCTGTGGAACCAGGGATCTTTGTGCTCAAGCTGACTCAACCGTCTGTAACGCCATCAAATGGACAGAGCAAGAAGAGGAAGTTGATTTCTGGTGACTATTTTCCGGCAGAGCTCCCCGAAGCCGCCGCCAAGAAGGTCCTCAAGATCAACACCAAAGGTGCTGAGGAACAGTCTGCTCCGGCAAGCCTTAGGGTTTGTTCCGTTGAAGCAGACGCTCCCAACAAGTTTTGCTCCGGCAAGCTTCCGGGGAACGTCAAGCTCCGGCTGAGCCGCAGGTTCTTGCCGTAGAAGCGGATGTTCCCGCAGCAGCAGATGTGCCTTTAGTCTTTGTTGTCGAGCCGCAAGCTCCAGCATGGGCACAGCAGATTGTCCGTTTCCTTCAGACAGGAGAACTTCCCGAAGAGCAAGAAGAAGCGGAAAGAGTAGCCCGGCAGTCAAGTATGTACCAGTTTGTCGACGACACACTGTACAGAAGAGGACTCAACGGTGTGAAATTGAAGTGTATTCACCGGGAGGACGGACAAAAGCTGTTGGCAGAGATACATGGAGGTATATGTGGTCACCACATTGGCGCAAGAGCACTTGCCGGCAAAGCGTTCCGGCAAGGTTTCTTTTGGCCGACAGCCCTCCAGGATGCAACTGCACAAGTAACCAAGTGTGAAGCGTGCCAGTTCCATTCCAAGCAGATACACCAGCCAGCTCAAGCTCTCCAGACGATCCCTTTATCCTGGCCATTTTTGGTCTGGGGGCTCGATATCCTCGGCCCTTTTCCCCGAGCTGTCGGGGGCTTTGAGTACTTGTACGTTGCAATCGACAAGTTCACAAAGTGGCCGGAAGTGGAACCAGTGAGGAAGGTGACAGCACAGTCAGCAGTCAAGTTCTTCAGGTCGATTGTTTGCCGTTTCGGGATCCCTAACAGGATCATCACTGACAACGGCACACAATTCACGAGCCGCACCTTCATGCAGTACGTCCAAGATCTTGGCGCCAAGGTCTGCTTCGCTTCTGTTGCTCATCCGAGAAGCAACGGTCAAGCAGAGAGGGCAAATGCTGAAGTGCTGCGCGGGCTCAAGACCAGGACTTTCGACAGGCTGCACAAGTGAGGAAGGAACTGGATTGAGGAGCTGCCGGTGGTTCTTTGGTCGATCAGGACGACACCAAATTGAGCCACTGGCCAGACACCTTTCGCTCTAGTCTATGGAGCAGAGGCAGTCTCCCCACGAAACTCGTATACGGGTCACCTTGAGTGCTCACTTATGATGAGCTCGAGCAAGAGCAGTTGCGACAAGATGACGCACTGCTCCTTGAGGAAGACCGTCTTCAGGCTGCTGTACGAGCTGCTCGATACCAGCAAGCTTTGCGCCGCTACCATAGCCGCAAAGTTAATGCCAGAAGTCTCGAGGAAGGCGACCTTGTTCTTCGGCGCGTTCAGTCCGCCAAGAATTCCAACAAGTTGACGCCGAAGTGGGAAGGCCCTTACCGGGTGAAACGAGTCACTAGGCCTGGCGCTGTCCGCCTTGAGACCGAAGATGGCATTCCGGTGAGCAACTCCTGGAACATTGAGCATCTTCGTAAGTTTTACCCGTAAGGCGCGGTTGTCGGAACCTGTTCCGGCAACCACCTTTTGTACAAGTCTTGCCGATGTTGCATGTAATCCTTTGTACAAAGCCGGGAGCAGAACCCGTGCATAAGTAAAGCTCATGTGCTCCGCACATCTTGTCAATTTCATGCTTTCTACTATCTTTGCATGCGTTATCTGACACTTTGTGCAACGCCTACCCCCGGTAAGCAATAACGAGCCGTAAGGCTCCATATCTTTATTTTCTCTTCTTTATTTTTCTCAAAAAGGAAAGGAAGGTTCCCTCACACACAAGTTTGCCGGGGGGAAAGGAGAACATAATGATGTGGACCAGGCATCGTTCAAGGAAGTTTCGCCTTACCGGAAAGCAAACGACAGAAAAGCTAAGTTGCCAAAGTTTGAGCAATCAGTTTTAAATTTTTAAGTTATCTTCCTCGAACGACCGTACTTTGTATGGAAAACCTGTGCACAGAGGAACCAACTCGTAGCTAGTTGCGCCCTTACTTTGTTTCGAGTCCGCTCAACAACTTAAGTGAGCTGCGACTAGTTGCGACAAGGTTTCTTGTCGGAAGCGGCACCGCCAGCAGGCTGCTGATGTCCCGCACTCTGCGCTCGCGGCTAAGGTGCCTGCGCCAACAAGTTCCCTAAAAGCGTAGGGCAAAAACATACAAAGGAAGGAATAAAGTAAAGGAAATAACACAGCAATCTCTACCCAAAATAGAGTTATATTACAAGATAGCTTGTCGCAGCTCTAACAGATTGTTCTTATAACATGACCAGCAGTGACAAGAAAAAGAGAAAACGGGCGGCCTAATCTACGCGATCGCCCTCAACCCTCTTGATCTCGCTCACCTTGTCCACAATGGGTGCGACAAGGGCCTTGAGCGCTTCTAGATCAGCATCCGGCGGCAGGGACCCGAGGACGTTGGTGAGGTTGAGGCCTGGGTTGCGGAAGGCCACCTTCACCAGCACCTTTTGAAGAACTCCCGCGCAGATCTTGCGCGACTCGTCGGCCAGCTTCTTTGGGATCTTCTCCCGGAGTCGCTGGAGGGCCGTCGCCACGCCTTTGAAGAACAAGCTGAGCTTGGCGCTGGGTTGGAGGTGCTCATCGGAGGAGTACCCGAGATCCTCCATCCCCAGCTGCGCCAGCTCCCCGTCGATGGCTGCGGCAACATTCACCAGACCCTCGGTCTAGTGCTCCACAGTCTCCCTAAAAGCATTCTGGGCGGCAACAGCACTCGCCAGCAGCGCCTCGTCGGCCTTGATCTTCTCCTTCAAGGCCACCTCCTGCTCCCTGGCACCGTCCAGCGTCTTGGTCAAAGTGGCCAGCTTCAACTCAAGATCTGCGTTGGAGTCCTTGGCGGCGCTAAGCTCTTTGCTCCTCTCAGCGAGGCGACCCTGCAGCTCGCCATGAGCGGCGGCGTCCTTCTCGTGCTCACGCTTGAGCGCGGCAAGCTCCTCGCCGCTCGCCTTGAGATCGGCCTCCAGCTGCGCTGTCTTCGTCTCCAGCTCCTTCTTGGCGGCCTCGGCAGCTGCAGCAGCATCCTTTGCTTCCTTGAGAGCCCCGCCAATTGCTTGCTCGCGGGCGGCAAGCTCCTCCTCGTGGCTGTCAAGGTTGACCTTGCGCTGCGCCAACTCGCCTTCTTGCACAGATAGCTTCTCGGCAGTGAGCCGCTGTTGCTCTTCGACCTCAGCCTTCTCGAGGAGGAAGGCTTTCCGCTGCTCGGCTACTTGCTCCCGCTCCTCTGCCAGGGACCGGAGAGCTTCCTGCCTGAGACCGGAGAGTTTCCTGCCTGAGACCCCGGAGCTCCTCCGCGCGCTTCTCGATGTCCACTCCCGCCTTCGCGACAAGCGCTTCTCGGGATTCCAGCTTGGCTTGTCGGGCGCTGTAAAGCAACAACAGCTTCCGCAACAGCCACTCCTCCTCAGGCTCATCACTGCTGCTACTTGGCGCATCGACCAGCGTCAGCCCAGCGGAGGCGAGCACCTCTCCATCCAAGGCTTCTCCTTCGACCGGCGCCCTGGACCTTGACGCCCAGGGGAGCTTGATGAAGATGCCATCGCCGGCCTTCAAATAGGCGCCGGGCTGGGGCTCTTCGGAGCCTGGCGCTACAGCAGCGGCGGAGGGATCGGCGGTCGGCGCAGCGCCTGGCGCTCCTACGGCCTCGGGGCCATCAGTGCGATCGCCGGATCCCTCGCCAGCTTCTGCGGCAGCAGCTTTGGCAGCCTCTTCGCCGGCGGGCTCATCAGCGCCGGCTTCTCCTTCGGTGGCAATGGCGTCGTCGGTATTGCTGCGCACGTTTTCCTCGTCAGCGACCTCGGTTTCCATCGGCTCCATGGAAAATGGATCTGACGAACGGAGAAAAGAGAAAAGTCAAGCAAATATCCAAAAAGAAAATCAGAAGAAGAAGAACCCAAGGGAAGTTTTAAAGCAAGAGGATTACCTGTACTAGGATCTGCAGTCATGGTCTCAACCACCGGAGGGTCGCTGGTGCTGTCCCTTGCCGGAGAACTGTCCCTTGCCGGAGAATTCTCCCTTGCCGGAGAACGCTCCCTTGCCGGGGAATCCTCCCTTGGCGGTGTAGTCGAAGCAGATGGCATTTCGGGAGCGGCTTCCGGGCTCTCCTGGTGAGGTTGCTCTGCTCCTGCACAAACCAACAGTCAGATATCAGCAAAGAAAGATCACCCATGCGCGCCTGACAGCAGGAAGTAAACTATATACTTACGCTGGGGGCTGCGATGAGGGCTGCTTTGGGGAAAAGTTGCCGGGTCCGGCAAGGTGGTCTCGGGCACGCCCCCTGCTGTCGCGGTGGGTTCGTCCTCGATGACAATCACCGGGACCTTGGCTCTCTTTGCCGCTCTCTGGGCCAGAGTCCTGAAAAGGGGATGGGTTCGGAGTAAAGCAAATCAGATACAAGGCAAAATAGCAAGAATTGAAGAACTACAAGTATAGCAAAGAATCTTACTCTTCTTCCTCCTCGTCGGAGCTGAGCGCGGAGAGATCGAAGTCCGGCTCGCCTCCGGTGCGACGAGGTGGAGGAGTAGGCTCCCTTGTCCGCTTGGCAGGGGCAGTAGCGGTGGACCGGGAAGACCCCGCTCCAGTTGCCGCAGCGGCGTGAGGCGCTCCCGTGGCAACAGTGCTTGCCGCAGTAGAGCATGTCGCGCGGCACGGCGGCTGTTGATTCGCCTGCCGCCCCGCTACGTCGCCGGCCTTGTGGAGACGCCTTCTTGGTGGAGCTGGGGGCTCCGTTTGCGGCGAGCTGGCTGAAGGTGGGGAGGAGGAGGAGCCGATCTTCAACGAGTCGCTCGCGCCCTCGGCGGGCTCTCTCGACTCAGCTTCAGGCCCGACAAGCTCTTCCTCGCCGGCAAACTCCTCTCGCTCGACAAGGCTTGCCACCTCTGCTGCCTCTGCCTCCTCCACGGTGAATCCAAACTCACCCGCGGCAGCGGCTGCTGCCGCCTCTTCCAGCCTAGTGGCGATGCGCTGCATCTCCGCATCGGTGGTGTCGCGGGTGAGGCTCTTCTGTTCGTCGGAGCGGACCGGCACTTCAACCAAGCCATCAAAAAACTCCTGCACGACGGCGTCTGCCGGCTCTTGCCAAGTTGGGACAATTCCATGCGAGTCGCACAGCGGCATCATTGCACGGATGCGGTCAAGCGAGGAGTTGTTGCACAACGGAACGACACCCCTCAGCAACATGAATGGATGTTGAGGATCGCGCTTGAACAGTTCCAGGAGCATCGCGTCCAGCTCCAGGACAGTGAAGTTGAAGTTGAGGCCCGGGCGCAGCCTCATGATATCCGCCGAGTTCTGGAACTCCCAGGCGGTTCTCCTCCTCTCCTGCAGGGGGGCGATGCGGCGGCGAAGAAAATCTGTGCCAACGGCGCCTACGGTGAGCCCGGCAAGCCTGAGGCGAAGGATCCGGGTGACGGAAATCTTCATCCTATCGTCTTTCGGGGCCACGTTGCTCCAATCGTTGCCGCGCGCTATTGGGCTTGTCGCAGGGCGGTAAATGGCTGCGGGTTCTCCTCGGCAATCCAGCACCACTCTGCTCTCCATTCCTCCCACTTGCTGCGGAGCTCTCCCTCCAGATAAGCTTCCTTCTTGCCGACTCTCGAGATCCAGGCGATTCCGCCAGATAAAGGCTCTCCTCTCTCGACTCGGGGCATAAAGAAGTGGCAAAAAAGAGCTACGTTTGAATGGACTCCGACAAAGTTTTCGCAGAGATGTGCGAAAACTGCCATGGTCAGAATGGCGTTGGGGGTGAAGTCAAGGAGGCGGAACCCGTAGGTGTTCATGATGTCACAGAAAAATTTAGAGAAAGGCGGGCAGAGCCCGCAGTAGAAGAACAGCGCAAAGAAGGGGTATCCGTTCGGAGCCAGTTCCGAGGCGGCAGCCGGGAGTACCTTCATGCGCGGATGCGCTCGCGTCTCCGTCAACCAGAAGAGGTAGTAGTACTCCCTCAGCTCCTTCGCGGCAAGCTGAGGGGGGAAGATGGCCCGCTCCGTTCGCAGCGCCGCGAGCCGCTGCGCCTCGACCGATTTCACGCCCTTCCCCTTGTCGGCTTTCGGAGCCATGGCGGAGGTGGTGGGGGAGATCGACGGCGTTGGTGGTGCTGGTGGCAATGGGGGGCGGCACGCTGCTCTCTTTAGGCTTTGAGAAGAAGGGGGGGGGGGAGCGGCGGAGATTTCCGAGATTGGAGTAGCAACCGGCGAGATGGGCGAACTGCCCCTTTTTCCCCTGCTTATAAAGAGGGAGGGGGCGGACATTCCGCCTTTCCGAATAAAGAAACCACCCACGATCTCTCCCACGATGCCGCATTCGACGCGTGCCGTTGGGGGAGGGCGCGGTGGATACGGAGTAAGATATGGCGTAATCCAGGCCGTGCATGCCCGTGCCCTGTTTTGGGCCTGACCCAATAGCGCTCGGCACCGTGTGTGGCCCAGGCCCGGGGGCTCCTGTCGGTGTAGTAGAGTAGGGGTACCCTAGTATCCCGAACTTGTGCACGGGCAGTTGCAGCACACCGCGGCAAGGCTTGCCTGGCGACCGCCAAGGTCCTCCGTGGTTCCTTTGGAGCCATTCAAGAACAAAGTATTCAAGCCAAGGAGACAAGGCCCCGGCAAGAGGAGCTTGCCGGGAAGGCCAACCAAGGCATCGCAAGGAACTTGCCGCGACGCGCCACGCGTCCCAGCAAGGCCCAGTGAGCGACAAGCTTCCGGGCGCGACAAGACAATATTCGCGGCAAGGCGCTTGCCGCGACAAGCTACCACTCAGTACCCGCGCTCCAGCACATCCACCATCGTGTTGCCCTGAGGCCTTTCCAGACGCGCGTGGCAAGAGGCTGTGCAGCCAGCGGTGCGCGGTGGCAAGCGACGCTGACAAGACTGCCATCATGGCGAACGGTGGCGTCCCTGACGGTCCTTTTTGCACTATTTGGGTGACGCAGACGGGCATTTAATGCCTTCGTCCCCTGCCGTTAGGGTTAGGTAGGATACACTGTACAAGTAGTTGTACCAACCGCAACTCCTTTTCCATTTTTGCCCTTGTCTACGTTGCCACCTGTCGGAGACCCCTTGAGCATATAAAAGGAGGCCCATGCGCAACGTAGAGGGGGGTTCGGAAGCCAGAAAAATACTCACGCTCGGTCTCGTTAGCAGCTAGAGTGTACTGTAGAACTCAGCGCTCCCGAGCAAGAACTCAATACATTCAGACAAGCAGCAGTAGGAGTATTGTCTCTCCGGAGAGCTCGAAGCTGGGTAAACTGCTCGTGTGCTTCGCCTCGATCCGCTCTTCGTGCGATCTCCGCCCCCCGCCGAACCGAAAGGGGCTCGGTCCGCCGGTCCCATAGGTGTTCGTGGATCAGCTTCCCCGACATTCTCCAAATACCTGAATACCCATTTGTATGCGTACACCTTTTACGTATGTATTCGGGTATCTGCGGCCGACCGGCAAGCATCTCTAAATACCCGTACATATGCGTACATGGCCGAATACCCGATAAATTGCACGGAAGCAGCAGCTGTACGCGTACGAATATTTGGCAAGCCATCAAATTTTGGAAACAAAGGCAGCAGAGTGGAGGATCATTGCATGCATTATTTAAACAAGATATGTATCAGATGCTTTCCTTTGTTGGTGCATGCGTGCAAAGCAAGAAGAGAATGTATTGGAAAGGAAAGGAACATTTTAAGGTGAAAAACTTTGGATCCGATGGCAACGGGCAGCCAAGTATGGAAGGTTTGCACCGACGTAGACGACAAGGGTTCCGCCTCTTGACTATACATACGTGAGGATCCTGCAACCAGGGGGCGAAGGCAGCCAGGGAACACAGATGAGAGGAGACGGAAGCTAGCCGGGCGAGACGTGCCCACGGCGGCGGCGTGTACGGCGGGCTGGTTCATGAGGGTGCAAGCACACATGCGAGAAGACCGGCGAGAGGGCGCGGCAGCGGCAATGACACCCGCCCGAGCTCGACGACAGCAATGGAGCATCTTGCGATGCATGGCACATGCACGAGCACGGTGCTGAGGTGCTATGTACTTCAATGACTCATTACTTTTATATTCTTATTAATAAAGATCGCATCAAGGAAAGCCAAGCAAGGAACACTTGAGAAAAGAAGGGCACCCAAGCAGAGGAACGCAGCCAGCCAGACCCACGCAGCGATGCGCCTTTGGAGGCAGCGTAGAGGATGTCAGAGGATGCACCGGCGGCGGCACGTGCACAAAGGGGAGGCACCAGCAGACGCATCTAGCCAAACACCCAAGAAGAGCCCGCGGTGGCCGCGGCCAATTGAAGAAGCTAGCGTACCATGTGGTCTTTATGGTACGTACTTATTCTTTTCATGTATCAGGTGACGGGGACAACGCTACCAGCATAGAAGGCCGCGGATGGTGAGGCGCTCTTCTCGTACCATGCGATGGTGGCTGCGGATGATGATGCGCTCTTCTCGTACCATGCGTTGGTGGCCACGGATGATGTGGCACTTTTCTCGTACCAAATGCAATGGAAGCATATATCGACACCGCCAGGACCGTCGTCTACATCATCAAGCCGGTGCCAAAGGATGGAGGCACGGAACTCGCCAGGATAGCGCCAATCGTCAAGATGGTTCCATGGAGGATGGTGACACGGAGCTCGCCAAGATAACGCCTGTCATTTTCTTCATCAAGCCGATGCCACGGTGACACGATGCTCCCTATGATGATGCCCGTCATTTTCTTCATCAAGACGACGCTAAGGAGGACAAAGGCGTGGAGATCACGAGGATGCCATCGCCGTGCTGCAGTGGATGGTGGCCCGGAGCTCGCCAAGACGATGTCCATCGCCAACATTATCAAGCTGGAGACCGGAGGCATGGAGCTCGCAGGGATGCTGCCTTGTGCCGCGGAGGATGGCGACACAGAGCTCGCTAGGACGATGCCCATCATCTTCTTCATCAAGCCGACAACATGGACGACGGAGGCATGGAACTTGCGAGGATGCCGCCGTTGTGCCACGGTGGATAGCGACATGGATCTCACCAGCACGACGTCCATCATCATCATCATCAAGCTGGTGTCATGGAGGACAGAGGCGTGGATCTTGCGGTACGACACCACTGATGCCTACCTCGTCAAGACGGAGCCTGCGACCCAGATCCACGAAGACGACACACACCGCAGTGCTGCCCGCAACATGAAGCCTGCAACACGGAGGAGAAGAAGATGGTACTACACGGTGTTGTGCGTGACCCGGAGGAGAAGATGGTGCCGCATGATGCTATTCACAACCCAGAGCCCATGATGACGAGGTACGGCGGTGGGAAAGCAATTCGACTTCACCAAGATCTTACCACAGCCTAGTGAGGTGGTGCCCTTGTCTTCGCGGACCGCCGTAAACTCGGCGCCTAGTCGAGACGAGGCGCCACCACATGGCATTGTCCATGTTCTGGAGCCCTGAACATGACACACGATGGCGGGAAGGCGACGCAACTTCACCAACATCTTATTGTGGCCCCGTGAGGCGGTGCCCTTATCTTGGCGGACCGCCGTAAACTCGGCGTCCAACCAAGACAAGGTGCCAACCACACCGCTATGCCAATATGATCGTGCGTTGGTTTTATACCGATACCGGTCTCCATAAAAGAATACTCCCGCGAGGCAACCCCTTGCGTACCCCGATGACGCCACTATCGTCAAGAAGTCCGAGCCAAGTAGGATCCATGCAAATTCAACACCGATTATATCAACGTTGTCAAGACCGACGAGGCATCATGGCGAGGGCGGACATGTCTAGCACAAAGCAATGTTTTGAGCGGCATGTGCACCAATGAGGACACGGGCTTTGCCGCCGCCCACACCATACACTCACACCATCATCATCATGCATGGAAAACGTGAAGCAAAGACTACGAAGACGACGACATAGCTTAGTCGGAGGTATCTTGCGGAGCAACCCACGGGAGTAATTTACTGGGAGCTTTTTGAGGCCCCGGGAACTAGGAGACCGCACATGACCATAGTCAGGCAGGCCGCGCTAGTAGGCCACGGAGCGCAACCATTTTTTATGGGATCTTGTAATTTTGTTCATACAAAGAGATAAATGAAATACTTGTTTCCCGTATCACTTTTCTTTGTGTACTACGGTACACTGGCATGCCCACATTTTTCTTTTTCCCCGACGTATGAGAGAAATCCATACTCCTTCTCTTCCCTTCTCCCGGGGTGCATAATAGTTTTTTCTCGTGTCAAACAAATTGGCACGCCCGGTAGGACCTGGTTCTCCTCCAATCTTTGCTTCACTGTGGTCATCGAAATCGTCATCACCCATCTCCCAGTCTGTATAGCATGGTGCATGACAAAGAATCAGCAGGGGGCTCTGCTGATCAAGGTCTCTTTCAAGATGGTGGACTTTCCAGTGGCAGCAACTCAGAGCTGGTGGTGATTCAACTTGGATCAATACCATCCATGACTGTCATTGAGCTTGGCGCCAAAGTCTACATGCACCAAGTCTCGGAATCTACGTAGTTTCAAACTATGCAGTCCAAGAAGGTGCAAAGGCGGGCAACACCCAGGGGAAAGAAGGAGCGTCGTGAACTTATGCTCAAGCCTCGCCCTATTGAAGGAGTCAACATGGGAGGACATCCATGGAGATGTGGAGGGAGCTCAATGTCTCCGCTCTAAGATCACCAATAGGCGAGCAAGTGTGGCTTCCCTTCACGCCTCTACCGCGACTTCACACTCGGGGCCGCCAACACACCATGGCGCACCGAGGTCAAGCTGCATGAAGGCTTGGAGGCCATCTCACACAACATGCGTAGGCTCATGGTGAATACTTGCTTGTCCGAAAGCCCACATCCTCTATGCAACTATAGGTGCGCAAGTCCCTATAGTCTCCATCAACATCGACGAGGTGCAAGGGAGCCATGCCTCCACAACCCGGCGGTCGATGGATGATCATTCCGCAACGACAATAGGTTCTCTATCCTCTCCTGCGAGTGAATAACACCAGGTGGCGAGGATTCAATGCACGGATCATCACCAACTCCAGGAAAATGTGAACCATAGCCTTAGGCGACACCATTGTTAAGAAGCGCCGAATACTTCATCAATGCAGATTGCAGGTAGGATGAGGCACCAATCCCCAGGTCATTGTCCTCAACATGAGCGCCTCGATGACAGTCTTCACCAACCCACCACTTGGAGCGGGGGCATCCTAACATGCCCCCATGTTGGAACCGATGGTGAAGACATCAAGATGATGAGAGGAAGCCTCGAACCACTCAATGATGGCGGCCATGGGACCCTCCATGGCAAACACTTCAACCACGACTTATGTCCCATTCTAGGCGGGAAGCTCGGTCACAACTCCAGGTGACAACGGACAGGGCTACATCATCCACTCGGCACCATGCGCCACCCCAGCCTCTGCAGGCGAAGGGTTGTCAATTCAGGTGCCAACTGGGGCTCGCCCAGTCGGGTGCCATCTACATGTCCTCGGATCCTGCCCGAGGTCGGCGAACTTTTTGCACCATGGCCGACACGGAGCTCGCTTAAGGGCAGGCATCTTCCACACCACCACGAAGCGCATCCGAGGCGGGGCTCCGTCAACCACCCACAACATGGAGCTTGCCCAAGGCGGGACACCTACACTGCCATTGACATGCAGCCCATCGATGTTGGGGCACCATCTACACCAACATCGACGTGGAGCTTGCCTGAAATGGGGCTTGGTCGACACTACCATACATGCAGAGCTTGGCCCGGGGAGGTCTCGGTCTACACTATCGTCGACACGGAGCACGCCCAAGGTGTCGTGCAATCTACGCTGTTGAACATGCCTAAGGTAGGGACGCTACCTACACTGTCATCGGCCAACCTCACCCCAGGTAGGGTGTCATTTACACCGCCGCTGAGGCGGAGCGCCGACCATAACATTGATAATATGGAGACCATCCGGGCAGGTCGCCATCTACGCCATTGGAAAATGAGATTTCCTGAGGAGGGAACAACATTTACCCAATCACTGACATAGAGCTCGCCTAAAGGCGGGCGACATCTACACCAACACACAACTCGCCCAAGGCGGGCGTACCTTCTACACCTCCACTGAGGTGGAGCTCAATCTCTACACTTTTGCTGACACGAAGCCAGTCCATGGCCACCTTGCATGGTTTCATGCTAATCCTGCTGTTCGCACACGAACATGTCACTGTGTACCTCCAACACCGAGGGTGATGCACCACAGCTCACGTCGAAGGAGACCCACCCGGAAGCACGGTACGCAGGCAATCCGGCGGGTGCTTTTGAGGACCCGAAACCCCACACGCCTGGGAGGGACCCCATCTGGGTGGGCGGCGGCTATGGGCTGCCCTAGGTTGACCTGATCGCCCCTAGGGCCTCGAGGTTCGCCGCCCTGCAATGAATAAGAACAAACGAAGAACGAGGGAGAAGAAGAACTAGGGTTAAGGAGAAAAGATAAAGGTAAAGGTAAAAGTGGTAGATGAATTGATCGATTGTGTGTTGTTCAATCGGCCGTCACCCCTTAGGTATATAAGAGGCGGCTGGACTTCCCGTGCAAGGAAAAGGCTTGGATTCACGTCCAAAACCCTAGTCAAATATTGATTGGTCTTGTCTGAACTTTCCAAAACTGTTCGGTTTAACTGGCTGCACCTTGCGGGTCTTTTTTGTGGTGGTAAACGACCTCGGATGGAAACTAGTCCAAAAACAATCTTAACCATTTCGACGATACGAACAACTTTCATGTTGAACGGTTTTTAATCAGAGGTCATCTTGAGGGTCAAATAGCTCACGCAAAAGATCTGTTTACTCGCGCTACCAATCAGACATGGCGTCTGGTGGGCCGCGCCATATTTCGCCTCGTGACAGGGCTGCACTCCGATTGCATTAACTTTTGCATACGAACTCGGATTTGGACGATTTTTATATCAAAATCGATCGCTTCGACAAGACAAAGACAATCCGTGTAGATCACGAACACGTCACTGTGTACCTCCAACGCCGAGGGTGATGCACCACAGCTCACGTCGAAGGAGACCCGCCCGGAGGCGCGGTACGTAGGCAATCCGGCGGGTGCTTTTTGAGGACCCGAAACCCCACATGCCCGGGAGGGACCCTGTCTGGGCGCGCGACGGCTATGGGCTGCCCTAGGTCAACCTGATCGCCCCTAGGGCCTCGAGGTTCGCTGCCCTGCAATGAAGAAGAACAAACGAAGAACGAGGGAGAAGAAGAACTAGGGTTAAGGAGAAAAGATAAAGGTAAAGGTAAAAGTGGTAGATGAATTGATCGATTGTGTGTTGTTCAATCAGTCGTCACCCCTTAGGTATATAAGAGGCGGCTGGACTTCCCGTGCAAGGAAAAGGCTTGGATTCACGTCCAAAACCCTAGTCAAATATTGATTGGTCTTGTCCGAACTTTCCAAAACTGTTCGGTTTAAACTGGCTGCACCTTGCGGGTCTTTTTTGTAGTGGTAAACGACCTCGGATGGAAACTAGTCCAAAAACATTCTTAACCGTTTCGACGATACGAACAACTTTCATGTTGAACGGTTTTTTATCAGAGGTCATCTTGAGGGTCAAATAGCTCACGCAAAAGATCTGTTTACTCGCGCAACCAATCAGACATGGCGTCTGGTGGGCCGCGCCATATTTCGCCTCGTGACAGGGCTGCACTCCGATTGCTCTAACGTTTGCATACGAACTCAGATTTGAACGATTTTTATATCAGAATCGATCGCTTTGATGAGACGAAGACAATCCGTGTAGATCATTTTTCCATTTGAGGTCGTCTTGGGGGCTTAATCGTCCAAACTGTACTCAGAATATAAGATCTTAGTACTTTGAGCATAGTTTCTGCCTTCGAGATGAAATCGGACGGCGATGACCCAAACTTTAAAGATGTTCATATCAACAATACGGAACTCTTTCATGAAGATCACTTCTTCATTGAGGTCATCTTAAATAAGTTATTGACCGTGCCAAAATCTGGTGTCAACACATGCCCTCCTCTTTTTCGGCATAACTTGTGTGCCAAAAAATAACTTGCACATAGTTTGCTCTAAGGACGATGTCAACACTTCATCAGCCATTTTGCATATGCTTAGGATGATAAGTTTATATCGGCCATTGCTTGTGTGAATATTTCGATGCAAGTTTGGGTGAAACTTTCCCAACTTCAACAACAATCCGGTGATAAGGTTCCATAGATCGAAACCATCCTCCGAACCATATTGTTTAGCTTTTCGCTAGGATTTTGCAGATAATTAAGAATGAACTTCCTTCAATCCTTACTTTGCCTGCATAAAAGTTTCATTAGTGGCTGAAGTGGTGGACTTCGGTTTAGCCTTACCTATGTTGACGAGACTAAGCATCGGCTATTGATAGAAATACAATACACCATGATTAACATAGTAGCCGGATGCTTGCTGTGCGAACTCTTTTGAATTGTCATGCCTAGAAATATGAATAGTTTTAAAGCAACCAAGGTAAATTTTGCATCTAGACGTACCTCAAGATAAACTACAAGTGATTTGTCAAAACATTCATAACCCTTGGATATTTGTTGCACTACTCATAACGAATCACCGAAAGCCTCAATGTGTATAGCACCTATGGCAACCAAAAGCTCCAAACCGAATAAAATTTTATATTCGGCTTTGATCATTGTGAAAAAATATTTTAAGCGACATGAGGCTTGTTTTGGTCTCCAATTGAACTAATGACGATGTTAGGATACTACACCGGCCATGCTTTGACATATTCTTAGGGCAATAGATAAATATCAGCCATTAACATGAGGTCCATGTAGAATTCACCCACCAAAGTATGTATAGCCGAAATAAACAAATAAAACAGGAATAAAATATTTCGGCCCCTTTGTATTAGCAACAATGCAACTAACCAAATGTATGGCAATTTGGTAATACCCTCTCATGATATAGAAAATTATGTGGCATCCATGGATCAAAATAAATCAATGGAGGGTAATTGATCATACCTAGGGATGAAATCCATGGCAAAGGCATCAACGACATGGTTGAAGAAAATGGATGATGTGCTAACCAAAGATTTTGAAGTTGTGATGCGCACCTTCGGCTTAATTGTTTGTTGCTTTCATTATTTTCCTTCTTCACTTTTATTTTACTTGTTGCAACAGAAGCATGCACATCATTTTTGTGTTGATTGATCTTCTTGGGAACCCATGCCATGTTCTTCTTTTTGAGCTCTTGTGCACTAAGATTTTGTAATTTCTTCTTTTGCCAATATGATAAACCGAGTTGGCATCTCGGCTGTGATTTTTTTCAACCAATGGCAACTCTTTTTGGGCCTTGTGCACCCTCAACTTCTTTTCTTCAGATTTGGCACTCTGATTTTTATCAATTGATTGCTTCACTTCTTTGCCTTTTGTACCCAATGTCAACACTTTAATTGGCTCTTTGTTATTTGAGATCAAATCTGAAGCAGCACACTTACGACCATCTCTTTTCACGCGGTAAACTTGCTTTACCACCTCTTTCTTCTTTATTGAGCTCTGGACCGATTCCTTATGATTGAAACGGTCTTTGACGCATGATTGTTCAAATGTTGATCTTCTTGGAGCTGCATAGTATTGGTGAGATGGTCTAGAGTAAGATGGAGAAGGTACCCTTGTATCATACCTGTCCATTGATGAATATGTATCTATATGAGCATAGGGAGGTATCCACGACATGGGCATTGGCGGCCCAAAACAAGGATATGAATATGTTGCATTAAAATTATCACTTTGCCAATACCGATCCTCATATTTGTGCCTTGGGGGTGACCTTGGTTTCTTTACACGCTTTGGCCGATAAGCATTCTTCTCTTCACTCTTCTTTTGATATTTATCCAAAAGTTCAGCGAAGGTGATTTTTGATCTCTTACACTTGCGCTTATTTCGGCCTTTGTTTTCTTTTGGTTTGCTTTCATCGATCATTGGATTTGCTTGCTACCCCCCCAGTCCTTGGTGTCTCCATTGTAGCTTCGATGGAATTCTTACCCTCAAGATTATGTTCATTATGCTCGTCAACAACTTCTTTACTTGAAATCTTGATCCCATCACATGTAGTTTTTACCTTCTCTTCAAATGGATCGGCTTGAAGCAGCCGACGCAAAAACTTTTTGCCATCGGGACCAATCGGAATAGACTGGTCATCTCTTGGTGTCTCAACAAATTTCAATTGTCCTTTATCAATGGCCGATTTAACTATTTGACAAAACATGTTGCAATCCTCAAAACTATGCTTGGATGAATCATGCAACTTACAATACATTCGTTCCTGGACAGATGATTCAACATGGTGATCAAGAATTCTAATATAATTATTTTGCAACAACAAATCAAATATTTGATCACACATGCTTGAATTTAAGGTAAACTTTTCATTCTCTAGCCGATCTTTTTGTGAGAACGGCTTTGGAGTTACGCAAACGAATGGTTCAGATTTTGCATCACACCATTCGGCTATGCATTGTGTTTTGCACTCTATCTCCGATGTCTTTGGGTAAGATATTATACTAGCATCAGTTTTCTCAACAGAATTTAACCTTGGCTTTAAATTTCTAAAATAAAAATAGTTAGAACATGCATGTCTCAATTGAGACCAAGTGCAAGCCAAGTACGAAATAAGCAAAGCTACCCAAATAGATATGAACTTTAGATAAAGCAACGGGGAAAGCTTTGGCTGCAATAATAAGTCATTATCGGTCTTTATAAATGGCACAATTGGTTGACCGATATGTTCTAAAACAATTTTATTGCTAACAAGTAAATTACCCTTCTTCATTGGTCTTTCAAAATTACCTATGAGGATTTTTCTAATAGATGCATTAACAATAAAGTTGTGACCAAATCTGAAAATAGGTAAATTACTCGCTATGCATACCTCTTCAAATACGTTGGGAGAGCATGATGGTGGTGTGACTTGAACAATTTCTAGCTTCATCTTTGGATGACTCTCCAACGCCTTTTCACCATCTTTTTCTCTATTTCGTGCATCATTACACTGATGATTTTTGTCGGCCGAACTTTGTTCGGCTACTTGTTCTTGTCCTTGAAGCTTGTCAATTTCTACGGCACGGAACTCATAGGGCAGGAAGTAGGTTCCATTAACTTCAGAAAAATCAAGCACCATTGTTTTCCTATGCTTGTCATGCCTTTTCTCAATAATGCTTGCCTTGTTGGATTTGATGGATTTAGAATATATACTACTTGATTCGGCTTTTTCAACCGAAGCACTGTCATGTTCCGAATCATCCTTCTTTTCATTGATACTACCAATTGGCAATGCTTCTTTTATCTGAGCCAATTCTTTTTCTGTTTGTTTCTGACGGCGAGCGGCAAAATTAGCTTTAAGCTTTTTCTCAATTTCAGCCCACTCCGGATATGATTGCCCCCCAATGCTTTTAGATTCTTTCGGCAATGATACACGGGTGTTGCCGAAATTTTGCAATTGTGTAGGGGGTGTATAATATGATGTAGTACTAGGTGAAGGCATATGCATTGTTGTAAGACCATACTTTTTCTCGCCAATTTTATCAATTGGCAAAGATTCATCTTCTTACAAAACTCTAGCTTTTATTGTGGCATAATCAGGAAATAGCCCCTTTTCATGTTGTTCAAGGCAAAGAGCACTAATTCTCTTATTTTGGGCTAAACTCTTCAATGCAGCCACTACTACCTCATCTTCTACAATGTTGGGCACAACCGCTCCTGTAAAATTTACATTCATTCGGCTATAACCAGGAAGGTGTGAAGCCGAATTATGAGCATCTACAGTTGTATATGGTGCCGAAGAATTAGTAACATGAGGTGTAGCATATGACGGTTGAGAGTAACTGGCCGAATAGCCACTAGTAGCATGGCCAATTCTCTCATTCAGCGGCATGGTTGGATTACTATATTGCACATTAGCTGCCGATGAATAAAAGGGTGAAACACTTTCTTGTATGGCATTGGAAATTCTATCTTGGGGTGTTTCAAATTGATTAATCGAACTCATCATGTTGCTCATCGGCATATGAATTTGCTAGGTTGCCGATGCATGTGAGTTGGGATACATATGGTGCATGTTACTAATATCATAAGAAGTTGAAGTATATAAATTACTTTGAATCGACCCTTGCACGTAGTTAGTTGCATGATTGAAAAAACTAGGGTTGGCCGTAGAGTATACTCATTGAATGATCTAGTAACACCATATGAATTATTTGCATCTACATAAAGGGATTGAGTATTCATATTACCTTTGTAGACTGCAAACCCTAAATGACGATCTCTTCGTAGCAAGAATGGGACGGAGACCGTTCGAAGCTTCGTCCCCAACGGAGTCGCCAAAAAGTGTGTTCGCACACGAACACGTCACTGTGTACCTCCAACGCCGAGGGTGATGCACCGCATCTCACGTTGAAGGAGACCCACCCGGAAGCGCGGTACGGCGGCAATCCGACAGGTGCTTTTGAGGACCCGAAACCCTACACGCCCGGGAGGGACCCCGTCTGGGCGCGCGGCGGCTATGGGCTGCCCTAGGTCGACCTGATCGCCCCTAGGGCCTCGAGGTTCGCCGCCCTGCAATGAAGAAGAACAAACGAAGAACGAGGGAGAAGAAGAACTAGGGTTAAGGAGAAAAGATAAAGGTAAAGGTAAAAGTGGTAGATGAATTGATTGATTGTGTGTTGTTCAATCGGCCGTCACCCCTTAGGTATATAAGAGGCGGCTGGACTTCCCGTGCAAGGAAAAGGCTTGGATTCACGTCCAAAACCCTAGTCAAATATTGATTGGTCTTGTCCGAACTTTCCAAAACTGTTCGGTTTAAACTGGCTGTATCTTGCGTGTCTTTTTTGTGGTGGTAAACGACCTCGGATGGAAACTTGTCCAAAAACAATCTTAACCGTTTCGACAATACGAACAACTTTCATGTTAAACGTTTTTTTATCAGAGGTCATCTCGAGGGTCAAATAGCTCACGCAGAAGATCTGTTTACTCGCGCTACCAATCAGACATGGCGTCTGGTGGGCCGCGCCATATTTCGCCTCGTGATAGGGCTGCACTCCGATTGCTCTAACTTTTGCAAACGAACTCGGATTTGGACGATTTTATATCAAAATCGACCGCTTCGACGAGACGAAGACAATCCGTGTAGATCATTTTTCCATTTGAGGTCGTCTTGGGGGCTTAATTGGCGAAACTGTACTCTGAATATAAGATCTTAGTACTTTGAGCATAGTTTCCGCCTTCGAGATGAAATCGGACGGCGATGACCCAATCTTTAAAGATGTTCATATCAATAATACGAAACTCTTTCATAAAGATCACTTCTCCATTTGAGGCCATCTTCAATAAGTTATTGACGGTGCCAAAATCTGGTGTCAACACCTGCGTTGACGCTTGTTGAGGCGGCAACATCATCATATCTACCCCAACATCCACACGAAGAAATCCATATCTTGCCAGGCACCGACGAGGCGAAGAAAAGTCATCCAGTCCGACACCGACAAGGCAGACACCACCAGGCCGGGCACCGACGAGGCGAAGGCCGCCCACTTCAGCATCAGGCAATGACAAGACAGAGGGATCCGACTAAGCAGAGCCAGAGCGATGGATGTACCACTCTCCCCTTCACTTCATCACTATATCCGCACCATCTACACCAAGCCAACGGCGCAATCAAAGCCTTCAACAAAACACCCAACAAGATACTCAAGAAGACGGTGACAAGGAACATGAGAGACTGGCATGACCGTCTCTTCGAGTCCTTGTGGGCGTACCACGTTACGATTCGTACCCCAACACAGGCAGCCCCGTTTTCTCTCGTTTACGGGAGTGAGGCGGCCCTTCCACTGGAGGTCCAGCTACCCTCTTTGCAGGTGGCTATCCAAGATGAGATCACCCAAGACGAACAAGTGCAACTTTGGTTTCAGGAGCTCGGCACCCTTGAAGAGGGGTGACTTCATGCCCTATAGAACCTAGAGCTTTACCGCCAGAATATGGTGACAACTTACGACAAGCTTGTCAAGCAATGCGTCTTCTAAAAAGGCGAGTTGGTTCTCGTGCTTAGGCGGCACATCATCATGACGCACAGGACGAAGGGCAAGTTCGAGCAAAAGTGGGAAGGACCATACATCATCGAGAAAGTCTACGATGGGGGAGCATACCAGCTCGTCGATTCCCAGGGAGTCCGCCCTATGCTCCCAATCAACGGAAGGTTCCTCAACAAATATTTTTCTTAAAATTTTGCCTCTTTTGTTGCCTTTCGGTCTTTCATTGGGGAAACTTTTTCTGTGGGCTTTTGGATCCATGATGCTTTCTCCTTAGCATTTCGTGGATATATCTAGTTTTCCCCAATTTTTACGGACTAAGTCCAACAAAAAAAATGGCTTTCCCCTATGACACCATGTTGTTGATTGAAATTTTGGGTACCCTAGGACTTGTGGAGGGTGGCACAAGGTGTAAGTTGCAGGTGGAGCGACTCATACACCCACAACGCACGACACGTACAAAGTGTATGCTTCCGGAGGCAGCGGAGACAATTACTTGGGCACTTATGAGTATTGAGACCTGCGCTCTTCATGTTTCCCAGCATGCCTCGTGTTCACAGAGGCTCCCACTCCAGGGAAGACTATAGGAAAAGATCATGGAGGGCCGCCTGACCCAATGTAAATTGGTTTGGTGCGTAGTCACATGACAACCCTGGGGTGCGCCACCAAAAGCCCCAGATCAAGTGCTAGAGGATTTTTCCTAGTCCACAGAGGTGATTAGTTGCCTTCCAAGTTCCCAAGGTGGGTCCCCAAGAAATCCTGGAAGAAGAGTCTTCAAGAAGTTTGAGCCGAATGTCAAAACAAGTCCATGAAGTCCGCGCCCAATCAATCATCCACGTGAGCAATCAAGATGAAATTCCAAAAGTCCAACAATAAAATTCAAGAAAGAAATCCCATCGGTTCAAGGAGCAATCAAGCGGTCCCAAGCAGTAAGGAACCCACTGGACGGAAGGCGGGAGGTAGCTGTTCACCACCCCTCAATATGCATGAAGAAAAATCGCCAAGCTGTTGTTTCAAAACAATTTACCCTGAACTTATCACACCCAAGTCTCTGGGTTCATGGGGTGTGTGCAGGGGACATGTTGAGCTATGGGGGCCCTCAGTATGATGATGGGCTAGAGTATGAATTTCTGTTGCCTCTTGGAAGCATCCTGAAACACAACATCTTCGCACATACACCGAAGCTCATTTCAGTTGTTGATTTGCAATCGTCAAGGTCTTTCGACGGTTCCCAATGACAAGTCCTTCGGTAGCCTTCTCGGATATCACGCCCTATAGCCGGTGTATAATGGGAAAGCCAACATTTTTAGAAACCCCCATACTTTTTTTCTCGCCTGTTTTTGTATGGTGTTTCTAGTTGTGCTCCTCCAACATCTTTGCAGCCATGGAGAGACACTCCCTGTCATCGTCGACGACATTCAGACGACAACCACTACATCGAACTACGTCTTGGGTGCTTGGGTGTAACAATACCCATGCGTCCCTGACAACACCGACGACAGCCTGACAACCAATGGTCTACACCGACACGCACGATGGGCGCCAGAAGGCAACACCTGCGCTCACGAAGGTGGAGCCGATTCGTCTCTGCAACCTCGTTTCCAACAACAATGAAGCATGGGGGCAACATCAACCCCCAATCATCATAAGGCCGACGGTGTCCCGGTGTATCACTAGAATTTCCACACCATGAATGGCGTGGCGATTCACTCAATGGAGGGGAGTTGTCGACGGTCTACCGACACCTCATCTACATCAACACATGGAGATCACGGGAG
Organism: Triticum dicoccoides; assembly: GCF_002162155.2. Taxonomy (NCBI): domain Eukaryota; kingdom Viridiplantae; phylum Streptophyta; class Magnoliopsida; order Poales; family Poaceae; genus Triticum; species Triticum dicoccoides. Next base: position 364,879,588 of record NC_041381.1, on the reverse strand, counting down.
CAGTGCAACGTGCCAGTGCGGCCAGCGAGAATTTGTGAAACCCTCCAGTCAAGTCGGCTGGCACCGAAGCAGCTAGACGGTCGCGACAAGATTGGTAAATTCTGTTTATTTTTATTTTCAAGACAAGGCATGATGTTTCGCCATGGAATGAAGATGGGATAGGGATGCTTTGTTGTCTGATATCGTGCATGTTGTACAATCCAACGAGCTCCCTAAAAAATACATGTGTGGATGGACATACCTACACTAAGACACGTTGTTACTAATCAATCATCTTCGGTATAGAGCGCGCACGTCGCCTCATAGATGTTAACTTCGGACTGGTTCTTCAGGTTGCATATGAATCATGCGCCAAGAAACGAGAAGAAAAATATATTCATCGAGTCAAGCTCGATTTGCTTCGCACTCAAGCTCAACTCGATGAGGGGCATTTGTTCGACGAGTTTTTGTGCATTATTGCATTTTTTTAACAAGTTTTGGAGCACGCCATATGCGTAAAGGCAAGTTGTTATAATACAAAGGCAAAATGCTATTGTATGACACTTTGCATGCACGTACTTGAACAGGCACATGCATGAAATCATGGTGCAACTAATATGTGTGCATGCACACGTCCCACATATACATACGCATTTGTGTATTTGCGGCCGGTCGGCAAGCACACATGTATACTTCTCTAAATACCCGAATACCCATTTGTATGCGTACACCTTTTACTCGTACGTATTCGGATATCTGCAGCCGACCGGCAAGCATCTCTAAATACCCGTACATACGCGTACATGACCGAATATCCGATAAATTGCACGGAAGTAGCAACCGTACGCGTACGAATATTTGGCAAGCCATCAGATTTTGGAAACAAAGGCAGCCGACTGGAGGATCATTGCATGCGTTATTTAAACAAGGTATGTATCAGATGCTTTCGTTTGTTGGTGCAGGCGTGCAAAGCAAGAAGAGAACGTACTGGAAAGGAAAGGAACATTTTAAGGTGGAAAGCTTTGGATCCAATGGCAACGGGCAGCCAAGTATGGAAGGTTTGCACCGACGTATACGCCAAGGGTTCCACCTCTTGACTATACATACGTGAGGATCCTTACAACCAGGGGGGGCGAAGGCAGCTAGGGAACACAGATGAGAGGAGATGGAAGCTAGCCGTGCGAGACGCGCCCACGACGGCAGCGTGTACGGTGGGCTGGCTCATGAGGGTGCAAGTACACATGCGAGAAGACCGGTGAGAGGGCGCGGCGGCGGCAATGACATCCGTCCGAGCTCGACGACGGCAATGGAGCATCTTGCGATGCATGGCACATGCACGTGCACGGTGCTGAGGTGCTCTGTACTTCAATGACTCATTTCTTTTATATTCTTATTAATACAGATCACATCAAGGAAATCCAAGCAAGGAACACTCGAGAAAAGAAGGGCACCCAAGCTGAGGAATGCAGCCGGCCAAATCCACACAGCGATGCGCCTCTGGAGACAGCATAGAGGACGTCAAAGGACGCACCGGCGGCGGCACGTGCGCGAAGGCGAGGCACCAGCAGACGCATCTGGCCAAACACCCAAGAAGAGCCCGCGGTGGCCACGGCAAATTGAAGAAGCTAACACACCGTGTCTTCTTTATAGTACGTACTTTTTCTTTTCATGTATCAGGTGACGGGGACGACGCTACCAGCGGAGAAGGCCGCGGATGATGAGGCGCTCTTCTCGTACCATGCAATGGTGGCCGCAAATGATGAGGCGCTCTTCTCGTACCATGCATTGGTGGCCGCAGATGATGTGGCACTTTTCTCGTACCAGATGCAATGGAGACATATATCAACACTGCCAGGACCATCGTCTACATCATCAAGCCGGTGCCAAAGGATGAAGGCGTGGAACTAGCCAGGATGGCGCCAATCGTCAAGATGGTGCCGTGGACGATGGCGACATGGAGCTCGCCAAGATGACGCTCGTCATTTTCTTCATCAAGCCGGTGCCACGGCGACACAATGCTCCCTATGATGACGCCCGTCGTTTTCTTCATCAAGACGGCGCCAAGGAGGACAAAGGCGTGGAGATCGCGAGGATGCCGTCGCCGTGCCACTGTGGATGGTGGCCCGGAGCTCGCCAAGACGATGTCCATCGCCAACATTATCAAGCTGGAGTCTGGAGGCATGGAACTCGCGGGGATCCTGCCACGTGCCGCGGAGGATGGCGACACAGAGCTCACTAGGATGATGCCCGTCATCTTCTTCATCAAGCCGGCGGCATGGACGACGGAGGCATGGAACTCGCGAGGATGCCGCTACCGTGCCATGGTGGATAGCGACACGGATCTCACCAGCACGACATCACCGAGAACAAAGGCGTGGAGTTTGTGGTACGACACCACCGATGTCTACCTCGTCAAGACGGAGCCTGCGACCCAGAGCCACGAAGACGACACACACCCCAGTGCTGCCCGCAACATGAAGCCTGCAACACGGAGAAGAAGATGGTGCTACACGGTGTTGTCCGTGACCCGGAGGAGAAGATGGTGCCGCATGATGCTATTCGCAATCCAGAGCCCATGATGACGAGGCGCGGCAGTGGGAAAGCAATGCGACTTCACCAAGATCTTACCACAACCCAGTGAGGTGGTGCCCTTGTCTTCGCGGACCGCCGTAAACTCGGTGTCTAGTCTAGATGAGGCACCACCACATGGCGTTGTCCATGTTCTGAAGCCCGTGTACATGACACACGATGGCAGGAAGGCGACGCAACTTCACCAACATCTTATTGTGGCCCCGTGAGGCAGTGCCCTTGTCTTGGCGGACCGCCGTAAACTCGGCGTCTAACCGAGACAAGGTGCCAACCACACCGGCTATGCCAATATGTTCGTGCGTTGGTTTTACACCGACGCCAGTCTCCATAAAAGAATACACCCGCGAGGCAACCCCTTGCATACCCCGATGAAGCCTCTATCTTCAAGAAGTATGAGCCAAGCAGGATCCATGCAAATTCAACACCGATTATATCAACGTTGTCAAGACCGACATGTCTAGCACAAAGCCATGTTTTGAGCAGCACGTGCACCGATGAGGACATGGGCTTTGCCGCCGCCCACACCATACACTCACACCATCATCATCATGCATGGAGAACGTGAAGCAAAGACGACGAAGACGACGACACAGCTTAATCGGAGGTATCTCGTGGAGCAACCCGCGGGAGTAATTAACTGGGAGCTTTTCGAGGCCCCGGGAACCAGGAGACCGCACATCACCATAGTCAGGCAGCACTACAAAAAAAAAGACACAACCGTGACATTTTGGGCCGAACGAATTTTTTCCTATCATACATATGACACTTCTATGACGATAATTGTGACAAAACCCGGTATCATCATAGATGTGGTGGGCTCCTACTTCTATGACAAAAAATCATGACAGGAAATGGGCTTTTCGTCCTGTTCGGGCCGAAGACGCAGCTGCATGCCATTCTTTGGGCCGTCCATGATGGAAAAAGCCGTGTTAGAAGCGAGGGGGAGGAAAATTTTGGGGAGTTGCCGGTTACGGTGGGAGGTCGGGGGCCGAGCGATGCGTGTTTCTCTCGTACACGTACGCACGTGTGTGCAAGGCGTTGGCTCTAACTGAACCCGAGCAAGGCGTTGGGCTCTAACTGAACCCGAGCGATTGCACTGCAGGCTACGCGTTACTGAACCCAAGCGATCGATCGATGGCTGTTAACTGAACCCGATGGAGCGATTCCTTCGCTACTGCTGCTAACTGAAGCCGATCGATTGGATGAATAGTGAGCGTTG
>NC_041381.1:364826992-364875424 GCF_002162155.2 Triticum dicoccoides | reverse complement strand
TGAGCGGTGGCGTTGCCTCTGGATGAACAGGACCCCATGGTGTGGAGGGCTGGATGAACAATAGATGGTGGAGGGCTGGATGAACAGTAGACGGTGGAGGGGTGGTTGAACAGTAGCCGGTGGAGTAGCGCACGATGGAGGCTGGATGAACAGGAGCCCGTGCAGGCTGGAGGAGGTCGATGGTAGCCCGTGGAGGCTGGAGGAGGTCGACAGTGGAGATGAACAGTATCCCGTGAAGTCCCGTTTTGCGGTACGCCACACCCCTCCCGATGAACAGGACGCCCGTTTCGACCGTAGCGCTCCAACACAAGTCCTTTTCGTCCGTTTTGCAGTACGCCACACCCCTCCCGATGAACATGACCCCCGTTTCGACCGTAGGAGGTCCATTTCGTCCGTTTTGCGGTACGCCACACCCCTCCCGATCAACAGGACCCCCGTTTCGACCGTAGGAGGTCCGTTTCCTACGTTTTGCGATACGCCACACCCCTCCCGATCAACAGGACCCCGTTCCGAACGTAGGAGGTCCGTTTCCTCCGTTGTGCGGTATGCCAGGCCTCGTTTCCATCGCCTGTTCCGTCCAAGCCCTCCTGATGAACACGACCACACATTCCGTTCCGACCCAGCCGGTTGGCTCCCATGAACACGATGACGACGCTGTTTCTACGTTCCGACCCAGCCATGTACGTATGCGCGAGTAGGCGTTCGAGACCCTGCCCGTATGTACGTACGTGGCTGTATTTTCTTTCTTGCACCCTCGCCGATGTACGTATGTGTACATGCTACGTGCACACCTCTACTACGACACATGCGCGCCTCTACATCGACCAGTATGTATGTACACGTTCGTGACCAGAATGACAATGCTACGTACGCTTCGACCAGGTGGGTCCCGACTGTCAGGCACTTCCTTGCCTGCGAAGATGTAGCTGGTGGGTCCCAGCAGTCAGGGGGGAGAATCGTTTTTTTTGCCCGGACGCACTTCCTTGCGTGCGAAGATTTTGCTGGTGGGTCCCAGCAGTCAGGGGGCGAATCGTTTTTTTTGCCCGGACGCACTTCCTTGCGTGCGAAGATGTAGCTGGTGGGTCCCAGCAGTCAGGGGGCAAATCATTTTTTTTTGGACGCACTTCCTTGCATGCGAAGATGTAGCTGGTGGGTCCCAGCAGACAAGGGGGAACATTTTTTTCGCGAAATACGGTGGTCCGTCCGGTGGGTCCCCGCTGTCAGGTGGAGGAATAATTATTTTGCGCGTAATAAGGAGGCACTTCCTTGCTGCGGCCGTGGACCCAGCTGTCAGCCTCTCCACATACACTCCACGTCCGATGGAAGCCATTCCTTGACCACGTTGACCACGCCGCGCCGAGAGCACCAGGGCGGTGGACGACGGCGAGGCCTAGGAAGGGGATGACGCGGAGCCGAGGAAGACGCGGTAGTGGATGCCCATGCGTAGAGGAGTATGAGGGTTCACTCGTTCGGCTGCACTGTGAGGCTGCCATCGCCGCAGAATAACAGGGGGTGTGGGTGCGTAGAGGGATGGCCTGGCCAGCGGTGGGAGTAGTAGGGGGCGGTGAGGCCTCCGCGGCATCACAGTCGGCCACGGGCGGCAGGAGCAGGCGGCACGACCGGCGCTGCTTTGGGCGGCTGGAGCAAGAAGACCAGAGGTTGAAGAAGAACTACGGCCGTTGGATGGACATTGTACAGTCACTGGAGCTAGAATCGTTCATATATTGACTAAAGTTGACAAAGGCCTCCATCCCAGTCAACTTAGTAGGCCCACAAGTCAGCCTCCCACCATGGTTGGTCCCAGCTAGCAGGGGGTATTCATTTTTTTTGTGCGTAATAAGGAGGCACTTCCGGTGGGTCCGAGCTGACAGCGGGGGGCCCGTCCTGTGGGTCCCAGCAGTCAGGGGGAAACGTTTTTTTCGCAAAATACTGGTGGCCCGTCCGGTGGGTACCTGCTGTCAGGTGGAGGAATAATTATTTTCCGCGTAATAAGGAGGCACTTCCTTGCAGCTGCCGTGGACCCAGCTGTCAGCCTCTCCATGTACAGTACTCTTCTGATGGAAGTCGGTCATTGACCACATTGACCACCCCGCACTGAGAGCACCATGGCGGTGGACGACAGAGAGGCCTAGGAAGGGGACAACGCGGAGCCAGGGAAGACGCGACAGTGGAAGCCCGCGCGGAGAGGAGTACGAGGGTTCACCGGTTCGGCTGCGGTGTGAGGCTGTCGTCGCCGCAGAATAACAGGGGGTGTGGGTGAGTAGAGGGATGCCCTGGCCAGCGGTGGGAGTAGTAGGGGGCGCTGAGGCCTGCGCGGCAGCACAGCCGGCCACGGGGGGCGGGAGGCGGTCCCGCCGGTGCTGCTTTGGCGGCTGGAGCAAGAAGATCAGAGATTGAAGAAACACGACAGCCGTTGGATTGACATCCAACGGTTATGTCTGCTAGAATCGTTTGTTGACGTAGTATATAATAACTAAAAAAATCTTGCATACGCGTCAACTAAATAGGCCCACAAGTCAGATCACTCCCTCTTTTTTTAATAATATTTATATAGCTCATGGCAACTTCTTATGCAATTTATTGCAGTCGTTTTTTTGGTTGGCCAGGGCCAATTTCGCATATTTCTGTGGGTTCCAAACTATTTTTAATACCGAAATGTTGAGCCAGATTTAAAGTACTTTGAAGATATATTTAAATTAGGTTAATGCCCAGTGAAATAGGAATCTGAAAATGTGAAAAAAAATCAGAAATTATAAAGTAATTGCCAATTTGTCATTTGTTTTTATATTTACAACCCATTTCATATTACTTTCAAGATTTGCAGGCGTCTTGAAAGAGTTGCAGCCCATCAGGGCGTAGAAAAATAAGTAGGCCTGGATTGGGTATTCTTCAGAAAAAATAAACTGGGTTCATTTTCACAAAGAAAAAATAACTGGGCTGGTCACATGGTGAACATAAAATATAAGCCTGGGCTAGACGGGCGACAGCCCAGTTCAAACCCTGCTCCGTCTCAACAATACCAAACAAAAAAAATACTGCTCGAGTAGCTACATCCTAGGTGTCAGCCAATCTTGTGTTATTCTCTTGTCTATTGACTATATACGCTCACAATGTCGTGGGTCCCAGATGTCAGGAAAACACTAGGAGGAAGCATTTTATTTTCCATACGTTGACGTGGTGGGCCCCTATTGTCATCCTCTCCACGTACTTCTGCCGATTCCTATTGTTTGTTGACCATGTTGACAGTGCGAGAGGGCGACGCCGCGGCGAGCGCACCAAAGCGCGCGGAGGACGTCGGCGTTAATGATTTAGGAGACGGTGGGGCGGCGATGCGTGCGCTGAGGCGCAGCTAGCCGTGGGAGGCGGAAGCAGGCGGCCCCGCTGGCGCTGGTTTGGTTTTGGCGGCTGGAGGAAGACATGACTGAAGAAACACGACAGACTGTAAAAGCAGCAGGAGTACTGAACAACCTCAACTGAAACCAGCAGGGGCACTTAACAACCAAAGCTGAAAGCAGTATGAGTACTTATACAGGTTCAACCGCACAAAGCACGCCTCGAACAGTGCTACTTTGCCTACAGTTAACCAAGGGTGAGGCCGCCAAGCCCCAGGACAAGGCCCAGGCGCCACCCCACGCATCCACAACCTTCTGAAAGCGGCTTCATCTCGCAAAGTGGTCAATAAACAAGATATTCGCTTTAGAGCCATGGAAAAGCATGAACATAATCTTCTGTCCTATTCTCCAAGATGGACGGGCCTTCATTATTTGAGACCACCCACGAATAAGTATCTTTTCACCTCCAAGGGGAATTGAGTAGGTCGACATAAACATCATGTTATGACCAAGCGCAAGTCTGACCCGACCATGGTCAGACATCTGTATAGGAACAATAGAACTCGGCAGTTCTGTAAGTGCATCTAGTGCCACCCCTAGTTGGTTTTGGAGTATTGACGACAAAGTTGGTTGAGGGACTAATGCGTTTGTGAGAATTGCAGGATAACGCAGGTAGTATCCCTCATTTATTCGGTTTACCTACCGGAGATGACCCCTAAAAATGTATGAAGACATTGAAGACAATGGTGGTATGAGAAGATATTCATATTGAAGACTATGACTTGAGAAGACATTGCATGAAGACTATGGAGCGCGAAGACTGTGTGGATTCGTTGCTTCCTTTTCTTCTTTGTTGAGTCATAAGAACCACCGTACTGTTAAGTGGGGTCCAAGTGAACTAAGTCAGAGTGACTGAAGTGACGCTCAACTCAAATCCTATGTCTTCAAGCAAAGACAATGAGAGCAAACCTTATCCAGAGCTGGATGAGTCAGCTTTGCTTGTAGCCCAAGTAAAGTTGCCGCGTGTGTTTGAAATCTGACCGTTGGAACACGTGTCAGTTCCTTAGTGACCCAGGGTCATTTTGGAAAAATCAGGTCGGGTTGCCTAGTGGCTATAAATAGCCCACCCCCTACACCATAAATTGGTGGCTGCTCAGAGTTAGTATACGGCTTTTGTCGTTTGAGAGCAACCCACCTCGAAGCATTTGAGAGAGAGAAATCCTTGCGAGGACAAAGCCCAAACACCCAGAGCCAAAGAGTGTCAGGCATCACTGAATTCTTTCTGTCTGTGTGACCTGAAGACTTATTACACTTGAGGACTGTGTATCCTCTAGCCGGTTAGGCATCGCGTTCTGAGCATCCAAGAGTCATTGTGGATTGCCGAGTGAACGAAGTCTGTGAAGGTTTGGAAGTCTACCTTGAAGACTTACCAGAGTGATTGGGCGAGGACTAAGTGACCTTAGCTCAAGGGGAATAAGGTGAAGACACGGTCTTCTGAGTTGAATCTCAGCCTCCCTAACCAGACATACAGTTGTCACAGCAACTGGAACTGGTCCAACAAATCCTGTGTCTTCAACAAGTGATTGGTTCTATCTCTTCCCTCCTTTACCTTGAGTTTGTCTTCGTGAAGTCGTTGCTTATCTGTCTTATCTGATTGACTTCATTGCTTGACTACTATTGTTGATTGGCTTCATACTATCTTCCATCCTGATCCTACTACCTAGCTTCTATTAGTCTTCGTACGTTAACGCTATTGCATACTTGACTATGGCTTGCTTGTTGTAGTTTATCTTCCGCTGCATATCAATTAGGTTATTTCTATTGTTTGTCTTCAAAACTTCCACATTGTGAAGACTTTGATAAAAATCGCCTATTCACCCCCCTCTAGCCGATAACTAGCACTTTCAATTGGTATTAGAGCAAGGTACTCCCTTGTTCTGTGTGATTCGGTTTAACCACCTGGAGTTTAGCTATGTCGACTAGAGGGATAATCAAAGTCTCCGCTACTTGCCCCGTGTTCGATGGAACAGAATATCCCTACTGGAAGAATAAGATGCGCATGCATCTTGAAGCCATTGATGTCGACCTCTGGTATGTCGTCAAGAATGGCGTTCCCAAAACTGGTGAAGGTGTCACCCCTACTGATGTCAAGAAGTTCATTCAACTGGACTCGACTGCAAAGAACATCATCTGTGGTCATCTGACCAAAGGACAGTATGGCCGTGTGAGTGCTCTGGAAACGTCAAAGCTAGTCTGGGACTGGCTGTCCAAGGTCAATGAAGGCGTCTCTACATAGAGAGACCATAGGATCAGTGTTCTTCGCAATCTCTTCAATCGCTTCAAGAGAAACGACAATGAAAATGTCTAGCTCATGTTTGATCGCCTCACCGACATCACAAATGAGCTTCAGGCTCTCGGCGCCACTGAGATCACCAAGCATGAAATTGTCAAGACACTGCTGAGATCACTTGACACCTCCTTTGACACCCTTGCCCTCATGATACAAGAACGTCCTGACTTCAAGACACTCGATCCGTCTGATATACTTGAGAGGCTCAACACACATGAGTTCTAGCTTTCTGAGAAAAGAGATATCTATGGCCCCAACTATGGCCGAACTCGTGCTTTGAAGGCAAAAGTTGTTTCCTCATCTGAAGAAGAAGAATCTGACTGCGGTTCTGACGATCCTAAAGACATTGGAAGGGAGCTTGCTATGCTTGTGAAGAAGTTCCAGAAATTCACCAAGAAGAAGGGCTTCAGAAAGTCTTCACGATCCAGTTCAAGAAATGATGAAGCTTCCACTCAAGACAACAAGAAGAGAACATGTCACAAGTGTAAGAAGCCTGGGCACTACATCTCTAAGTGTCCTCAGTGGGACAACGAGAAGAAAAAGAAGAAGAGCAAGGAATATGACTCTGATGACAAGAAGAAGAAGAAATCATCAAAGTATTCTTCCAAGTCCACATCAAAATCCTCATCTCATAAGAAGAGCTCATCTGGCAAGGCTCGTGCTTTTGTTGGCAAGGAAATGGATTCAGAGGAGTCTGCTTCTGAGGAGGCAGAGGTGGAATCTGAAGCTGAGTCCGACTCTGGCGTTGCAAGTCTGGCTCTGGCCACAGCCTACGTCGCAAAGTCCATCTTCAACTCTGAAGACAATGACTCCCACACCAACGTTGATGATGACAAGGACGATCCTGCTCCCACCTACTGCTTCATGGCACGCGGTGCCAAGGTAAAATCGCGCGATGCTTACTTTCAAACATCAAGTGAAGATGACTCTGATTGTGAATCTAAACCCAGCTACAAAACACTTGCTAAAATTGCTACTGAACAACAAAGGGCTATGGAACATACTCAAAAATTGTTAGACAAAAGCGATGACCTGTTGGACGCGGAAATGACACGTTCACAGTCCTTAGTTGAAGACATAAAAAATCTTCATGCTAAGTATCAAGAACTTGAAAGTCTTCATGAGACGCTCTCAACCACTTATGAAAAGCTCTCCTATGATTATCTTCAAAGGAAGCAAGAGCTTGAGAAACTGAAAGCGACTCATGAAGATCTTCAAAAAGAGAATGAGTCATTTCACGCTCAACAGATCAGTCCCGCTCAGGATGAATTTGAACCACCATGTCTAAAATGCATTGAGCGTGATAATGCTACCTCTGTTGCTGAATATTCCACTGCTGCTACTGTTGCTCTGTCTTCAACTACTGATGTGGTAACTAACCCCTCTTCTGAGGATACCACTAGTATTGCTGATGAAAATGCTATGTTGAAGACATTGCTTGAAACAGGGATGTATAAAAGTCTAAAAGGGCATCAGACACTTTGTGATGTCCTCAAAAAGCAGATTCTGAACCAAAACCCTAGGAAAGAGGGTGTTGGGTTCGAGAGGAAAATGAATGCTGATGGTTCCTACTGGAAGCCTGAGCAGTATCCCAAAACCACATGGGTTGCTGCAAAGGAACCTTCAGTGGATCCATCCACTTTATCTGGATTTACCTGTGCGAATCCTATTATCATTGATGAATCCTTTGATGCAAACTATAAACTGTTCAAAAATCAGAATGGTGAAGTGTTTGCCAGGTATATTGGTACTAACTGCAGGAATGGACCTCCTATGAAGAAGATCTAGGTTCCCAAAAGCTGGCTTGAGAATCTTCCAGTGAATGTCATCATGACACCACCAGGGAAGAAGACAAACCCCAGACCAAAGGCATCATATGGTCCAACGGCTTCATACGAACACAGAACTCACTTGAGTCACCCTAACGCCAATGTTTTGCAGGGAAATCATACTCAGACTCATGAATATGAGCATGTGTCTTCAAACCGCTATGTTCATAGAACTAAGAACTTTTCTGCTTATTCACATGAGTATCATTCATCTCCTGCAAGGCTATTTGCTAGGGCTTCAAAGCCGAAATTCTCAGATGCTGCACTTAGACTCATTGCTTCTAAGCCACCCCTAAAAATGTGGGTGGTGAAGAAGAATTAACTCTCTTTTGCAGAATGTGGTCTCCAGCAAGCAATCAAAGGCGTCCGATATAATTGTTGGGGACCTAAAACACAAAGGGACGCATGACAAAATGACTTACTATGTATTCCACAAATGAATCGCTTACCTGTCATACTGTGTGCTAACTTTCATCTATGCTGTCATAATCCAAGTATGCATCAACTGCTTATGCTTCACAACATACCTTGTGAAGCCTATCCTCCTAACTGCACTGTAGGGCATGTCACCAAAAGCTTCAGAATGGATTATTGACAGCGGATGCACTAATCATATGACTGGTGATCGAAGTCTTCTCATGGACTCAACCTTACGTCCATCTGACAAGAGTCAAATCACATTTGCTGACACTGGTAAAGGCAAGGTATTGGGTCTAGGAAGAGTTGCAATCTCAAAGGATCAACACATGGATAAAGTGATGCTTGTTGAATCCCTTGGATTCAACTTAATGTCTGTCTCAATGCTTTGTGACTTAAACATGATTGTGATATTTGGAAAATATCGTTGCCTTGTACTAATGGAATCTGACAAATCTCTAGTCTTTGAAGGATATAGGAAAGATGATCTATACGTGGTAGATTTCTCAGCAGGTCCACAACTTGCCGTATGTCTTCTCACAAAAGCTTCAGAGTGCTGGCTCTGGCATCGAAGGCTAGGACATGCTGGCATGAGGAACTTACACTCACTTGTCAAGAAGAAGCATGTCATTGGCATCGAAGATGTCAAGTTCAAGAAGGATCATCTGTGTGGTGCCTGTGAAGCTGGAAAGATGACAAGGGCAAAGCACCCCTCGAAGACAATCATGACAACATCTCAACCCTTCGAGCTGTTACACATGGACTTATTTGGACCTACTCACTACTCCACCCTCACAACAACTGCCTGTCTCTATGGCTTCGTCATTGTTGATGACTACTAAAGATACACATGGGTTCATATAATTCTTTACAAGACTGAAGTGCAAGATGTCTTCAGGCGCTTTGCAAATAGAGCAATGAACAATTATGGCGTGAAGATCAAGCATATCAGAAGTGACAATGGCACTGAATTCAAGAACACAGGACTTGATCTGTATCTGGATACAATGGGAATCACTCATGAGTTCTCTGCTCCGTACACACCTCAGCAAAATGGCATTGTTGAGCGCAAAAATAGAACTCTCATTGAGATGGCTCGAACAATGCTAGATGAATACAAGACACCAAGAAAGTTCTGGCCTGAAGCTATTGATACAGCCTGTCACATCATCAACCGTGTTTACATCCACAAGCTTCTGAACAAAACATCCTATGAGCTCCTTACTGGCAAGAAGCCAAATGTCAGTTACTTCAGAGTATTTGGAGCTAGATGCTAGATCAAGGATCCCCATCACAAGTCAAAATTTGGACCTAAGGCTCACGAAGGCTTCATGCTTGGCTATGGAAAGGACCCACACTCCTACAGAGTCTTCAACCTCTTTCTCTATAAGATCGTTGAAACTATGGATGTGAAATTTGATGAAACCAATGGTTCACAAAGAGAAATTCTGCCAAGTACACTAGATGAAGCTCCTCCAAGCGAATCTATCAAGTTGATGGGAACTGGTGAAATAATGCCTTCTGAAGCACAGCCTGAAGAGGAACTTATCATCTCTGCACCAAATCAACCTGAAGACACTGCTCAGACCAAAGACAATCCTCCCAATGATGACAATGATCAGCCAGAGCAAAATCTTCGTCCTGTTCATCCTCGTGTTGCAAATGAAGTACAAATCGAGAAGATAATTGACAACATCAACGCGGCTGGTCCGCTTACTCGCTCAAGAGCAACACAGTTAGCAAACTTCTGTGGGCACTTTTCATTTGTGTCAATATCAGAACCCAAGAAAGTTGCTGAAGCTTTTATGGAACCCGAATGGATTCAAGCCATGCAAGAAGAAATTCAACAGTTCAAGCTGAATAATGTTTGGGAACTGATCAAGCGCCCTGACCCTCGCAAGCATAACATTATAGGAACAAAATGGATATATCGAAACAAGCAAGATGAGCATGGTCAAGTCGTCAGAAACAAAGCACGTCTTGTGGCTCAAGGATATACTCAAGTTGAAGGAATTGACTTCGATGAAAAATTTGCTCCTGTTGCTAGGCTTGAAGCTATTCGCATACTGCTAGCCTATGCTAATCATCACAACATCTTGCTATATCAAATGGATGTGAAGAGTGCATTTCTCAATGGCAAGATTGAAGAAGAAGTATATGTCGCTCAATCACCTGGCTTTGAAGATCCAAAACATCCTGATATGGTGTACAAGCTGAACAAAGCATTGTATGGCCTCAAACAAGCTCCTCGTGCCTGGCATGATACAATCAAAGACTTCCTGAAGAGCAAAGGCTTCAAACCTGGATCCCTTGATCCCACACTCTTCACGAAGACATATGATGGTGAACTGTTTGTGTGCCAAATATATGTGGATGACATAATCTTCGGCTGCACCAACCAGAAGTACAGTGATGAGTTTGGTTACATGATGCAAGAGCAATATCAAATGTCCATGATGGGTGAGCTGAAGTTCTTCCTTGGTCTTCAAATTCGTCAGCAACGAAATGGAATCTTCATATCTCAAGAAAAATACCTCAAAGATTGTCTGACGAAGTTTGGAATGGAAGACTGCAAAGGCTACACGATGCCAATGCCAGCCAAACACCATCTTGGTCCCGACAATAATGGTAAAGAGTTCGATCAAAATTTATACCGCTCCATGATTGGTTCTTTGCTTTATTTATGTGCATCTAGGCCAGATATTATGCTTAGTGTTTGCATGTGTGCTCGATTCCAAGAGGCACCAAAGGAATCGCATCACTCAGCTGTGAAGCGAATTCTTCGATATTTGGCTTACACCCCAACACTCGGATTATGGTATCCCAAGGGCTCAAAATTTGATTTGGTTGGATTCTCGGATGCTGATTATGCTGGTGACAAGGTGGATCGCAAGTCTACATCAGGCACATGCCATTTCTTGGTCAATCACTTGTCTGTTGGTCTTCAAAGAAGCAGAACTGTGTATCACTCTCAACTTGTCTGTTGCTGATGGATCCTGTTGTGCTCAGCTTCTATGGATGAAGCAAACTCTCAAGGATTATGGCATCAACCTGAAACAAGTACCTCTCTTCTGCGACAACGAAAGTGCCATCAAGATAGCCAACAATCCAGTCCAGCACTCGAAGACAAAGCACATTGAAATACGTCATCACTTTCTCAGAGATCATGTTATGAAGAAAGATATAGATATCATGCACGTCAACACTGAAGAGAAACTGGCAGATATCTTCACAAAGCCCTTGGATGAGAAAAGGTTTTGCAAGTTACGGTGTGAGCTAAATATCTTGGAATCCTCGAATGTCCTGTGATCAGGCACACATCCTAACACTTATGCATGTTGATGACTTAGATGTGCAACACACAAAGTAATGTATATCTTCAATCAATGAAGATTTACACTCCGAGTGTGAATACATTAACATGGAATTTGACTTTGGAGCGCCACGATAATTGTGCGCCATGTTTGGGTCTAATACTTCCTATACGGTGGGTAACGCCACCACCAACTTTCTCTGTTTGAAGTGTTTCACTCATGGCGTTATATTGCAATAACTTCGCATTTGGTTTGTCTTCAGTTTCAATTTATCTTCATGATCTTCTACACTATGATGATTTGATTGCTTTCTGATATATATATATACTAGTGTTCTGTCCTCTACAACATTCACTTATAGCTATGTCTTCAAGATTGGATCTTTTGAACTAAGTGAATGTGATCGGACCCTAACCTCTCTATGCTTCCTATCTCAAACTCTATCTGTCCAAATCATATGCATTCTATTGAAACTGCCGAATGTCTTCTCTGCGTCCTAGTCAGTAGAAGGCAAAGAGACAAACATTAAATCTGTTTTAAATGACTTATCTTTATTGTTGAAATCCGGTGAAGCCGGAACAACTCTCCGACATGCCTGACGGGCGTGGGAACGTGGGACAATTCTAAGTATGTTGCATGCTTGCCACGTACCCCTCAGATGTGAACCGCCAGGGGCACCAGCGTAATTGCGCTGTGTCTCTCACCTACTTATAAATACTTGTCCCCTGCGGTAAAGAAATCCTTCTTCCACCTCTCCACCTCCGTCAAAACCCTAGCGCCACTGCTAGCTCGCGACGACGCCGGCGACGAAGTGCTTAGCTGCCGCGAATTCTCCGACGCCGTCCTCACGCCGGCCGCGGACATCGTCCTCTCCGCCGTCGCCGTAGGTGTCCTCTGTCGCCAAGTTAGGGCACGGTGGGCTGAACTGCTCGGTCTCCTATTCTTCCCATCTAGCAGTTCTTCGTGCGGTAATTATAACTCTATTTTTACCACCTTTTTGATCTTCAAGATTCATCCTATTTACCAAAAGTAGTTTCTGCCTACTCAATGTTAGATCTATTCTGTCTGCATCTCATACTGCCGAGTTAGTTAACTTAGATTTCCTGTCTAGTTTGATTCCTCACCTGTACTCATTCAAGGATTGGTACAAATCTGGAACCAACTCACCTATATAAGTGAATGTCTTCGCATCATGAGGTCAATATCTTCAAACTGATTTATCTTCAAAATCTTCTGAGAATGCATATGACCTCTTCCCCTTCCCTCACATCTCTAATGCTGTCACAGGTACATGTCCGTGGGAGAATCCCTTGGTTCTCATAGTCTGCATTCGTTTGCAGAATACTTACAGCATCATATCAATTCTCCTGAAGCCAGTTCCTGCTTGACCAGCAAGCGTAAATCTCTGAAGCCTCTGAACATATTGAATCCATTCAGCTTGAAGTTCATGGCTGCAGAAAAATCAGCAAGGAAGGGTGGCACACAACGTCATGGGGGAACATCAAGGGATCTGCCTGATGATCTGGCAGAAATGTATAAAACAGATCCTGAAGAAGATTACAATCAGCGCAAGACTCGAATCCAATGGATTCGACGCCATTGGGCTGAACAGTGGTACAAGTACAAGTTCGTCACCCAGGAGTACGCAGAGAAAAATGCTATCAAGAGCCCTTGGGGTGATATTATCTATCGAGGCCTCCCCCCCCAAGAACAAAGCTGAAGCCATTGCGCAAGAATTCTATCCTTGCATGGTCCGTGGGCCACAGCTTGAAGAAGCCGACCCATCATCATTGCTGTGGTGTCGTGATGACAATCTCTTCAAGCGCAACTTCCAGTTTGCTAAGGCTTCAGCAAAGGAAAACAAGAAGTCACGGGGATTAGACTTCAATCCTGGTCCCTCTGCTCCCCGTGATGATGGCACACGTGAAGCTGAAGAAAACAGAATTGGCCCCTTTGCAAACCTTGATGGCCTCATCACTTACATCTTGGTCCAAGGTGCCAAGGTAGATCATTCTGATAATGATGCTGACACTGATGAAGCCCTAGCTCCTCCTTCGAAGCCACAGAAGCAAAAGAAGCTAAAGGCTTCTAAATCAGCACCTCCAAAAGCTTTACGCGCGAAGCCTCTGGCCACTACACCTCCTGAAGCCAGTGTGCAGTCTGAAGATCAATCCCGTATCTCCAAGAAGACTAAGAAGAAAAAGCAACTTGTCAGGCATACTGATCAAGCCTTGACTCCTGCCGCCATTCTGCGTGAAGAACCCATTGATCTGTCAAGTGATGAAGATCTTGCTGATGATGCTCTTGAGCAGCTGATAAAGAGCAAGGAAGAAGCAGAAATCTTCAACAACTTGCCTCTCTTTGATGTGGCCATCATCCACAATTTCATTGATGAGTGGTTCGACACCCCCAATGTTAGCTTTGAAGATTTACAGCTTCCCATTGGCCTCAGTGTCACCTTCAATGTTGCCATTGCTTCTGAGCTAGCTCTCGCTCAGCGAATCGTTGAGCTCAAGAACAAGATTGATTATGAGAAGGCTCAATTCAAGAAGCATGTGGCCAAGCTAAGTGTTCAAGACGTCCGAAACTTCAAAGTCATGCTGCATGAGCTTAAAGAAGCTTTTCTGAAGAAGCGCCAAGAAGCTCAAGGCTCTCATGAGCGTATGAAGCATTTGGCTGATAAGTGTGTGCTTCCCTACAATGAGGCTGAGAAGCGCAAGTCACTTGGCCGTCCTGGCATTGACCCCAGGATGGCTGCAAAGAAAAAGAAGAAGCTTTCTGCTGACCAGCCTGCACCTTCAAGCCAAGAAGCCCCACGCATTATCTTCCCGAGCAGCATGACTGGCTCGAAGCCAAAGGTCACCACAACCGCTTCTGAACAGAAGAAGGCGAGGGCTGCCGAGGCTGAAGCCAGAAAGAGGAAGAACACCGAAGCCTCTGATGCCGCTCCCTCCAAGAAGAAGCGCAAGACCAAGAAGAGTCGGGCTGCTCCCATAGAGCCCCTTGTTGTTGAACCCATCCCAGTGGTTCATCCTGCATCTGCATCCACAGAGGCTCCTGAAGCTGAAGATATACCAGCAGCTGAACCCACCGCTGCTGAAGACATTGGTCATGATAACAATGTTGAAGATGATGAAGTTCTTCCTCAGATCGAATATAATGTGGTATCATCGCTTGTTCGTACGAACAGCGAAAACATCAGCATTGGTCGTCCTCTGACGCCAATTGCTCAGGATGCATCGTGGGCTGATCACCCACAGCAACAAGACTCCCCCAGTACTCCCCAACAACAAGAAACCACACCATCCATACAAGTTGAAGAGGATGAGGACCTGCCCACTCCATCTTCAAAGGCGTCGCCTGTAGTACAAAGGCTTCGCAAAGGACCAAGGCCTCAAGTCCCTCTTCCGAGCGTTCCAGAAGGAGAAGTGCACCGTTAACTTGTTGCACGTCAAGTGTTCTCTGAAGCCACTCCAACTATGAATGTCTCTATGTCTGAAGCACAAGCTGCTGAAGACAATCCGGCTGCATCAGCCGATGAGGAACGTCAAGAAGAACGTGTCCAAACTCCCCCCATGCCTGAAGAAACAGTTCATGAAGTGAACGTGTCTGTGCCTGACCCTCCAGCTCCTCAAGTGGTGGTTGAAAATACTGAAGCTGCCACAACCAACGCAAGTGAAGCCAATGACGTTGTCATGGCTGAAGCTAATGTGGAGCTTGAACCAATCAGTGTGCCTGAAGTTAATGAGGCCACTGCACCCGAAGCTAATGAGGAAACTTCTCCTGAAGCACCTATTGTGCAGCCTGAAGCCTCAGTTGCTGCCACTGCTCCTGTTTCGCCACCACGGCCCTATACAATCGAGCAAGCATACAACCATGGCGAGCTAATCACAGTAAGATGGCCCGTTCTGGTCCCTCCGCCTAATGTCTCTGGTCCTCAATTTGACTATCACATTGAGCATAGGCCTCTGGTCCAGAAGCCCAAGCCAAGACTGCCAAGGTTTCCAGGTACTACAAACTCACCAGGGTCTTTCAATGCAAATGGCTTCAAGAGCCACAACACATTCTTTGACAGCTCAAAGAACCCCTACACGAAGCCAAGAATTTCATCAGATCGGTTCTGGAGTCATCAACAGCGAAGCTATTACTCTTGTGTTCTGTATGATCAAGGGAACATTTTCCCTCATATGCGTCTCGACACTGAAGCCATTACTGGACTGCCCTGCTTAGAAGAAGCACTTGACTGCTTTTGTGATGCTGGGCTGCTCAGTTTTGTCACAGATAAAGAACACTGGAATGAAGAGCTATTGCTTCAATTCTATGCCACTCTACACATTCGCGGCTACAACAGAGATATCAAGACATGGGTTCTCGAGTGGATGACAGGAAATGTTCATCATGAAGCCAAAGCTCTCGACATCATTGAGCTTACAGGCCTATCCACTCCAGGAGAACTCTATGAACCTGGTTGTCAAAATCACCGCAATGCTCTGGAAAGCATTTTTCATAAGCCTGAACCCAATATGAGTCAGATGTTGAGCATGATGAAGCCTTTGCCACGTGATGCTGAATATCCAACAGAGTTCTTTGTTGAAGACCTTGAGTATCTGCCACGCACCATATATCACATCATCAGACGAACTCTATGGCCTATCAAAGGACACTCATCAGCGGTAAAGCTTGAAGGAGCTATGAAGACTTTGGTCTTCTACATTCTCAATGGCATCAACTTCAATGCGCAAGATTTCTTCATCAGGCAACTGGTTGCATCTGGATCTGATCTGTTTGGTCTGAAGTTTTATGCTCCATGGGTCATGCGCCTCATCAAGCGACACTCATCTGTCAACTATCAACCTTCTGCTCGCAATCATGTGATTTTTCTACCAGAGGTTGATATGTCATTTGAAGCTATATACCCTGAATGTGACGCCCGGATAATTAGGCTACAATAATCCCGCGTTAACGATGCCACGTCACCTCGGTTACTGTTGATAAACTCGAGTTAGTTCAAAAACGATTCAAATTAAAATTTAAAATATAGGCAAACAATAAAAGTTTTCAAATATTAAAATTTAAATGTTCGGAGTGAACCAAATAATACATAGGTAATTATGGTGGAGGAACCACACTCTTATAAAATGTGTAATTATTCTAAAATGAATAAAACAGTAGCAAAACCGATATTTAAATGCTTTTATAAATAAATATAAAATAAACCGTAGCTCGGATGGAAAAACTTTGTACATGAAAGTTGCTCAGAACGACGAGACGAATCCGGATACGCAGTCCGTTCGTCCGCCACACACCCCTAACCTATCGAACCCGCAACTTTCCCCCTCCGGCTCCTCTGCCCAAAAACATGGAACCCCGGGAATACTTTCCCGGATGTTTTTCCCCCTTCACCGGTATCACCTACTACCGCCTTAGGGCACACCGAACACCGCGTATTGCCTTGATATATTTTGTGGTGCTTTGTTTGCTCCGTATTCATTATTTCTTCCCCCTCTTCTCTCCGGTAGACTACGAGACCGACGCTGCTGCTGACCAGTTCGACTACGGAGTTGACGACCCCTCTCTCTTGCCAGAGCAACCAGGCAAGCCCCCCCCCTTGATCACCAGATATCGCCTACTCTTCTCTACACTGCTTGCATTAGAGTAGTGTAGCATGTTACTGCTTTCCGTTAATCCTATTCTGATGCATAGCCTGGCATTGTCGCTACATCTGTTGATACCTTACCTGCAATCCTAAATGCTTAGTATAGGATGCTAGTTTATCATCATTGGCCCTACATTCTTGTCAGTCTGCCTTGCTATACTATCGGGCCGTGATCACTTGGGAGGTGATCACGGGTATATACTATACATACATACATACTATACAGATGGTGACTAAAGTCGGGTCAGCTCATTGAGTACCCGCAAGTGATTCTGACGAGGGGGCTGAAAGGACAGGTGGCTCCATCCCGGTAGAGGTGGGCCTGGGTTCCCGACGGCCCTCGATTGTTACTTTGTGGCGGAGCGGCAGGGCAGGTTGAGACCACCTAGGAGACAGGTGGGCCTGGCCCTGTTCGGCGTTCGCGGATACTTAACACGCTTAACGAGATCTTGGTATTTGATCTGAGTCGGCTACGAGCCTATACGCACTAACCATCTACGCGGGAGTAGTTATGGGTATCCCGGCGTCGTGGTATCAGCCGAAGCACTTCAGACGTCAGCGACGGAGCGGCGCGCACCGAATTGGACTGGAACGCCACTAGGCTAGGTCTGCTTTCGGCCGCCCTCGCAACATGCAGGTGTGCTATGGGCGATGGGCCCAGACCCCTGTGCGCTTAGGTTTAGACCGGCGTGCTGGCCTCTCTGTTTTGCCTAGGTGGGGCTGCGACGTGTTGATCTTCCGAGGCCGGGCATGACCCAGGAAAGTGTGTCCGGCCAAATGGGATCGAGCGTGTTGGGCTATGTGGTGCACCCCTGCAGGGAAGTTAATCTATTCGAATAGCCGTGATCTTCGGTAACAGGACGACTTGGAGTTGTACCTTGACCTTATGACAACTAGAACCGGATACTTAATAAAACACACCCTTCCAAGTGCCAGATACAACCGGTGGTCGCTCTACCTCAGGGATATGAGGAGGGGATCGCCGGGTAGGATTATGCTATGAGATGATATTTGGAGATTCTACCGTGGAGATGTTACTTGGAGGACTTCATTCTACTCTCTTCTACATGCTGCAAGACGGAGGCTGCCAGAAGCGTAGTCTTTGATAGGACTAGTTATCCCCCTTTTATTCTGGCATTCTGCAGTCCAGTCCACCGATATGGCCTCCTTACACATATACCCATGCATATGTAGTGTAGTTCCTTGCTTGCGAGTACTTTGGATGAGTACTCACGGTTGCTTTCTCCCCCCCTTTTCCCCCTTTCCTTTCTTTCTGGTTGTCGCAACCAGATGTTGGAGTCCAGGAGCCAGACGCCACCGTCGACGACGACGACTACTACCCCGGAGGTGCCTACTACTACGTGCAGCCCGCTGACGACGACCTGGAGTAGTTAGGAGGATCCCAGGCAGGAGGCCTGCGCCTCTTTCGATCTGTATCCCAGTTTGTGCTAGCCTTCTTATGGCAACTTGTTTAACTTATGTCTGTACTCAGATATTGTTGCTTCCGCTGACTCGTCTATGATCGAGCACTTGTATTCGAGCCCTCGAGGCCCCTGGCTTGTATTATGATGCTTGTATGACTTATTTTATTTGTAGAGTTGTGTTGTGATATCTTCCCGTGAGTCCCTGATCTTGATCGTACACATTTGCGTGCATGATCAGTGTACGATTGAATCGGGGGCGTCACAAGTTGGTATCAGAGCCGACTGCCTGTAGGAATCCCCTTTCCAACTCCTTGGCCGAAGTTGAGTCTAGCCATTGCAAAACTTTTACTAACTTGGCTGTGTGCCTTACGGGCCCACGTCGCCATTGGGTGGTATTAGGATCTTTTATTCCTCGACCTATACTCTGGGACTCTTATTTCTCTTCTATTCGGATTAAATGATTTTTGCTAAATCTAACATTAGGATCTCGTTACCGCTTTCACCCGGAGAGCCCCTTATTAATGATGATCGTCTGCGGCACGTGAAGACCCTGAAGATACTCTCCGTTGTTAACCCAAGAACTTATGTTCATCGCATTTGCAATTCCCCTTCCACCGTCTACCCTTATGGATAACTACTTGCAGTTGTTATTCTTACATTCATCCCCAGTTGGTCTTGTTGTTACCAGATACCTCGAAACACTCGTCGTTGTCTCGATAATCCTTTGAGCTTATCGCCTTGCTATTCCTTGTCACCTGAATACCCCTATGGATAATTCTCGCACTTATCGAGTATCCGCTCATCCCCCAGTTGTTCATGTGTTTCACAATGGTCTTCGAAATACTATTTGATCCTCCAAAAATCCTTAATAGCTTATTGCTCTGCAATACTTGTCTGCTTGCATTATGGATGCTTTCCATATGTCTGGCAATATTCGTTAGTATCCTTAAGCATCGTCATTTTGATCCTATTGATTCAGCATGTGTGCGAATGCACACAATCATCTATCAACCCTTCTAAATTATCCTTCCGGCTCAGACATCATTTTTTTTGAACATGAGCTGGTTCTCGACCAATCAATTGCCGTCGGTTGTGCCCCTAAGTCTATTGAACTTATCCATCCTTGGCCAGAGCGTCTGCTTCTGATCCTTTGTTTTGGAAATCATAATTCCTTTGTTATCTAAGCATCAAATTATTCAGTTGTCCTATAATATGATGCCCGTGCATTCTTTCTTCCTCTGATTGAGTACCGGTACTCACATCAGCTCCGTTGTGGATCGCCCGATCCATTGTTGGATTTCACCTGACAACGCCCTTCATATTCAATAACCTTGAGAGCCTTTCCTCTGATACATAATGCCTTTGGTAAATTGTATCCTCTGCTTTCTCAACCATGCTCTGCTTTCGAGCTGGTGATATCTACTATTGAAGCTTGTGGTATATATTTCCACGATAACCTGATGGGTTGAACGTATGCCTTCTCTAAACTGTGTGAACCCGAAAGTTTTCACGAGTCATACTCTTCTGGTGCTTCGCCAGATAAAATTTCAACACTGCAACTTCATCGAACGTGAGAAGTGAATGAAAGGTTATGCATTGGAGAAGTGGGAGTCGACCTTGAACTTGTGTTCATGTCCATGGACACGATGTAGATCTTATCATTAAAGCTTCTTATAAATAAATTATTCCTTTGGTATAAGTTCATCTTATATCTAGGATCTGGCCTTTTGCAACCGTGGTTCCGACCATGATTGTTCTTCTTTGATCTCATTTCTCGGACAAGTTAAAACAATTGTCTTCTATGGATCAATACACCAGTCCCACCTTTACTTTGATCTTGTGTCGAGTATTACCCCCCTGATATCTCGAGATTATCATGGAACTGCATAACTCCTTATGAGTTCTTCATCAAGTGCTACCTTCCCACTGATTCCAATTTTTCGCGGGCTCTGAGTTATTGAACACTCAAAGACACCGATAACTGAACCAAGTCCGCTCTACGGTTCAACAACTCTTCAGTAAGCTTCTATAAGTACGAGTTTGTACCCGACCACGCCATTCCTAGCCTGTTTGGCTATATCTTTGTCGTGATGATTTTAACTGTGCTACCCGGTCCTTCTTCTCGGAGCACAATTTTCAACGATGAACTAACCTTACGTCGATCCTCATCGTCATATCATTTCGCCTTGAACAACAAGCTTGGTTTCGAGTTTGTGTCGTACCCTTGGTTCCAATAACCTTTCACTTCATCATTACTTAGACTTGATGTCGTCGCTGATCGATTACATCTTCATGAACTCTCGCGACAAATGTGTCGTGATCCTCATCAACCTTATGAGCTCTTCCAGGAATTCAATTGAATTCATGATGGGTAATACCATCCTTGCCCCTCGATGATTCCTGTTCTCATCGACCACTTTATTGCCTTCCATTCAACACAACTTGTTCGTGTTTTGTGTAAACCTTGAGATCCCTGCTACCCAGCAGTTGATCTTCCTTACCTCGGAAGTATTACCATCTCTTTTTGTCAAGAATGTGGTGAGAATTTCACCACCTCTTAAGAATTCTTGATATCATAATACTTCTTGCCATCTTCGTTCATTCCTTGGCCCCCGTATTGTTTTCAACCGGAATACCGACAATTGAGCTATGACGTGTGAATTCAAAACTTCTAGCAAGCCTCTTGCTTTGAAGTGAAATTCTTAGACTATTGATTATTGAATCACCATTCCGACGTTGGTCGTGCAACCCAGCCCATATTTCGGGTGCACCTTTCAACCAATGTTTAGTTGTGTATGTTTTCCTCGAGCATACATCATTATATCATTTGAGCTGACAAATGTCATCTTCTTGTTCACATTATCGTGGAAATCCATCCGTTTGGAATTCTCGATGAATTGTCGCTGAGCCCATCAGCCACCTTCTCATCCCCTCCTTGGTTTAATGGTGAACTATTGCTTCAGAAACCCGCTCCCTTAGTTCATTTCCCGAGAAGCTTGCAATGCCATTTCAACGATTTGTGTTGCGCCTTTTCTTCTCGGACATCCTGAATCTCAGGTATCCTGACACCAATCGGATCTGAATCTCGGTCAGATATGATGGTTGGGACAACTTTCCAAGAGTTATGACGTTGATCCTTTGATGACCCGGTAACCTGATGTCATGCCTAGCACCCCCCCGGCTGGAGGACCTATCATTATAGATTCCTTTTCAGCAAGGTTATCCATTCATCCATGAGGAAATTGTAAGACTTATTCTACAAGTTATTCTTGATGGATCCTTCGTGTTTCCAAAGTCTGATCTTCACCTGAAGACCATGTCACTGCTATCTCGAAGCATGTCAATGGTACTCCGATTTTCAACAGGCACGTTTGAAGCACGATGCTAAATTTTGTTTATCATTTATCCTAACACCGTTGTATGGGTAATATCATGAGATCCCCCCCCTTACCTAAATGGTTGTCTACTTTATATCCTGTCATGGATATCTTGCTCTGCTTGTCCTTGGAAAGGATATACCCCTGAATTATGTGTTTTAACACATTTTCCTTTCCATTGTTCTGTTTAACCTGATAATCATATTTTCCTTCCATTGGTTTGTTTGAACCTTTTCTATGATCTATATGATATAAGCAGTAATAATCCACTGCTTGTGCAAACACCTCGGTGTACAATTCTGTCAGTAAGACCTTGTTTCTATTGTTGATGACATTCCGGTAACCACCGATGGATGAGAACTTTGCCTATTGGTCCGCCTCGTTCAACGAGCAGGAGAATGGTTCTCTTCGTCCCTCGCCCTTGGTACCGATGTAGTTGCTGACATATAACTGACAGGATAACCTCTCACATGCCTTACTTGCATGATCGTGCAAGACATCACCGCCTTCCTACTTTTAAACCACATGGTGGGCCCATAACCCACAGTTCCACAGGATCAAAACCTGACTCTCCTGTACACCCCCGGTTTCCAAAGCTATTCCCCACGCTTGACTTCGTATGTAATTCACGGGTCACCTTCCTAATGCTCTATTCTGGTATCAGACACAATACTTATTCCCATTGCTTTGAACCCCTTTTCACGCCCTGTTCCAGGCATCGAACGATCGCCTGCCTGCTCGAAACTTCCCATGATACCACCTTACTTTGCTCTCGTTATTTTGTAAGTTTCAATTCGAGAGTTAATTCCGCCACCTTCCTCGATATTACCGACCAGATAGTCGACCTTGAAGAGGTCTGTTCTCCCGGAGTGCCCACCCTTTATTCTTTCGTAAGTACGATGGAGTTCCTGAAGGAAGGACGCCGACTTCATCATGATGACTTAAAGCAGAGAAATGAAGACATCCATGTATTGGACCGGCCTCTTTGAGAAGAGCAAGCCAGGATGAGAAGACCCGCTAGTTTCGTAATCAAAATTTTCCCCCTTACACCCCTCTTAAATCTCGGGACGAGATTTCTTGTAGTGGAGGAGAATTGTGACGCCCGGATAATTAGGCTACAATAATCCCGCGTTAACGATGCCACGTCACCTCGGTTACTGTTGATAAACTCGAGTTAGTTCAAAAACGATTCAAATTAAAATTTAAAATATAGGCAAACAATAAAAGTTTTCAAATATTAAAATTTAAATGTTCGGAGTGAACCAAATAATACATAGGTAATTATGGTGGAGGAACCACACTCTTATAAAATGTGTAATTATTCTAAAATGAATAAAACAGTAGCAAAACCGATATTTAAATGCTTTTATAAATAAATATAAAATAAACCGTAGCTCGGATGGAAAAACTTTGTACATGAAAGTTGCTCAGAACGACGAGACGAATCCGGATATGCAGTCCGTTCGTCCGCCACACACCCCTAACCTATCGAACCCGCAACTTTCCCCCTCCGGCTCCTCTGCCCGAAAACACGGAACCCCGGGAATACTTTCCCGGATGTTTTTCCCCCTTCACCGGTATCACCTACTACCGCCTTAGGGCACACCGAACACCGCATATTGCCTTGATATATTTTGTGGTGCTTTGTTTGCTCCGTATTCATTATTTCTTCCCCCTCTTCTCTCCGGTAGACTACGAGACCGACGCTGCTGCTGACCAGTTCGACTACGGAGTTGACGACCCCTCTCTCTTGCCAGAGCAACCAGGCAAGCCCCCCCCTTGATCACCAGATATCGCCTACTCTTCTCTACACTGCTTGCATTAGAGTAGTGTAGCATGTTACTGCTTTCCGTTAATCCTATTCTGATGCATAGCCTGGCATTGTCGCTACATCTGTTGATACCTTACCTGCAATCCTAAATGCTTAGTATAGGATGCTAGTTTATCATCATTGGCCCTACATTCTTGTCAGTCTGCCTTGCTATACTATCGGGCCGTGATCACTTGGGAGGTGATCACGGGTATATACTATACATACATACATACTATACAGATGGTGACTAAAGTCGGGTCAGCTCATTGAGTACCCGCAAGTGATTCTGACGAGGGGGCTGAAAGGACAGGTGGCTCCATCCCGGTAGAGGTGGGCCTGGGTTCCCGACGGCCCTCGATTGTTACTTTGTGGCGGAGCGGCAGGGCAGGTTGAGACCACCTAGGAGACAGGTGGGCCTGGCCCTGTTTGGCGTTCGCGGATACTTAACACGCTTAACGAGATCTTGGTATTTGATCTGAGTCGGCTACGAGCCTATACGCACTAACCATCTACGCGGGAGTAGTTATGGGTATCCCGGCGTCGTGGTATCAGCCGAAGCACTTCAGACGTCAGCGACGGAGCGGCGCGCGCCGAATTGGACTGGAACGCCACTAGGCTAGGTCTGCTTTCGGCCGCCCTCGCAACGTGCAGGTGTGCTATGGGCGATGGGCCCAGACCCCTGTGCACTTAGGTTTAGACCGGCGTGCTGGCCTCTCTGTTTTGCCTAGGTGGGGCTGCGACGTGTTGATCTTCCGAGGCCGGGCATGACCCAGGAAAGTGTGTCCGGCCAAATGGGATCGAGCGTGTTGGGCTATGTGGTGCACCCCTGCAGGGAAGTTAATCTATTCGAATAGCCGTGATCTTCGGTAACAGGACGACTTGGAGTTGTACCTTGACCTTATGACAACTAGAACCGGATACTTAATAAAACACACCCTTCCAAGTGCCAGATACAACCGGTGGTCGCTCTACCTCAGGGATATGAGGAGGGGATCGCCGGGTAGGATTATGCTATGAGATGATATTTGGAGATTCTACCGTGGAGATGTTACTTGGAGGACTTCATTCTACTCTCTTCTACATGCTGCAAGACGGAGGCTGCCAGAAGCGTAGTCTTCGATAGGACTAGTTATCCCCCTTTTATTCTGGCATTCTGCAGTCCAGTCCACCGATATGGCCTCCTTACACATATACCCATGCATATGTAGTGTAGTTCCTTGCTTGCGAGTACTTTGGATGAGTACTCACGGTTGCTTTCTCCCACCCTTTTCCCCCTTTCCTTTCTTTCTGGTTGTCGCAACCAGATGTTGGAGTCCAGGAGCCAGACGCCACCGTCGACGACGACGACTACTACCCCGGAGGTGCCTACTACTACGTGCAGCCCGCTGACGACGACCTGGAGTAGTTAGGAGGATCCCAGGCAGGAGGCCTGCGCCTCTTTCGATCTGTATCCCAGTTTGTGCTAGCCTTCTTATGGCAACTTGTTTAACTTATGTCTGTACTCAGATATTGTTGCTTCCGCTGACTCGTCTATGATCGAGCACTTGTATTCGAGCCCTCGAGGCCCCTGGCTTGTATTATGATGCTTGTATGACTTATTTTATTTGTAGAGTTGTGTTGTGATATCTTCCCGTGAGTCCCTGATCTTGATCGTACACATTTGCGTGCATGATTAGTGTACGATTGAATCGGGGGCGTCACACTGAACCTGCCAAGAAGCCTCTTTGTCTTCAGAATGCCGAGCACCAAAGCTTCACTCAGCCTATTGAAGGTGTTCAAGCAGCGACACGAATCTATCCTTTGGCTAGAAACACCCGTCTGCCTCATCGAGCACCCACTGAAGCCACTGAAAGCACCATTGCACAAAGGCCTCGGAAGCGTTCTCGCGTTCTCAATGACCGAGAACTTCTTGTGTCCCTTCATCAGAAACAGGATAAGCATCATTTTTGGCTCAAGAGACAGATGCAAAGCCTCTTGGTGGATGTCAATCGCATTCGCAACCTTGCCACCAAGAATGCCTTTGTTGCTCATGAAACTTGCTGGCGATCATGGAAGAGTTTGACCCTGCTCAGTGCTGAAGCTGATCTTCAAGACGATGGCTTCAATGAAAGATTCCAGTTTGACTCCACTCCTCCACGGACTGCTGTCCTACGTCGTACTCCATCTCTTGAAGACTCTGAATATTCTTCCTCCACGGCAACGGTAAATGCCAGAGTGATCGATGATGAAGATGATGCTACTTCATCACCTCCTACTACTGCGCGCATCGACACTGCACCAAGTTCATCTGCACCGCCACCCAACGACGACAACCCTGCTGCTTCACCTACTCATGTTGACGAGTACATGCTCTATGTCTTCAAACCTTTTTGGTCCTTACTGACAAAAGGGGGAGAAGCGTATGAGTTGATAGTCTTCAAGTGGGTTCATATGGGCGGTTGCATTATATTTTGCTGCGTGCTTACAACTCTTGCCTTTTGAAACATTTGGTTCTCTGAGTTGTAACACCTAAACTTGATGGTCGTCTGCTACTTATTTGCTTCACTCTGATGCGATGATAAATTCCGCATGTGCGATGATAACTTCCGCACTTAGATCATTCTGCAGACGTCCATTTTTCATTATGCATGTCATTCTACTTGCTATATCAGTTCATGCATGATAAATTATCTTCATAAGTTGAAGTGGATCTCCACGAGTACAACCTGCCATGTGCATTTGCATTCCAAAAGCAAATTACTTACATGCACATCTTCAGGGGGAGCCCTTGCAACTTATGAAGACTATTTCCTATCCTTACAATTTCACATATTTATCCCCGTTGAAAACTTCAACCAGTTTGTCATCAATCATCAAAAAGGGGGAGATTGTAAGTGCATCTAGTGCCACCCCTAGTTGGTTTTGGAGTATTGACGACAAAGTTGGTTGAGGGACTAATGCGTTTGTGAGAATTGCAGGATAACGCAGGCAGTGTCCCTCATTGATTCGGTTTACCTACTGGAGACGACCCCTAAAAATGTATGAAGACATTGAAGACAATGGTGGTATGAGAAGATATTCATATTGAAGACTATGACATCAGAAGACATTGCGTGAAGACTATGGAGCGCGAAGACTGTGTGGATTCGTTGCTTTCTTTTCTTCTTTGTTGAGTCATAGGAACCACCATACTGTTAACTGGGGTCCAAGTGAATTAAGTCAGAGTGACTGAAGTGATGCTCAACTCAAATCCTATGTCTTCGAGCGAAGACAATGAGAGCAAACCTTATCCAGAGCTGGATGAGTCAGCTTTGCTTGTAGCCCAATTAAAGTTGCCGCGTGTGTTTGAAATCTGACCGTTGGAACACGTGTCAGTTCCTTAGTGACCCAGGGTCATTTTGGACAAATCAGGTCGGGTTGCCTAGTGGCTATAAATAGCCCACCCCCTACACCATAAATTGGTGGCTGCTCAGAGTTCGTATACGGCTTTTGTCGTTTGAGAGCAACCCACCTCGAAGCATTTGAGAGAGAGAAATCCTTGCGAGGACAAAGCCCAAACACCCAGAGCCAAAAGAGTGTTAGGCATCACTGAAGTCTTTCTGTCTGTGTGACCTAAAGACTTATTACACTTGAGGACAATGTATCCTCCAGCCGGTTAGGCGTCGCGTTCTGAGCATCCAAGAGTCACTGTGGATTGCCGGGTGAACGAAGTCTGTGAAGGTTTGGAAGTATACCTTGAAGACTTACCAGAGTGATTGGGCGAGGACTAAGTGACCTTAGCTCAAGGGGAATAAGGTGAAGACACGGTCTTCTGAGTTGAATCTCAGCCTCCCTAACCAGACGTACAGTTGTCACAACAACTGGAACTGGTCCAACAAATCCTGTGTCTTCAACAAGTGACTGGTTCTATCTCTTCCCTCCTTTACCTTGAGTTTTTCTTCGTGAAGTCGTTGCTTATCTGTCTTATCTGATTGACTTCATTGCTTGACTACTATTGTTGATTGACTTCATACTATCTTCCATCCCGATCCTACTACCTAGGTGCTATTAGTCTTTGTACGTTAACGCTATTGCATACTTGACTATGGCTTGCTTGTTGTAGTTTATCTTCCGCTGCATATCAATTAGGTTATTTCTATTGTTTGTCTTCGAAACTTCCACGTTTTGAAGACTTTGATAAAAATCGCCTATTCACCCCCCTCTAGCCGATAACTAGCACTTTCAAGTTCCTGTTTCAAGAAGATCACAACTGTAAAACTATGTATAAGCAATAGTTTATGAACAACATATATAACAGAAAACAGCTCGTACCATAAGTTTCTCGACATAGTTGGACCTGTTCAACGAGTGCAACAGTGGCACACATATCCCACGTGGCCTTCAACCATTGAAACGCCCCACAAGGACCTCAAGACGATCAATAAAGTGTAGGAACATGTGGATGTCGTCCCAGTCAACTTCGGTGCCATCAGTAACAGCCGAGTTACTACAGAATAACAAATGAGCAGCCTGCTTAACTCTGAAAAAACCTACATGTTCCACCAATTATAATAAAATATTAGTTAGAAGTAGCATCTTCGTGAGAGAATTGCTACTTCTAATGTTAAATTGTGATTAGTTAGACAGAATAGGTGGATTAAGAAGTAATCGAGGCAACAAGCAAGAACCAGATACAAAACTAACAAGGATGAACAATTGGAACGACGTCGGGGTGGAAGATCGCAGTGAAGATGAGACCAGGTTCTGCTATTTCCATCAACATTCATGCGCCAACTTTCAGTCTATAACACTTGAGAAAGTTTATCAAAGTTCGGCCATAAAAAAGCAGCGATCTTCTTGGTTCATGAACCCAACTTGGAAGTAATATCCATGGATTGTCTTCACTGTGACCATTAAACTAGTGTATTTAGTTATGGCAAGGCCGAGCATCTTGAGTACATGTGTTCTGGCAGAGCAAATAATACACTACAGAGAAAGTAATATGAGAACACAACATGTTAAAAAAAACCACCCTCCCGGATAGAGAAGAGGATTCTAGGAACATACTGTGTGCATTTCAAAATGCTGTGGTGAAAGTGCTAGTTATCGACTAGAGGGGGGGTGAATAGGAAATTTTTATCAAAGTCTTCAAAACGTGGAAGTTTCGAAGACAAACAATAGAAATGACCTAATTGATATGCAGCGGAAGATAAACTACAACAAGCAAGCCATAGTCAAGTATGCAATAGTGTTAACGTACGAAGACTAATAGCAGCTAGGTTGTAAGGATCAGGATGGAAGATAGTATGAAGCCAATCAACAATAGTAGTCAAGCAATGAAGTCAAACAGATAAGACAGATAAGCAATGACTTCACGAAGACAAACTCAAAGTAAAGGAGGGAAGGATAGAACCAGTCACTTGTTGAAGACACATGATTTGTTGGACCAGTTCCAGTTGCTGTGACAACTGTACGTCTGGTTAGGGAGGCAGAGATTCAACTCAGGAGACCGCGTCTTCACCTTATTCCCCTTGAGCTAAGGACACACAGTCCTCGCCCAATCACTCTGGTAAGTCTTCAAGGTACACTTCCGAACCTTCACAGACTTCGTTCACCGGCAATCCACAATGACTCTTGGATGCTCAGAATGCGACGCCTAACCGGCTGGAGGATACACATACCTCAAGTGTAATAATTCTTTAGGTCACACAGACAGAAAGACTTCAGTGATGCCTAACACTCTTTGGCTCTGGGTGTTTGGGCTTTGTCCTCGCAAGGATTTCTCTCTCAAAGGCTTCGAGGTGGGTTGCTCTCAAAACGACAAAAGCCGTAAACTAACTCTGAGCAGCCACCAATTTATGGTGTAGGGGGTGGGCTATTTATAGCCACAAGGCAACCCGACCTGATATGTCCAAAATGACCCTGGGTCACTAAGGAACTGACACGTGTTCCAACGGTCAGATTTCAAACATACACGGCAACTTTACTTGGGCTACAAGCAAATCTTACTCATCCAGCTCTGGATAAGATTTCCTCTCATTGTATTCGCTCGAAGACATAGGATTTGGGTTGAGCATCACTTCATTCACTCTGACTTAGTTCACTTGGACCCCACTTAACAGTACGGTGGTTCCTATGACTCAACACAGAAGAAAAGGAAACAACGAAACAACTCAGTCTTCGCGCTCCATAGTCTTCACTCAATGTCTTCTCATGTCATAGTCTTCAATGTGAACATCTTCACACACCACCATTGTCTTCAATGTCTTCATACATTTTTAGGGGTCATCTTTGGTAGGTAAACCGAATCAATGAGGGACACTACATGCGTTATCCTGCAATTCTCACAAACGCATTAGTCCCTCAACCAACTTTGTCGTCAATACTCCAAAACCAACTAGGGGTGGCACTAGATGCACTTACAATCTCCCCCTTTTTGGTGATTGATGACAAACTGGTTGAAGTTTTCAACGGGAAAGAAGTATGTGAAATTGTAAAGGATAGCATATTGTCTTCGTAAGTGGCAAGGGCTCCCCCTGAAGATGTGCTTATAAATAATTTGCTTTTGGAATGCAAATGCACATGGCAGGTTGTACTTGTGGAGATCCTCTTCAACTTATGAAGATAATTCATCATGCACAAAATGATATAGCTAAGAGAATGACATGCATAATGAATATTGGACGTCTGCAGAATCATCTAAGTGCGGAAGTTATCATCGCACGTGGAAACGCAAATAAGTAGCAGACGACCATCAAGTTAAGTGTTACAACTCAAAGAATGAAGTGTATCAAAAGCAAGAGTTGTAAGCACTAGGCAAAAATATAAAGCAACCGCCCTTATGAACCTGCTTGAAGACTATCAACTCATATGCTTCTCCCCCTTTTGTCAGTAATGACCAAAAAGGTTTGAAGACATAGAGCATCTACTCGTCCTCTTGAGGAGTAGGTGAAGCAGCAGGGTTGTCGTTGTTGGTTGGCGGTGCAGACGAACTTGGTGCAGTGTCGATGCGTGCAGAAGTAGGGGGCGGTGAAGTTGCATCGTCATCATCATCGATCACATTGGCATTTACAGTTGCCGTGGAGGAAGAATAGTCAGAATCTTCAAGAGATGGAGTTCTACATAGGACAGCATTCTGTGGAGGAGTGGAGTCAAACTTGAATCTTTCAGTGAAGCCATCGTCTTGAAGATCTGCTTCAGCATTGAGCAGGGTCAAACTCTTCCATGATCACCGACAAGTTTCGTGAGTGACAAATGCATTCTTGGTGGCAAGGTTTCGAATGCGATTTACATCCACCAAGAGGCTTTGCATCTGATGCTTGAGCCAAAAATGATGCTTATCTTGCTTCTGATGCAGGGCCACAAGAAGTTCTCGGTCATTTAGGACCCGAGAGCGCTTCCGAGGCCTTTGAGCAATTGTGCTCTCAGTAGCTTCAGTTGGCGCACGATGAGGTAGACGAGTGTTTCCAGCCATTGGATAGACACGAGTTACTGCTTGGACTCCTTCAATAGGCTGAGTGAAGCTTTGGTGTTTAGCATTTTGAAGACTAAGCGGCTTCTTGGCAGGTTCAGGGTATATGGCTTCAACTGACATATCAACCTCTAGTAGAAAGATCACATGATTGCTAGTAGTGGTTGATAGTTGACAGCAGAGTGTTGCTTGATGAGGCGCATGACCCATGGAGCATAGAACTTCAGGCCAAACAGATAAGATCCAGACGCAGCCAGTTTCCTAAGGAAGAAATCTTGTGCATTGAAGCTGATGCCATTGAGGATGTAAAATACCAATGTCTTCATGGCTCCTTCAAGTTTTGCAGCTGAGGAATGTCCTTTGATCGGCCACAGAGTCCGCCTTATGATGTGATATATGGTGCACGGCAGATACTCAAGGTCATCAACAAAGAACTCCTTTGGATATTCAGCATCATGTGGCAAAGGCTTCATCATGCTCAACATCTGGCTCATGTTTGGTTCTGGCTTATGGAAGATGCTCTCCAGTGCATTGCGGTGGTTTTGGCAACCAGGTTCATATAGCTCTCCGGGAGTGGATAGGCCTATAAGCTCAATGATGTCAAGAGCTTTGGCTTCATGATGAACATTTCCTGTCATCCACTCGAGAACCCAGGTCTTTGTATCTCTGTTATATCCGCGAATGTGGAGGGTAGCATAGAATTGAAGTAGAAGTTCTTCATTCCAATGTTCTTTGTCTGTCACAAAGCTGAGCAAACCAGCATCACGAAAGCAGTCAAGTGCTTCTTCTAAGCATGGCAGTCTAGCAATGGCTTCAGTGTTGAGGCGCATATGAGGGAAAATGCGCCCTTGGTCATACAGAACACAAGAGTAATAGCTTCGTTGCTGATGACTCCAGAACCGATCTGATGATATTCTTGGCCTTGTGTAGGGGTTCTTGCAGCAGTCAAAGAATGTGTTGTGGCTCTTGAAGCCATTTGCATTGAAGGACCCAGCAGATGTGGCAGTACTTGGAAACCTTGGCAGTCCTTTGGCTTCTGGACTTTAGGCGTATGCTCAATGTGATAGTCAAATTGAGGACCAGAGACATTAGGCGGAGGGACCAGAACGGGCCATCTTACTGTGATTAGCTCGCCATGGTTGTATGCTTGCTCGATTGTATAGGGCCTTGGTGGCGGAACAGGAGCAGTGGCAGCAACAGTGGCTTCGGGCTGCACAACAGAAGCTTCAGGAGCATTTTCAGCATTGACTTCTGGTACAGTGCTTGGGACAGGCTCCACATTAGCTTCAGCCATGACTATGTCATTGGCTTCATTGGTGTTGGTGGTGGCAGCCTCAAGGTTTTCAACCTCCACTTGCTGAGCTGGAGGGTCAGGCACAGACACGTTCACTTCATGAACAGCTTCTTCAGGAATGGGAGGAGTAGGGACACGTTCTTCTTTACATTCGTCATCGGCTGATGCAGCCGGATTGTCTTCAGCAGCTGGGGCTTCAGACACGGAGAGATTCATAGTTGGAGTGGCTTCTGAAAACACTTGACGTGCAACAGGTTGATGGTGCACTTCTCCTTCTGGAACGCTCGGAAGAGGGACTTGAGGCCTTGGTCCTTTGCGAAGCCTTTGTAATACAGGCAACGCCTTTGGGGATGGAGTGGGCAGGTCCTCATCCTCTTCAACTTGCACGGATGGTGTGGCTTGTTGTTGTTGGGGAGTACTGGGGAAGTCTTGTTGTTGCGGACGATCAGCCCATGAAGCATCCTGAGCAATTGGCGTTAGAGGACGACCAATGCTGATGATTTTGCTGTTCGTACGAACAGGCGATGATACCACATTGTATTCAATTTGAGGAAGAACTTCATCATCTTCAACATTGTCATGATGACCAATGTCTTCAGCAGTGATGGGATCAACTGCTGGAATCTCTTCAGCTTCAGGAGCCTCTGTGGAAGCAGGCTCATGAACAGTCATTCGTAGTTCTTGGGTAGCGGATGCAGGTTGAACCACTAAGATGGGTTCAACAACAAGGGGCTCTGTGGGAGCAGCCCGATTCTTCTTGGTCTCGCGCTTCTTCTTGGAGGGAGCAACATCAGAGGCTTCTGAGGTTTTCCTTTTTCTGGCTTCAGCCTCTGCAGCCCTCATTTTCTTTTGTTCTGAAGCGGTTGACGTGACCTTAGGCTTCGAGCTAGTCATGCTGCTTGGGAAGACAATGCGAGGTTCATCTTGCCTTGAAGGTGCAGGTTGGACAGTCGATTTCTTCTTCTTCTTTGCAGCCATCCTGGGGTCGATGCCAGGACGACCAAGAGCCTTGCGCCTTTCAGCCTCATTGTAGGAAAGCACACACTTGTCAGCCAGATTTTTCATGCGCTCACGAGAGCCTCTAGCTTCTTCACGCTTCTTGCGAAATGCCTCTTTGAGCTCGTGAAGCATGATCTTGAAGTTCTTGACATCTTGCACACTGAGATTGGCCACATGCTTCTTGAACTAAGCCTTTTCATAGTCAATCTTGTGCTTCAGTTCGACGATGCGCTGAGCAATAGCTAGCTCAGAAGCAATGGTGCCATTGAAGGCGACGCTGAGGCCAATTGGAAGTTGCAGATCATCAAAGCTGAGATTTGGTGTGTCAAACCATTCATCAATGAAGTCATGGAGGACGGACACATCAAAGAGAGGCAAGTTATTGAAGATCTCTGCTTCTTCCTTGATCTTGATCAGTTGCTCAAGAGCATCATCTGCAAGATCATCATCGCTGGACAGATCAATGTGCTCATCATGCAGAATGGCAGCAGGAGTCAAAGCCTGATTAGTACTCTTGACGAGTTTCTTTTTCTTCTCCGTCTTCTTGGAGATGCGTGAAAGATCTTCAGACTGCACACTGTCTTCAGGAGGTGCAGTGGCCAGTGGCTTCACACGAGAAGCTTTTGGAGGTGCAGCTGATGATGAAGCCTTAATCTTCTTTGGCTTCTGCGGCCTTGGAGGAGGAGCTGGGGCTTCATCAGAATCAACATCATTGTCAGAATGATCCACTTTGGCACCTTGTACCAAGACGTATGAGATGAGGCCATCAAGGTTTGCAAAGGGGCCAATTCTATTTTCTTCAGCTTCACGTGTGCCATCATCACGGGGAGCAGAGGGACCAGGATTGAAGTCTAATCCCCATGACTTCTTGTTTTCCTTTGCCGAAGCCTTAGCATACTGGAAGTTGCGCTTGAAGAGATTGTCGTCACGACACCAGAGCAATGATGATGGGTCGGCATC
The DNA here is from genome assembly GCF_002162155.2 of Triticum dicoccoides. NCBI lineage: Eukaryota > Viridiplantae > Streptophyta > Magnoliopsida > Poales > Poaceae > Triticum > Triticum dicoccoides. Next base: position 364,841,230 of record NC_041381.1, on the reverse strand, counting down.
TTCAGGCTGTGGTCCATGGACCATGCAAGGATAGAATTCTTGCGCAATGGCTTCAGCTTTGTTCTTGGGGGGAAGGCCTCGATAGAGAATATCACCCCAAGGACTCTTGATAGCATTCTTCTCAGCGTACTCCTGGGTCATGAACTTGTACTTGAACCATTGTTCAGCCCAATAGCGTCGAATCCATTGGATTCGAGTCTTGCGCTGATTATAATCCTCTTCAGGATCTGTCTTGTAAAGTTCTGCAAGATCATCAAGCAAATCCTTTGATGTTCCCCCACGACGCTGTCTGCCACCCTTCCTTACTGATTTCTCTACAGCCATGAACTTCAAACTGAATGGTTTCAATAGGTTCAAAGGCTTCAAATGCTTTTTCTTGCTGGTCAGACAGGAACTGGCTTCGGGAGATTCAATGTGTTGCTGTAAGAATTCTGCAAACGAATGCAGACTATGAGAACCTAGGGATCCTCCCACGGACATGTACTTGTGACAGCATTAGAGATGCGAGGGAAGGGGAAGAGGTCATATGCATTCTTAGAAGATTTTGAAGATAAATCAGTTTGAAGACATTGACCTCATGTTGCGAAGACATTCACTTATATGTTGAGAGTCGGTTCCAGATTTGTACGAATCCGTGAATAAGTACAAGTGAGGAATCTAACTAGAAGTGAAGCTTAAGTGAATATACTAGGCAGTATGAGATGCAGACAGAATAGATCTAACTTTGTATAAACAGACACCAATTTTGGTAAATTGGATGAATCATTGAGGATCAAAAAGCTGGTAAAAATAGAGTTATATTTACCATACGATGAACTGCTAGATGGGATGAATAGGAGACCGAGCAGTTCAATCCATCGTGCCCTAACTTGGCGACGGAGGACACCTACGGCGGCGACAGAGAGGACGATGCCCGCGGCCGGCGTGAGGACGGCGTCGGAGAAGTCGCGGCAGCTAAGCGCTTCGTCGCCGGCGTCGTCGAGAGCTAGCGGTGGCGCTAGGGTTTTGACGAGGTGGAGAGGTGGAAGAAGGTTTTCTTGACCGCAGGGGATACATATTTATAAGTAGGTGTGCGGCACAGCGCAATTACGCAGGTGCCCCTGACTGTTCACGCCCACCAAGTTTGTTGGATGGTTGTTCCGGCTTCTCCGGATATTGACAATAAAGATGAATCATTTTAAAGAGGACTTGATGTTTCTCTCTGTGTCTTCTGCTGACAAGGATGCATAGAAGAGATTCGACAGTTTCAACAGAATGCATATGATTTGGACAGATAGAGTTTGAGATAGTAAGCATAGAGAGATTAGGGTCCGATCACATTCACTTAGTTCAAAAGATTCAACAATGAAGACATAGCTATAAGTGAATGCTGTAGAGGACAGAATACTAGTATATATATATATATATATATATATATATATATATGAGAAATCAGTCAACTCAACATAGTGAAGTAAATCATGAAGATAAGTTGAAAGTTGAAGACAAATCAATATGCGAAGATATTCAACAATAACGCCATGAGTGAAACACTTCAAACCAAGAAATTTGGTGGTGGCGTTACCCACCGTATAGGAAGTATTAGACCCAGACACAACGCACAATTATTGTGGCGCTCCGAAGTCAAATTCCACGTTAATGTATTCACACTCAGAATGTAAGTCTTCATTGATTGAAGATATACTTTACTTTGTGTGTTGTACATCTAAGTCATCAACATGCACAAGTGTTAGGATGTGTGCCTGATCACAGGACATTTGAGGATTCCAAGATATTTAGCTCACACCGTAACTTGCAAAACCTTTTCTCATCCAGGGGCTTTGTGAAGATATCTGCCAGTTGCTCTTCAGTGTTGACGTGAATGATGTCAATATCTTTCTTCATGGCATGATCTCTGAGAAAGTGATGACGAATTTCAATGTGCTTTGTCTTCGAGTGCTGAACTAGATTGTTGGCAATCTTGATGGCGCTTTCGTTGTCGTAGAAGAGAGGTACTTGTTTCAGATTGACTCCATAGTCCTTGAGAGTTTGCTTCATCCATAGAAGCTAAGCACAACAAGATCTAGCAGCAATGTATTCAGATTCAGCAGTTGAGAGTGATACACAGTTTTGCTTCTTTGAAGACCAACAGACAAGTGATCGTCCCAGAAAGTGACATGTTCCTGATGTTGACTTGCGATCCACCTTTTCACCAGCATAATCAGCATCCGAGAATCCAACCAGATCAAACCTTGAGCCCTTTGGATACCATAATCCGAGTGTTGGGGGTGTAAGCCAAATACCTAAGAATTCGCTTCACAGCTAAGTGATGCGATTCCTTTGGTGCCGCTTGGAATCGAGCACACATGCAAACACTAAGCATAATATCTGGCCTAGATGCACATAGGTAAAGTAAAGAACCAATCATGGAGCGGTATACCTGTTGATTGAACTCTTTCCCATTGTCGTCGGGACCAAGATGATGTTTGGCTGGCATTGGCGCGTGTAACCTTTGCAATCTTGCATGCCGAACTTCTTCAGACAGTCTTTGAGATATTTTTCTTGAGATATGAAGATGCCATTTCTTTGCTGATGAATTTGAAGACCAAGGAAGAACTTCAGCTCACCCACCATGGACATCTGATATTTCTCTTGCATCATGTATCCAAACTCATCACTATACTTCTGATTGGTGCAGCCGAAGATTATGGCATCCACATATATTTGGCATACAAACAGTTCACCATCATATGTCTTCGTGAAGAGTGTGGGATCGAGGGATCCTGGTTTGAAGCCTTTGCTCTTCAGGAAGTCTTTGATTGTATCATACCAAGCGCGAGGAGCTTGTTTGAGGCCATACAGTGCTTTGTTTAGTTTGTACACCATATCAGGATGTTTTGGATCTTCAAAGCCAGGTGGTTGAGCAACATACACTTCTTCAATCTTTCCATTGAGGAAAGCACTTTTCACATCCACTTGATATAGCAAGATGTTGTGGTGATTAGCATAGGCTAGCAGTATGCGAATAGCTTCAAGCCTAGCCACAGGAGCAAATGTTTTCATCGAAGTCAATTCCTTCAACTTGAGTATATCCTTGTGCCACTAGACGTGCTTTGTTTCTGACGACTTGACCATGCTCATCTTGCTTGTTCCGATATATCGATTTAGTGCCAATAATGTTATGCTTGCGAGGGTCAGGGCGCTTCACAAGTTCCCAAACATTATTCAACTTGAACTGTTGAAGTTCTTCCTGCATGGCTTGAATCCATTCAGGTTCCATAAAGGCTTCAGCAACTTTCTTGGGTTCAGATATTGATACAAATGAAAAATGCCCACAGAAATTTGCTAGCTATGTCGCCCTTGAGCGAGTAAGTGGACCAGGTGCGTTGATGCTATCAATTATCTTCTCAATTTGTACTTCATTTGCAACACGAGGATGAAATGGACGAAGACTTTGCTCATGTTGATCATTGTCATCATTGGAAGGATTGTCTTCGGTCTGAGCATTGTCTTCAGGTTGGTTTGGTGCAGAAATGATCAGTTCCTCTTCAGGCTATGCTTCAGAGGGCATGATTTCACCCGTTCCCATCAGCTTGATAGATTCACTGGAAGGAGCTTCATCTAATGTTCTTGGTAGGAGCTCTCGTTGTGAACCATTGGTTTCATCAAATCGCACGTCCATAGTTTCAACGATTTTGTAGTGAAAGAGGTTGAAGACTTTGTAAGAGTGTGAATCCTTTCCATAACCGAGCATGAAGCCTTCATGTGCTTTAGGCTCAAATTTTGACTTGTGATGGGGATCCTTGATCCAGCATCTAGCCCCAAAAACTCTGAAGTAGCTGACATTTGGCTTCTTGCCAGTAAGGAGCTCATAGGATGTTTTGCCCAGAAGCTTATGGATGTAGACATGGTTGATGATGTGACAAGCTGTATCAATAGCTTCAGGCCAGAACTTTCTTGGTGTCTTGTACTCATCGAGCATAGTTCGAGCCATCTCAATGAGGGTTCTGTTCTTGCGCTCTACAATGCCATTTTGCTGAGGTGTGTATGGGGCAGAGAATTCATGAGTGATTCCCATTGTATCCAGATAAAGATCAAGCCCGGTGTTCTTGAATTCAGTGCCGTTATCACTTCTGATATGCTTGATCTTGACGCCATAATTGTTCATTGCTCGATTGGCGAATCGTCTGAAGACATCTTGTACTTCAGTCTTGTAGAGAATTATGTGCACCCATGTATATCTTGAGTAGTCATCAACAATGACGAAGCCATAGAGACACGCCGTTGTTGTGAGGGTAGAGTAGTGAGTAGGGCCAAATAAGTCCATGTGCAACAACTTGAAGGGTTGAGATGTCGTCATGATTGTCTTCGAGGGGTGCTTGGCCCTAGTCATCTTCCCGGCTTCGCAAGCACCACACAAATGATCTTTCTTGAACTTGACACCTTCGATGCCTATGACATGCTTCTTCTTGACGAGAGTGTGTAAGTTCCTCATGCCAGCATGTCCCAACCTTCGATGACAGAGCTAGCATTCTGAAGCTTTTGCAAGAAGACATACGGCAAGCTGTGGACCTGCTGAGAAATCTACCATGTATAGATCACCTTTCCTATACCCTTCAAAGACTAGAGACTTGTCAAATTCCATTAGTACAAGGCAACGATATTTTCCGAATATCACAATCATGTTTAAGTCACAAAGCATCGAGACAGACATTAAGTTGAATCCAAGGGATTCAACAAGCATCACTTTATCCATGTGTTGATCCTTTGAGATTGCAACTCTACCTAGACCCAATACCTTGCCTTTACCAGTGTCAGCAAATGTGATTTGACTCTTGTCGGATGGGCGTAAGGTCGAGTCCATGAGAAGACTTCGATCACCAGTCATATGATTAGTGCATCCGCTGTCAATAATCCATTCTGAAACACGAGGTGTCATACCCTACAGTGCAGTTAGGAGGATAGGCTTCACAAGGTATGTTGTGAAGCATAAGCATTTGACGTACACATGGATTATCACAGCTCTTAGCATAAGGTTAGAACTCATAGTATGACTGGTAAGCGATTCACATGTGAAATATATGGTAAGATCATTTTATCATGCGTCCCTTATAGTGTTTTAGGTCCCCAACAATAACATCAGACGCCTTTGATTGCTGGCTGGAGACCATGTTCTGCAAAAGAGAGTTAGTTCTTCTTCACCACCCACATCTTTAGGGGTGGCTTATAAGCAATGAGTCTAAGTGCAACATCTGAGAATTTCGGCTTTGGAGCCCTAGCAAATAGCCTTGCATGAGATGAATGATACTCATATGAATAAGCAGAAAAGTTCTTAGTCCTATGAACATAGCGGTTTGAAGACACACGCTCATATTCATAAGTTTGAGTACGATCTCCCTGCAAAACATTGGCGTTAGGGTGACTTTGGTGAGTCCTGTTTCTGTATGAAGCCGTTGGACCATGTGACGCCTTTGGTCTGGGGTTTGTCTTCTTCCCTGGTGGTGTCATGACAACATTCACAGGAAGATTCTCAAGACAGCTTTGGGGAACCCAAATCTTCTTCATTGGCGGTCCATTCCTGCAGTTAGTACCAATATACCTGGCAAACACTTCACCATTCTAATTTTTGAATAGTTTATTGTTTGCATCAAAGGATTCATCAATGATAATAGGATTAGCACAGGTAAAGCCAGATAAGGTGGATGGATCCACTGAAGGTTCCTTTGCAGCAACCCATGTGGTTTTGGGATACTGCTTAGGCTTCAAGTAGGATCCATCAACATTCATTTTCCTCTCGAACCCAACACCCTCTTTCCTAGGGTTTCGGTTCAGAATATGCTTTTTGAGGACATCACAAAGTGTCTGGTGCCCTTTCAGACTTTTATACATCCCTGTTTCAAGCAATGTCTTCAACCTAGCATTTTCATCAGCAATAGTAGTGGTATCCTCAGCAGAGGGGTTAGTTACCACATCAGTAGTTGAAGACAGCAACAGTAGCAGCAGTGGAACATTCAACAACAGAGATAGCGTTATTACGCTCAATGCATTTTAGACATGGTGTTCAAGTCCTTCCTGAGCAACGCTGATTTGTTGAGCAAGTAATGAATCGTGCTTCTTCAGAAGATCTTCATAATCCACTCTCATCTTTTCAAGATCTTGCTTTCTTTTAAGACATTCATAAGAAAGCTTCTCATGATCAGAAACGAGAGCATTATGTTGATCTCGAAGGGCGTCAAACTTGGAATGAAGTCTTTGAAGACTCTCAGCCAATGCTTTTGACCGGTCCATTTCTTCACCCAACATATCATCGCTCTTACTAAGCATGTTTTGAACCTTTTCCAAAGCTCTTTGTTGTTTAGTGGCAAGGGAAGCAAGTTTGACATAGCTGGGGCCAAATTCATCACCTGATTCATCATCACTAGTTTCAGAGAGGTAGCATTCAGTTACCTTAGCACCCCCTGCCAAGAGGCATGGTGAAGATGAAGGCGATTCAGGTGGAAAGGTCATCTCCTTAAGAGATTCCTTGTAATCATCAAGCCAAGGATCATGACGATTAAGATGACCTTCATAGACCTCAGAAAGCCGGTCCCAGATTAGCTTCACGTGATTGAGGTGCATGACGTTTCTGAACTAATTTTGGGACAGACAGGAGCAGATGACATCCTTCGCTGTGAGGTTCAGTAGAGTGTACTTGTGAATGTCATCAGCCTCTGCCATCTTGCATAGATCAGTAAGACCAATCTCAGTGACGTCCACAGTTTGCTATTCGTAGCCATGAGTTGCTTCTTCATCATGGCTTTCCACCGAGGATAATCATGACCGTCAAAGGTGGGACAAGATACGTTCCTCAATCCTGCAGTCGACATAGCTAAACTCCAGGTGGTTAAACCGAATCACACAGAACAAGGGAGTACCTTGCTCTGATACCAATTGAAAGTGCTAGTTATCGACTAGAGGGGGGGTGAATAGGTGATTTTTATCAAAGTCTTCAAAACGTGGAAGTTTCGAAGACAAACAATAGAAATGACCTAATTGATATGCAGCGGAAGATAAACTACAACAAGCAAGCCATAGTCAAGTATGCAATAGTGTTAACGTACGAAGACTAATAGCAGCTAGGTTGTAAGGATCAGGATGGAAGATAGTATGAAGCCAATCAACAATAGTAGTCAAGCAACGAAGTCAAATAGATAAGACAGATAAGCAATGACTTCACGAAGACAAACTCAAAGTAAAGGAGGGAAGGGATAGAACCAGTCACTTGTTGAAGACACATGATTTGTTGGACCAGTTCCAGTTGTTGTGACAACTGTACGACTGGTTAGGGAGGCTGAGATTCAACTCGGAAGACCGCGTCTTCACCTTAATCCCCTTGAGCTAAGGACACACAGTCCTCGCCCAATCACTCTAGTAAGTCTTCAAGGTAGACTTCCGAACCTTCACAGACTTTGTTCACCAGCAATCCACAATGACTCTTGGATGCTCAGAACACGACGCCTAACCGGCTGGAAGATACACAGTCCTCAAGTGTAATAAGTCTTCAGGTCACACAGACAGAAAGACTTCAGTGATGCCTAACACTCTTTGGCTCTGGGTGTTTGGGCTTTGTCCTCGCAAGGATTTCTTTCTCAAAGGCTTCGAGGTGGGTTGCTCTCAAAACGACAAAAGCCATAAACTAACTCTGAGCAGCCACCAATTTATGGTGTAGGGGGTGGGCTATTTATAGCCACAAGACAACCCGACCTGATATGTCCGAAATGACCCTGGGTCACTAAGGAACTGACACGTGTTCCAACGATCAGATTTCAAACAAACACGGCAACTTTACTTGGGCTACAAGCAAAGCTGGCTCATCCAGCTCTGGATAAGATTTCCTCTCATTGTCTTCGCTCGAAGACATAGGATTTGGGTTGAGCATCACTTCAGTCACTCTGACTTAGTTCACTTGGACCCCACTTAACAGTACGGTGGTTCCTATGACTCAACACAGAAGAAAAGGAAACAACGAAACAACTCAGTCTTCGCGCTCCATAGTCTTCACTCAATGTCTTCTCATGTCATAGTCTTCAATGTGAACATCTTCACACACCACCATTGTCTTCAATGTCTTCATACATTTTTAGGGGTCATCTCCGGTAGGTAAACCAAATCAATGAGGGACACTACCTGTGTTATCCTGCAATTCTCACAAACGCATTAGTCCCTCAACCAACTTTGTCGTCAATACTCCAAAACCAACTAGGGGTGGCACTAGATGCACTTACATGTGGTAGGATGAGAAGGAACAAGTGTGGCGTCTTGCCGAAGGCGCAGAAATCTGTAGGGTACTCGCACTTTGGGCACTGCAACTGAAACACACTAGATTCAGTACGAAGAAAAATGCATCAACGGCGGCGGCTGCCATCCTAGGATTACCTGCAACCAAGGGACTTGGATTTATCGGGGATGGATGAAGAATTCGTACCTGGTTCTCCATGAGAAAACCCTATGCAATCGCCAAGCGGGGGTTTTCTCTGAACAAGCAGACGAGGGAGATGGGGATTCTGGCCCAGTGAAATATTGCCGCTTCGTCCGTCCAGCTTACTACTAAAGCGGGAAAGGGGGGGTTGTGATTTGACGGCTCATTGGGCATGACTGCGGCGCTAGGACCGGGGTGTGTCTACCGTGAAGTTGTGCACTCTAATTTGTGCATATGGCACGTGGACCCCGTTGCCGGTTGCCCCACATATTAGCGAAAGGAAGTATAAAGACAGGAGTAACTAGTTACACATAAATATATATTTTGACAGAGAGATACTCCCTCTGTAAAGAAACATACAAATATTTTATATCACTGGCTCACCTTGCCGAGAAATATACTCCCTCTACAACGCACGGGCATTATGGGGGTTTAGCTTTTTTTTATGGGGGTTCAGCTGAGAATATAATACTCAGATAGGCTCACGGTTCTGGACTTTGGGCCGCAGGCCAACCCTGCATGTTTGGGGGCCCATGTGTTCTACCTCAACGCTTTTCATATTGCAAGCGATCGGTACTGCGCTGGTTTTAGATGCTGTCGCAAGGCGAATACACAAAATTGAATAAAGCGCGGCAGCTGTTGGAATGAAATCGAACGACAGTTCCTAACCAGCAATCAGAGTTGCAATTCTATCAACGATATACCATGTGATAAATAATATTGTCGTACTACTTATACACACATGACACTTGTTTCACCATGCCAGATTATTACATCAAAATCTCTCGGAGGATAGATCAGTTCGACAGTTGCGTGCTGCTACTGAAGAATTTCAAAGTTAATTTGGACCAGCTCTCCTTGCCGAGAAAGTTCGATTTTGACATCATCCCCTACCGCAAGATATGATTTAGATTTGAACCTTGACCATCCTTTAGCATCAATCATCATGCGACCATCCTTTGTACTTACGGTATATTGAGCGGGTTCATTCACACCAAGGCTGCGCATGGTAAGAGAAACTTGGCCGCGGTCGTCCGGATTGTTGAACGACTCCCTCGTTGCTATAGGAATTCTCTGTTTGCAAACAAGAAGACATACCCAAACAGTTAGATCAACACAGTGAATCATGTGAAACAACATGGAAAGAAAAAAGAACGAAGCACTTGGGCGGCCAATGCTTACCAAGAAGGTGGACATGCCGGTTTTTGTAAGGACTTTGGTATATGAAGTGTGAACTGCAGCCCAGTCTGTTGCCGGTGCAACTGCACGGGCCGGACCAAATGCAAGTGCAAGTGTTGGTGCAGGTGCCGAAGCTGCTGCTGCTGCCGGAGATGGTGCTCCTTGTAGAGCTGGTGCCGGTGTCGATGCCCGATCCTCCGGTAGATCAGACTGATCCGTTGACGCGGTCGGTGCCCAATCCTCAGCTGGATCGGACTGAGCTGCTGCCGCTGTTAGTGCTAGAGCAACTGCCGGTGCTCCCTCTGTGCGAGACAGCGTCGATCGTGTCTGGTCTGCTATGATCAGCTTTCTAACTTGACTAGGATCCATGACTGTGATCTAGTTTTTTTTCTTCATTTCTTTTAAATGCGAGAAGGACTAATTGTGGCGTTTTTGTTAAACCAAACTGTAGTTCATCATAGGGATTCAGCTTGTACTCAGATAACAAACTGATCCAGTTTTTTCCAGTAATATAAGTGATGGACAGTGCCTTCATTACTGACACGATATAAGAAGTGAAACCTGCAAAAATAGCCATCATAGAGCAAACCAAACAATTTATTCTGTGATGAATGTCACATGGCAAAACCTGCATCGTAAAATTGCAGGAAAAGAAGGAAAACATGACATTAAATCAGTAAGATTTAGATAGTAAATCAATAAGATTTACTTGATGTGACACGAGTGAATCCTTACCAGGTGATCACTATGTTGAAGTACTAAACAGGATATTGATCGTCCAACTACGCGTGGCATGCAGGGGCCCTGCCTACTCCCACAAGCAGGACAGTCCAAAGGTCGTGACAAATTGTATGGACCGAACATCCGTGGGACTGGAAATCCTGGTGGGTGCGATAAACCTTGCAATGCATACAGATATTGGAGTGTAACCATAATTGATAATCCGTCCTCACAAAAAATATGATCTAGATACTTCAAAATGTACAGACTGAATTGAGTGGATAGACATTAACATAGACCATTCTCAGGACTGACCACACACCAAAAGCGACAGTATTAATAAACAATACAGGGTTCACAAACACAAATCAAGTACTGAACAATAGTACTTACTACAGACAAGCAAAGTTGCACCAACTAAACTTTGCAGACTATTTCTTGCCACCGACCTACGGGATGAACCCTGCATAACTGACTAGGCCATGGACTTCGTGTGAGATGTCTACATGCACCATCACCATCTTGTCAACCTTGGAGAACCTAACAGACTGGTCTTTCCACTCATAAACATGATGATGAAGACATGTCTCATCAGATTTGTTGGGAAGCTTTACAAGAACCACACCCTTCGTAATCGAAGGCATAGCCAGGAAATTGTTGTGGTCAAGTATAGCCTCGAGTACATGCCTGACAACAATGCTACAGGAAAACACTAGTTCAGGACACGTGGTGACAAGGACACATCAGCTGGATAGTTCAGCAGTAGAACTCATCATCAGGTCTTCCAGTTCACACGACATGACTTTGAGAACTTCATCTCCACCGCGGACCTGGTTCTAATTCAAACAGAAACCATATTTTATTACTTCCTCTGTTCAGAAATATAAGATGATTTTCGATATTATACTCCATATATGACTACATATACGCACATAAATGAGTGAACAAATACACTAGAACATGTCTTGAACGGCATGAGAGCAGAGGGATTAGATGCAATATCCATAACACAAGTTACTGAGGCAAATATACCCTCTTAAAAGGTAGCATTGATGTTCATAAATTACTCCCTCCGTCCCAAAATTCTTGTCTTAGATTTATCTAGATACGGATGTATCAAGTCACATTTTAGTATTAGATACATCCATATCTAGACAAATCTAAGACACAAAATTTGGGACAGAGGGAGTAGTTGAAAGTAATCTATAAGAAATCAGTGTCAACCTCTCGCATGTTTTGGTCAAAAGAGGAATTTAGAACCGTCATTTGGCACACTAAAATCACATGCAAGATCACCCAGAAAGTTGTACTATACTACCAGTACTAGTACTGCGTGTTAGATGAAAAAACACGATCAAGATCGAGAAAAAGATCGTCAACAAGAGACATTACCTGGACTTGCTTAATGAGGGATCCCGGGGAGGGGGGCTTGGACAGGGCGATGGCTTTGAGCTTGTCTGCGGTAGTCTCGGCGGGGTGCTTGTGCTTCTTCGTACCATGAGCCTCGATGGTTTTGGCCAGAGCCATAGACATCACGTCGGCCGGTGCTCCGGCGTCCATCCAAGAGAGGAAGCTGAGAGAGAAGAGTGAAAGGAGGAACGAGATGAGGGAGAAGCGAAGCGAGTGGGGGTTTTCTTCAAGAGAGGAAGCTGAGAGAGAAGAGTGAAATGATGGTTGCTTCGTCCATCCAACTTACTACTGGAAAGGAGGGGGTTTTGTGATTTGACGGCTCATTGGGCATTACTGCGGCGGTTCGATCAGGGTAGTATACCTTCACTCTACTACAGAGTAATTTAGTGCATGGCAAGTGGACCTAGGTGCTGGATGTCCCACACGTCGGCGAAAGTGAGTAATTTAGTGCATGGCTGGAGGAGGATCCGCACGGTAGAGCGTGTCCTCTGTTTTTCATTCTGAAGAAAAAAATGATTACATCAAGCGTTTCCACTCTTACGACGGAGGAGTGCGAAACACGACAGCCACTTGAACATACACAGTGCTCCTACTACTAGGCATGTGCGGTGGTTCATACGTCAGTACTACACAATCTTGTTGCTAGTGTAGTAAGATATGACGATAACAAATGATGTTGTGCGCATGTCAACTACTCCTATATGTAACATAGTACCGCTTTTTCGACTGTCCGGTCGAGAATGAATGGTGAGATCAATGTTAACAGAACTAGGTCCACACCGCACGGAGAGTATGGTGCTACAATACTCCACGAAACATGAACCATATGAAGCACATCCTATAGTGTTAGACAGGGTGTATGAAGGGTGCACGGGATGGGAGCAAAAGTTCCCTTCTTGACCCACTTTTGGGTGTTTGATAGAGTGCATGAACCATGAAGGGTGCATGAGTCCACACTAGTAGGTTGACAAAAATACACGAAGAGGAAACAACTATATTGAGATGAGAATGCAACCAAACACACCCACACACTTTGTGCTACAGTGATTGATCTGCACCGTCTGAGTTTGATCCAACGGTCATGTTGCGCCGAGACATGGACATGCCCATGCAGAGGGTGCCTAAACACCACCGAAGTCCCTCTGCTTCTCGAGGCGCACACCGTTGGTGATGCAGGGTGCAACCGCCCACAGAGCCCGCTCTCGGTCGACAGGAGCAAGCTCGTCAAAGATGGCGTCCAATGGCACGAATGGATTCCGGTGACGGAGCCCTAAAAGGATTCGCCCGGCAACGGCGAACCCGCAACCCCTCCTTGTCCAGCTCAGCCCCCACCATCGTGCGGAGATGGCTCAGCTCCTCGGGGATATAGGTGAAGAAGGAGACCAGGCCAGGAAGCCATAGCTCATTGAAGTCGACCGGGTGGTTGAACGGGTTTACCCCGACGGCCGGCATCGTCGCGCTGGCACAACGGTAGGAATCACGCAGCCGCAACACGTGCGTGGCAACTTGGTTCACCAAGTGGCTGAGGCGATCCTGGACCTCGTCACGATCGGCCCGCTCGCACTCCAGCCGGCTCCCCTGAGGGCCTATCGTATCTCCCGCTTTCTGCAGCAACGCCGCCGACGCCTCGAGCATCTTTGTGGTGGACGCCTGCCACTTTTGAAGCTCCGTGAACTCCCGCACATAACGGAGGAGCATGGCACTCCTCTCCTCCTTGACCTCACGAAGCTCCACGTCCTTGGCCCTGAGCTCCGCATCCTTGGCATGGAGCTCCTGTGTCAGGCGCCTCACCTCGGACTCTGTAATCTGCTACGCTGCCATGGCACCATGTAGAAGCAATGGGGAGAGGAAGCAAAGGGGGCGAAACGGCTGAAAGGCAATGCAATCTACGGGAAGGCGGAGAGAGCCAACCGAGGAGCGGGGAATCTTTTGGTTTTCATCACGGTAATGTTGGGAAACGTTGCATAAAATAAAATTTTTCCTACGTTCACCAAGATCAATCTATGAGTTCATCTAGCAACGAGAGAGAGGTGTGCATCTACATACCCTTGTAGATCGTGACCGGAAGCGTTCAAGAGAACGGGGTTGAGGGAGTCGTACTCGTCGTGATCCAAATCACCGGAGATCCTAGCGCCGAACGGACGGCACCTCCGCGTTCAACACACGTACAGTCAGCGTGACGTCTCCTCCTTCTTGATCCAGCAAGGGGGAAGGAGAGGTTGATGAAGATCCAGCAGCACGACGGCGTGGTGGTGGATGCAGCAGGGATCCGGCAGGGCTTCACCAAGCGACCACGGGAGGGAGAGGTGTAGCAAGGGGGGAAGGGAGGCGCCAGGTGTCAGGGTGCGTCTGCCCTTCCACCCCCCTCTTTATATAGGGACCCCCGGGGGGCGCCGGCCCTAGGAGATGGGATCTCCTAAGGGGGGCGGCGGCCAAGAGGGGAAACTTGCCCCCCAAGGCAAGTGGAGGCGCCCCCTCCCCTAGGGTTCCCA
>NC_041381.1:364634498-364826674 GCF_002162155.2 Triticum dicoccoides | reverse complement strand
CCACCAGGGGCTGGTTCCCCTCCCACTTCAGCCCATGGGGCCCTCCGGGATAGGTGTCCCCACCCGGTGGACCCCCGGGACCCTTCCGGTGGTCCCGGTACAATACTGGTGAACCCCGGAACTTTCCCGATGGCCGAAACTCGACTTCCCATATATAATTCTTTACCTCCGGACCATTCCGAAACTCCTCGTGACGTCCGAAATCTCATCCGGGACTTCGAACAACTTTCGGTTTGCTGCATACTAATATCTTTACAACCCTAGCGTCACCGAACCTTAAGTGTGTAGACCCTACGGGTTCGGGAGACACGTAGACATGACCGAGACGGCTCTCCGGTCAATAACCAACAACGGGATCTGGATACCCATGTTGGCTCCCACATGCTCCTCGATGATCTCATCGGACGAACCACGATGTCGAGGATTCAAGCAACCTCGTATACAATTCCCTTTGTCAATCGGTACATTACTTGCCCGAGATTCGATCGTTGGTATCCCAATACCTCGTTCAATCTCGTTACCGGCAAGTCACTTTACTTGTACCGTAATGCATGATCCCGTGACCAGACACTTGGTCACTTTGAGCTCATTATGATGATGCATTACTGAGTGGGCCCAGAGATACCTCTCCGTCATATGGAGTGACAAATCCCAGTCTCGATCTGTGTCAAGCCAATAGACACTTTCGGAGATACCTGTAGTGCACCTTTATAGTCACCCAGTTATGTTGTGATGTTTGGTACACCCAAAGCACTCCTACGATATTCGGGGGTTACAGATCTCATGGTCTAAGGAAAAGATACTTGACATTGGAAAAGCTCTAGCAAACGAACTACACGATCTTGTGCTATGCTTAGGATTGGGTCTTGTCCATCACATCATTCTCCTAATGATGTGATCCCGTTATCAATGACATCCAATGTCCATAGTCAGGAAACCATGACTATCTGTTGATCAACGAGCTAGTCAACTAGAGGCTCACTAGGGACATATTGTGGTCTATGTATTCACACGTGTATTACGATTTCCGGATAATACAATTATAGCATGAATAAAAGACAATTATCATGAACAAGGAAATATAATAATAATCCTTTTATTATTGCCTCTAGGGCATATTTCCAACAGTCTCCCACTTGCACTAGAGTCAATAATCTAGTTACATTGTGATGAATCGAACACCCATAGAGTTCTGGTGTTGATCATGTTTTGCTCGCGGAAGAGGTTTAGTCAATGGATCTGTGACATTCAGATATGTATGTACTTTGCAAATATCTATGTCTCCATCTTGAACATTTTCACGGATGGAGTTGAAACGATGCTTGATGTGCCTGGTCTTCTTGTCAAACCTGGGCTCCTTGGCAAGGGTAATAGCTCCAGTGTTGTCACAGAAGAGAGTGATCGGCCCTGACGCATTGAGTATGACTCCTAGGTCGGTGATGAACTCCTTCATCCATATTGCTCCATGTGCTGCCTCCGAGGCTGCCATGTACTCCGCTTCACATGTAGATCCCGCCACGACTCTATGCTTGCAATTGCACCAGCTAACTGCTCCACGATTCAACATATACATGTATCCGGTTTGTGACTTAGAGTCATCCAGATCTGTGTCGAAGCTAGCATCGACATAACCCTTTACGACAAGCTCTTCGTCACCTTCATAAACAAGAAACATGTCCTTTGTCCTTTTCAGGTACTTCAGGATATTCTTGACCGCTGTCCAGTGTTCCTTGCCGGGATTACTTTGGTACCTTCCTACCAAACTTACGGCAAGGTTTACATCAGGTATGGTACACAACATGGCATACATAATAGATCCTATGGCTGAGGCATAGGGGATGACACTCATCTCTTCTTTATCTTCTTCCGTGGTCGGGCATTGAGCCGAGCTCAATCTCACACCTTGCAATATAGGCAAGAACCCTTTCTTGGACTGATCCATATTGAACTTCTTCAATATCTTATCAAGGTATGTGCTTTGTGAAAGACCTATGAGGCGTCTCGATCTATCCCTATAGATCTTGATGCCTAATATGTAAGCAGCTTCTCCAAGGTCCTTCATTGAAAAACACTTATTCAAGTAGGCCTTAATGCTGTCCAAAAGTTCTATATCATTTCCCATCAGAAGTATGTCATCTACATATAATATGAGAAATGCTACAGAGCTCCCACTCACTTTCTTGTAAACGCAGGCTTCTCCATAAGTCTGCATAAACCCAAACGCTTTGATCATCTCATCAAAGCGAATGTTCCAACTCCGAGATGCTTGCACCAGCCCATAAATGGATCACTGGAGCTTGCATACCTTGTTAGCATTCTTAGAATCGACAAAACCTTCCGGTTGCATCATATACAGTTCTTCCTTAAGATAGCCATTCAGGAATGCCGTTTTGACGTCCATCTGCCATATCTCATTATCATAGTATGCGGCAATTGCTAACATGATTCGGACGGACTTCAGCTTCGCTACGGGAGAGAAGGTCTCATCGTAGTCAACCCCTTGAACTTGCCGATAACCCTTAGCGACAGGTCGAGCTTTATAGATGGTAACATTACCATCCGCGTCCGTCTTCTTCTTAAAGATCCATTTGTTTTCTATCACTCGCCGATCATCGGGCAAGTCTGTCAAAGTCCATACTTTGTTTTCATACATGGATTCTATCTCAGATTACATGGCTTCAAGCCATTTGTTGGAATCTGGGCCCGCCATCGCTTCTTCATAGTTCGAAGGTTCACCGTTGTCTAACAACATGATTTCCAGGACAGGGTTGCCATACCACTCTGGTGTGGAACGTGTTCTTGTGGACCTACGAAGTTCAGTAGCAACTTGATCCGAAGTACCTTGATCATCATCATTAATTTCCTCTCCAGTCGGTGTAGGCACCACAGGAACATTTTCCTGAGCTGTACTACTTTCCGGTTCAAGAGGTAGTAATTTATCGAGTTCTACTTTCCTCCCACTTACTCCTTTCGAGAGAAACTCTTTTTCCAGAAAGGATCCGTTCTTGGCAACAAAGATCTTGCCTTCGGATCTAAGGTAGAAGGTATACCCAATGGTTTCCTTAGGGTATCCTATGAAGACGCATTTTTCCGACTTGGGTTCGAGCTTTTCAGGTTAAAGTTTCTTGACATAAGCATCGCATCCACAAACTTTTAGAAACAACAGCTTAGGTTTCTTCCCAAACCATAGTTCATACAGTGTCGTCTCAACGGATTTAGACGGAGCCCTATTTAAAGTGAATGTAGCTGTCTCTAGAGCGTATCCCCAAAATGATAGCGGTAAATCGGTAAGAGACATCATACATCGCACCATATCCAATAGAGTGCGATTACGACGTTCGGACACACCGTTATGCTGAGGTGTTCCAGGCGGCGTGAGTTGTGAAAAAATTCCACATTTTCTTAAGTGTGTACCAAATTCGTGACTTAAATATTCTCCTCCACAATCTGATCGTAAGAACTTTATCTTTCGGTCACGTTGATTATCTACCTCAGTCTGAAATTCCTTGAACTTTTCAAAGGTCTTAGACTTGTGTTTCATCAAGTAGACATACCCATATCTACTTAAGTCATCAGTGAGAGTGAGAACATAACGATATCCTCCACGAGCCTCAACGCTCATTGGACCGCACACATCAGTATGTATGATTTCCAATAAGTTGGTTGCTCGCTCCATTGTTCAGGAGAAAGGAGTCTTGGTCATTTTGCCCATGAGGCATGGTTCGCATGTGTCAAATGATTCATAATCGAGAGACTCTAAAAGTCCATCAGCATGGAGCTTCTTCATGCGCTTGACACCAATGTGACCAAGGCGGCAGTGCCACAAGTATGTGGGACTATCGTTATCAACCTTACATCTTTTGGTATTCACACTATGAATATGTGTAACATTACGTTCGAGATTCATTAAGAATAAACCATTGACCATCGAGGCATGACCATAAAACATATCTCTCATATAAATAGAACAACCATTATTCTCGGATTTAAATGAGTAGCCATCTCATATTAAATGAGATCCATATACAATGTTCATGCTCAAACTTGGCACTAAATAACATTTATTGAGGTTTAAAACTAATCCCGTGGGTAAATGTAGAGGTAGCGTGCCGACGGTGATCACATCGACCTTGGAACCATTCCCGACGCGCATCATCACCTCGTCCTTCGCCAGTCTCCACTTATTCCGCAGCTCCTGCTTTGAGTTACAAATATGAGCAACGGCGCCGGTATCAAATACCCATGAGCTACTACGAGCACTCGTAAGGTACACATCAATTACATGTATATCACATATACATTTTGTGTTGCCAGCCTTCTTGCCCGCTAAGTATTTGGGGTAGTTCCGCTTCTAGTGACCCTTCCCTTTGCAATAAAAGCACTCAGTTTTAGGCTTGGTTCCATTCTTTGACTTCTTCCCGGCAACTGGCTTACCGGGCGCGGCAACTTCCTTGCCGTCCTTCTTGAAGTTCTTCTTACCCTTGCCTTTCTTGAACTTGGTGGTTTTATTGACCATCAACACTTGATGTTCCTTTTTGATTTCTACCTCTGCTGACTTCAGCATTGAAAATACTTCAGGAATAGTTTTCACCATCCCCTGCATATTGTAGTTCATCACAAAGCTCTTGCAGCTTAGTGGGAGCGACTGAAGGATTCTGTCAATGACCGCCTCGTCCGGGAGGTTAATGTCCAGCGGGGACAGGCGGTTGTGCAACCCAGACATTTTGAGTATGTGCTCACTGACAGAACTATTTTCCTTCATCTTACAACTATAGAACTTCTCAGAGACTTCATATCTCTCGACCCCGGCGTGAGCTTGGAAAACCATTTTCAGCTCCTCGAACATCTCATATGCTCCGTGTTGCTCAAAACGCTTTTGGAGCCCCGGTTCTAAGCTGTAAAGCATGCCGCACTGAACGAGGGAGTAATCATCAACACGTGACTACCAAGCGTTCATAACGTCTTGGTTCTCAGGGATGGGTGCTTCACCTAGCGGCCCTTCTAGGACATATGCTTTCTTGGCAGCTATGAGGATGATCCTCAGGTTCTGGACCCAGTCCGTATAGTTGCTGCCATCATCTTTCAGCTTGGTTTTCTCTTGGAACGCGTTGAAGTTCATGTTGACATGAGCGTTGGCCATTTGATCTACAAGACATTTTTGCAAAGATTTTAGACTAAGTTCATGATAATTAAGTTCATCTAATCAAATTATTTAATTAACTCCCACTCAGATTAGACATCCCTCTAGTCATCTAAGTGTTACATGATCCGAGTCGACTAGGCCGTGTCCGATCATCACGTGAGACGGACTAGTCATCATCGGTGAACATCTCTATGTTGATCGTATCTTCCATACGACTCATGTTTGACCTTTCTGTCTTTGTGTTCCGAGGCCATGTCTGTACATGCTAGGCTCGTCAAGTTAACCTAAGTGTTTTGCATGTGTAAATCTGTCTTACACCCGTTGTATGTGAACATTAGAATCTATCACACCCAATCATCATGTGGTGCTTCGGAACAACGAACTGTCGCAACGGCGCACAGTTAGGGGGAACACTTTCTTGAAATTATTATGAGGGATCATCTTATTTACTGCCGTCATTCTAAGTAAACAAGATGCAAAAACATGATAAACATCACATGCAATCAAATAGTAGTGACATGATATGGCCAATATCATATATCTCCTTTGATCTCCATCTTCGGGGCTCCATGATCATCTTCGTCACCGGCATGACACCATGATCTCCATCATCGTGTCTCCATGAATTTGCTCGCCAACTATTACTTCTACTACTATGGCTAACGGTTTAGCAATAAAGTAAAGTAATAATATGGCGTTAAATCATTGACACGCAGGTCATACAATAATTAAAACAACTCCTATGGCTCCTACCGGTTGTCATACTCATCGACATGCAAGTCATGATTCCTTTACAAGAACATGATCTCATACATCACAATATATCATTCATCATTCATCACAACTTTTGGCCATATCACATCACAAAGCAATTGCTGCAAAAACAAGTTAGACGTCCTCTAATTGTTGTTGCATCTTTTACGTGGCTGCAATAGGGTTCTAGCAAGAACGTTTTCTTACCTACAAATAACCACAATGTGATTTGTCAACTTCTATTTACCCTTCATAAGGACCCTTTTCATCGAATCCGCTCCAACTAAAGTGGGAGAGACAGACACCCGCTAGCCACCTTATGCAACTAGTGCATGTCAGTCGGTGGAACCTGTCTCACGTAAGCGTACGTGTAAGGTCGGTCCGGGCCGCTTCATCCCACAATACCGCTGAAGCAAAATAAGACTAGTAGTGGCAAGAAAGTTGACAACATCTACGCCCACAACAGATTTGTGTTCTACTCATGCAAAGAGAACTACAAATAGACCTAGCTCATGATGCCACTATTGGGGAATGTTGCATAAAATAAAAAATTTCCTACGTTCACCAAGATCAATCTACGAGTTCATGTAGCAACAAGAGAGAGGCGTGCATCTACATACCCTTGTAGATCGCGAGCGGAAGCGTTCAAGAGAACGGGGTTGAGGGAGTCGTACTCGTCGTGATCCAAATCACCGGCGATCCTAGCGCCGAACGGACGGCACCTCCGCGTTCAACACACGTACGGTCAGCGTGACGTCTCCTCCTTCTTGATCCAGCAAGGGGGAAGGAGAGGTTGATGAAGATCCAGCAGCACGACGTCGTGGTGGTGGATGCAGCAGGGATCCGGCAGGGCTTCGCCAAGCGACTACGGGAGGGAGAGGTGTAGCAAGGGGGGAAGGGAGGCGCCAGGTGTCAGGGTGCGCTGCCCTACCACCCCCCTCTTTATATAGGGACCCCTCGGGGGGGGCCTAGGAGATGGGATCTCCTAAGGGGGGCGGCGGCCAAGGGGGGAAACTTGCTCCCCAAGGCAAGTGGAGGCGCCCCCTCCCCTAGGATTCCCAACCCTAGGCGCAGAGGGGGCCCGGGGGGGGGGGGGGCACCAGCCCACCAGGGGCTGGTTCCCCTCCCACTTCAGCCCGTGGGGCCCTTCGGGATAGGTGGCCCCACCCGGTGGACCCCCGGGACCCTTCCGGTGGTCCCGGTACAATACCGGTGAACCCCGAAACTTTCCCAATGGCCGAAACTCGACTTCCCATATATAATTCTTTACCTCCGGACCATTCTGGAACTCCTCGTGACGTCCGAGATCTCATCCGGGACTCCGAACAACTTTCGGTTTGCTGCATACTAATATCTTTACTACCCTAGCATCACCGAACCTTAAGTGTGTAGACCCTACGGGTTCGGGAGACACGTAGACATGACCGAGACGGCTCTCCGGTCAATAACCAACAGTGGGATCTGGATACCCATGTTGGCTCCCACATGCTCCTCGATGATATCATCGGACGAACCACGATGTCGAGGATTAAAGCAACCCCGTATACAATTCCCTTTGTCAATCGGTACGTTACTTGCCCGAGATTTGATCGTCGGTATCCCAATACCTCATTCAATCTCACTACCGGCAAGTCACTTTACTCGTACCGTAATGCATGATCCCGTGAATAGACACTTAGTCACTTTGAGCTCATTATGATGATGCATTACTGAGTGGGCCCAGAGATACCTCTCCGTCATACGGAGTGACAAATCCCAGTCTCGATCCGTGTCAACCCAACAGACACTTTCGGAGATACCTGTAGTGCACCTTTATAGTCACCCAGTTACGTTGTGACGTTTGGTACACCCAAAGCACTCCTACGGTATCCGGGGGTTACACAATCTCATGGTCTAAGGAAAAGATACTTGACATTGGAAAAGCTCTAGCAAACGAACTACACGATCTTGTGCTATGCTTAGGATTGGGTCTTGTCCATCACATCATTCTCCTAATGATGTGATCCCGTTATCAATGACATCCAATGTCCATAGTCAGGAAACCATGATTATCTGTTGATCAACGAGCTAGTCAACTAGAGGCTCACTAGGGACATATTGTGGTCTATGTATTCACACGTGTATTACAATTTCTGGATAATACAATTATAGCATGAATAAAAGACAATTATCATGAACAAGGAAATATAATAATAATACTTTTATTATTGCCTCTAGGGCATATTTCCAACACTAGTCAACGACTTCTCACATCAGGGAGCAGTGGGTTTTTACAGGCGGAGTCATCGTGACTAATTGCTGCCGCGCCTGCTCCCGTCAATCAAAAAATTAAAAATCCTGCCGCGCCTGCTCCCGTCAATCAAAAAATTAAAAATCCTGCCGCACCCAAACACCAGAGCAACGCCGTGGTGGATATTTAAATTTACCTGCCGGCAAATAGATAAAGAAGGGGTGAAAAAACAAATGTGGCGGCAGCCTAGCCAATCGGTCGAACTAGCCCAACTAGCTAGCCACCATGCTTCACTGATGTACTCGGCAGGAAAGGTGGTCTTTCGTGATTTGACGACTCATTTACTTTCTTCGGCACTACAACCGAGAAGGACCCAGAAAACACGCGGTAAGGCATCCCACGTCAGGAAGAATATATGCGTGCACCACCCGGGAGGACCCGGAAACCGCGCGGTAGGGTGTGACACGTAGTACCTATGGTTCGACCTCGGGACCCAGCCAGTCGGTCGAAAACACCCCACTAGCCACACAGCTTCATCATGCAAATGTGGCACGGTTAGCTCCGTCTCGACCAGCCACAATGTCTCTTGTTCTAGGCGATTCTTCTATTTTCCAAGCTTTTTTTAGTTGTAATAACACCACGGCAAGCTAGCGCCGCTCTTCGTGTGTGCCGTGCAAAGGTTAGACGATGGAGATAAGAGAGATTGAGATCACAGACCTGGGACCCACTAGTAAGTGAGACAACGGTCATGCACGTGTTGTCGAGGCACTCCCTCTACTCTACTCAATGCAAGTACTGTATAAAATCAAGTTATGGGACAAAGCTAACAACCCTTCTTTTTTCAGGCTATCGACTTACGCTTTGTAGTCTAGGTTACCAGTTCGAATCTCGTCTTTCAGATTTGTTAGTTTTAGGTCCAAATTTGATTAATGACAAGTGGGACCCCCGTGTGTTGTTCTGATATTTCAGTGTAGGATGGTTTTTTGAACAAACACTTTGCGCGGTTAGACAAGTAACGACACGAGTTACACGTATTTTGCAAGTTTACGAACAAGAATGATAGCGGCATAGAATATCACATCCACCCTGCAGCTTAGATACTATGGTGATACGAGTTTTAACACCGTTGGAAGTGAGATCCAATGGCTTGGGAGTAGTCTTTGTGATTATGCGCAATTTCCAAACTCTCCAAAGTTTTTTTGCAAATAAAACATTCAGGCCTCGTGTGTGCCGCTGCATCTTCGATCCAACGGCTCCCTGGTGCTCATATTAGGTGCTCCCCATAGCTTAATTACCCGCTACGGTGATATGAGCATCTAGGTCGTATGATCAGTGATCAGATGGCACATGCATAGTACTTGTACTTTCTGCGCATTTCCCAAACTCTATCAGCCGTATATTGCGAAAACATTCAAACCTCCTACTATGGTCCGTTAGATCTCAGTGAACTCGTATCACCATAGAATCTACGGTGCGGGAGCACCTCATACTCTCCCGTGCGAGAAAACATAAGGTGCTATCGTGACTTGGATGCTACGGTCATACGAGCTTGGATGTCGTTTGATCTGAGATCCAATGGCATCTGAGCAGTCTTTGTGCTTGCAAGCAGTGGCCAAACTCTTTTGGGAATTTTCTGCAAAAAAAACATTTGAACCACCGAGGAGGTGTTGGGTCACAAATCCAACGCCTCCGAAGAGCTTGTATGACCAAAGCATCTAAGGTGTGGTAGCACATGATATTCTTACATACAGGAGAATATGATGTCCTCCTTCATCTTAGATGCTACGGTGATACGAGCTTCGAGGTCGTTGGATATGGGATCAAAGGGCATCTAAGTAGTTTTTGTACAAATTGTGTGCAATTCTCAAACTCATCAAGGTTTCCTGCAAAAAAAATTAAGACACATCATGTGAGCTGCCATATCTCAGATCTACAAGCTCCAAGTAACTCGTATCGGCATATAGCATCTAAGGTATGGGGGCACATGATATTCTCCCAGGGAGGAGGGGTGGGGCGTGCACAACCAATCGGTGGTTGGGAGGGTGGGTACAAATATAATCTAAACAACCCTAAACAGAGCTCCACAATTTTATCTAAGGTCGAGGGGTTGACCCCCGACAATCATAGCTCTGCCTAAACACAACATTTGCATGTACTGTAGTACTAGACTTAATATTCATGTTTCAGTTTCATGTTCATTTTAAATATTGAACTGAGGACCATGGATGTCTTACATTTTACTCCCTTCGTTCCTAAATATTAGTCTTTTTAGGGCTTCAAATGGACTGGCACATACGGATGTATATAGACATATTTTAGAGTCTAGATTCACTCATTTTGCTCCATATGTAGTCACTTGTTGAACTCTCCAAAAGACTAATATTTAGGAATAGAAGGAGTATTTTTGAATTCGTGTCATACATGCATTGGTTGGAAAAATAGATGCACTATACTTATTGGATTGTTGTTGTGTTCGTGCGTGTGTGTCTCTATGCGTGCGTGCATGTGTGTGTGTGTGTGTGGTCATGTGTTTGATACATACAAAGTTTTCTCACCTCCATATTATTCATCTTTTAAATTTGAATTTGCATTGGAAAACTTACTAGGGATACCATGAAATGTGAAATCCACGTTGAGATCACTATATCACAAACTCACTCTAATTCAACAACTCGTCATAAATCAATTACCATGTTGAGATTATTATTTGCAAGGAAAATACGGGTATTGTAATACACATAGATTCGTTCAACAATTTAAAAGGTTCCTTTCATATTCTCGAATGGTAGGACCCAACGGCGTACCAGCCAGACCTTGGCTCGTGTTGATCCTAAAAAAATGGGCTCGTGTCCTTCGGTGGCGTGCGTGGTACGCACATTAGGCAACCCCAACCAGTCGAGCCTCAGCGTTTCAAGTCAAAATATCTGGCGGCCAGAATTCCAGCCCTAGGAAATTCCCCTCATGTCCCTGGTCCATAATGACTACCGATGAACAACGGAGGGATGCTTTAGTAACTAGACAATGTTACCTACCGTGCCGAGCACGGTTCAATTCCCTCGGTCGCCGCTCATCAAGGTCACCCGTCAACTGCATTGCCTAGTACTACTACTACTACAACAGGATGAGCAAAGAATTGAGCCCGTTTGTTCGTGCCTAGTACTTGAGTTAATATATCAGGCAATGCACTGGTACGCAGGGATTATCCTTTTACGGTTTATAGGGCTTATCTCAAAATTTTAGTTTTCCCATTTTATAAGTCTTAATTTGGTTATTTCCCATCACATGTTCAGATTTCAAGGTGCAATAAATCATTACATGCAAGAATTAAGAGAAAATTGACCAATGCATGTACTTTATGCATGCATGCATTGCAATTAATGCATTCGTAAACACAATTTTTGAGGAAAACAGGCGCATTAATTGAGTGGTTTTGCAAACTACAACAATTGTTCCACCACTCACCATCTACCTTGGTTGGTGAGATTTTTGAATTGAGCCCTATAAACCGGAAAGGAGGTTTAACTAAGCAAAATGTTTGACCAAATCCATTCTTAAGAAATACAACATGACAGATGTACGGCTTGAAAATTTATTGCATGATGCAGGTTATGATATTGTTTCGAATCCTGGACCTTAAATTTCAGAAAATCCAAAAGTGAGCATAAATTCTTGAAACTGAGCATGGTCATGTGATATGGCACAAATATTACTTCGTAAGGTTTTTCTTCAATTCGAGACAAGCTGCTTATGACAAGTTGCACAAATGAAGAGCCAAGGTATTTTGGAACAAAGACCTGTCATGTTAAGGCGAACACTTTCACTATTGAAACCATGAGCGTTTACATGCCGCCACGAGTCCCCGCTTGTCATCGGCAGGTGCCGTCCCAGCAAGCGTGTCAGTCGACGGGAGGCGTGCGAGGAGACCGCTGCGCCGGCTGTCAGGGAGGCATGCGAGCAGACCGATGTGCAGACTCACCGGGAAGCAAGCCCTTTGACCAGGCTCCGCCACCCACCATCGTCCCAACTGCTCCCACTTTTAATGTCGTTGGCGCCGCAGTTTAAAATAAACCCTGCACTACCCGGTATCGCTACAATCCTCTCTCTTCCTCTCTGATTCTCCTGTCGTCTACCTCCAACTAGCCTGACCTAAACGTACGCCATGCCGCATCACGATGGTCTGCCCTTAGTGTTCCAGTTTCATGAGGAAGACACCCAACCGGAGTCTCAATAACATAAGGCGCTTTGGGATGAGCTTGAACTGCCCTTGCGGGAAGACGTTGCGCCTGTCCCCGCTCCCGTTCCGGCTCCCGTCGCCCCGACTGCGCCAGCACCCATCCCCGTGGCATTGATGGGCTGGGATCCGCACATTGTCGCCGAGCTTGATGCCACAGGGTTCCACGAGGTCCCCACCGACTTTCACGCGCCCATGCACCTACTAGCGCATGCGCCTGCGCGTGCACTGATGTGCACGCCCGTGCCGGTACCCGTGCACCTGCCAGCGCATGCGCCTGCGCATGCACTGACGTGCGCACCCGTGCCGGTGCTCGTACACACGAATATCTTCGCCGCGCCTTTGACAGCGCCTGTCCCCGCGTGGGTGCCAGTGCCCCCCTCAGCGGCATGGATGGCCTCCGTCGACCGCTTCCTTGCACCAACGCCACTAGCCTCCTCCCGCCAGTTTACTCGCTCCGAAGTCCAGAACATTTTGGCCTTCCTTGAAGCTAGGCCAATGTCCAGGAGTACGCCAACAACGGCGCAAGATGCCGCCGTCTCCATCGGTCAGTGGCCCGACGACACATAGAGCACGGCAGAGGAGCCGCTTCCCACCACGAGATGCCCCCGCCGCCGCCGTGTAATCTAAATTTGCCATGAAAAACGTTCGGATTGCCATGCTTAAAATCCAAACGTTTATCATTTCCGTTTATTTTATATCGATCATCATATAATTTAAAGTCGGAGTCAGACTGAACAAAATGTATGGTTTGATCGATTGAATGTTCTGCTAGAGCCGTATCAAATTAAATATAAAACGTCATCGAGCCACATGTATTCCTTGTCATCCAGCGACCTAGACTGCTTCAATGTCGAGCGATCAACACGTTTAGCGTGCAGTTAATTTCATGCCAAAAATAGTGCTAATCACATGACAACATGCAAATAATATTCTTGTAGTTAATATCCGCATGCACTTAATATACTCCCAAATTAACGTACATTGCACGTACACACTGACTAGTGCTGCTTGTACGTGAAACTGGTGCCGTGACTTATGAATGCGTCCAGATATGGTCAACGGCAACATCGCCCGCGAGTTCTCCATGTTTGCCCGTGCATCTAAACGCAGAAGGGGAGGAGAGAGAGAGAGCACACATGGAACCCACCAGTAAGTGAAGGTGAATAGTACTAAAAATAATATTACATGTTATCCATTAATTAGGCTGTGGTAATATAAAAACATTATGTAAACGAAGGGGGTACAACAAACATTTCTATTCTACGTATGTTGCCTATTGACGTGCGCCTTGAAGGCCCGGTCGCATGTTCGATCCTCGTCCTTTATTTTTTAATTTGTATATGGGTCCAAATTTGTTTCATGACATGTGGGCCCCTCGGTGTGTAGTTTGTAGCACTTTAATTTGTGGGTCGAAATTTGTTCCATTCCAAGTGGACTATCGGTGTGTAGTTTTGTAGCTTATTTATCATAATTAAAGAGAACAACATAGTTTTTTCAATAATACCATGGTGCGACGTTGAAGGCGAGAAAGGACGTGCGAGAGAGCGATGACCGAGCCAGAGGGAAATCAACTAGGGGAGTTGCGTGGGTTGCAACGGTGTTTGGAGTAGTTGTGGGCCGAATGCTACGGAAATATAATCTAAACTGACCGGAATAAATGCCTACACAAATTAATCCAAGGTTGGAGTGCCCCTCACAATGTAAATAGCTCCGGCTTTGCGAGAGATGGAGTGGTAGTAGCTTCAACGCGTGGAAGATACGGTGTGAGAAAGCGAGGTCAACCGAGAGACATATAGATAGAGAGACAAAGTGAGTGTGGTCCGACATTCATTGAACAAATATATATGCTCCGGAGAGATATTGTCCGATTGAGCTTTTGGTAAGGGTGAGGGTTGTAAGATAGAGCTTGAGAGATGATCCAGTCACAGACGTGTAGATATATTTTGTGAGTGGGAGGAAGTAAGGTCAACCGATCACATAGGGGCCGTGCGATCTAAAGAGTGAGATGGGTTGGAGAGAGTGACCTAGATAGACGATGTGCGTGAGAGACTATATAATGTGAATAGGTCGAAAGGGGCTCAAACATGGTGATATATCATTTTTGTCCGAGAAAGAGAGAGGTCAATCGAGACATTTCAGACAATGTGCAAAACAGTTCATTTTAAGTTGTCTAAAACGACTTACAAAAGTGAACGGATGGAGTATCTCATTTCGAATGACTAATTATTGCAAGGAAAACACGGGCATGGTAATACATACAGATTCGTTTGCAAATGAAAGAAGATTCGTTTCGTTTGCATTCTCAAATGTAGGCGCACCAGGCAGACCAGGGTCATGTCGGGGTGGACGCTGCTTCGGTGCCTTAAAGGCAACTGCCCTTGGGTGACTGACATGTGGGTCAGCCACCTGTTGGGCCCACATGTCATGGACTCAAAGGCAGGTGCCTTAAGGCACCGAAACATACTCCTGTCGGGGTGGTCACGTGTGTCAGACGGACGCGTAGCACCCAGCTACCCACCACCCCCCCCAAAAAAAAAGGATGACGACAATATAAGTTCGCGCTTCCATGTTTTGGATTGAAATATCTGGCGGCCCCAATTCTAGCCCTGCAAAATCTCTCTTCTCCACCGTCCCATTCCGCGCCCAGATTGCTCAAATCCCTAATTCGCCGCCATCCCTCGAATCACCCCTTGTCTCATCTCTTTCCCCACCATTCCCCACCTCTGTGCTAGACGACGACGAAGACGACAGTCCCACTTCACCACCGCACCGGAGCTACCTCATCTACGCCCTCGTCCACCACACCGGGTGGTCCATCGACAATGTCGGCTGCCGCAACCGACATGCCTCACAGACACCGAGTTCCACCGCATCAGGTGCGCTTCACCGATGCCGTCTCCCAGTTCACCGGGGCTACTTCACCGAGCACATCGTCGCACCTCCGCCCCCGAGGCCGTTGGGGATTCACCAACGGTCTCGTCCACCGCATCGTAGCACTCTGCTGCCACTCAAGATCTACATCCGTGCGCGGCCAGCCAATGCCAGCGCATCACCCTCAATGGCTCTGAAGTGACCCGCACTCTAGCTAGGCGAGCATGCCCAAACGCCGGACCGAACTAGGTATCCACACATCACTCCCTTGTGCACTGTTCCGACGATGTTTGGATATCCTTTCACTGCTCTCTTAGCTTACACGCCTATGCAACTCTGACTTTAACTCTTATTTTTTCTGGAGATATCATCTGAAACAAGCAAATCCATTTTTTAGCGAAGCATGACGGTGCTACGGGATCTGGTACACATCCTGCACACCCGTATAACCTTGCAAGTATCTGTCCTCCGGTACAACATCAAGGTCGATTCCTCTTATTTGATCAACCATTCGCCGTGTCAAAAATGCAGAGGGGGATGCAAGGAGCACAAGGCTTGCACATCCAAGTAAGTGGTAACATGGACTTGTACATGGAACATCCCAAGCGCAAGCAGAGCTGCAGTGAGCCTGTACAACGAGCTAGCGTAAGTCCCTACATTTCATTTAATTCGTACTGGCATTCGTGTATGATTTGTGTGCAGTGGCTGATCCACGAATTCAAGTTACCAGGGGCGAACATTTAACTTTAAAAATACGAAGGCACTTGCACTCCGGAAATCAACATAACTTGAGAAATGTGAAGCTACATGCACTTTGAAAACCAGCTAATGATCCAAAGTAGTTCAAATTATAAACACTAAATGATGCAAGCACAAAAAAAAAACAAAATGCAACATGGTGTACAAGGACTACGAACATGGTCTGTACCTGCTTGAATTATTCGTTCTCTGGCTAAAAATATCAAAGTGTAATTGCACGTATAACCAGTGCGCAAACTGCATATCAATATATCTATCCTGCACAAGTATGCCAATAGTTTCAAACAACATATTAGAAAAGTATTTATGCTATGTTGTCATGATACGGGGACTTTCTGGTAGATGGCCTTGACGTTTCCTCAAGCTATGAAAATGCACTATAATTTGCTTGTCATCAATGCCTGCAAATCTCTGTCTCTCTAAACATAGTAGATCACCATTAGACACTAAATCCTTCAATGAGCTTGCAAAATGCTTGCATTAGATCCCTCATTAGACACTATATGTTCATCACCAGGAGCAGGTAAAATGTTTGCATCAAATCCTTCATTAGTAGTCTGTTCATTAGACACTTCAGGCTCAAGAACAACATGAGCTTGTATGTTTGCACCGGAAACTTGATTAGATACATCAGATTCAGTCAGCTTAGTATTGATTGGGGGAGTTATAAAATAAGTAGAAATTGGTTTCATTTTCTCATAGATTCCCTACATAGAAGCAGTTTTACAACATCGTCAGGTTTAACTATTGGCCAGAAATTGAAGAGTTGAATTAGATATAATCAGGGATGTGATGTACCTGCTCGTTGCGCATGCTACTCTTACAAGCTGCGAATGTCCGTTTGCGCAAGCTCGATGCCATGTCCGTGCTGCCGCCGCTGCCTCCCACGCAGGCTACACCCAAGGTTGGATCTTCATCTTCTTGCCAGTGTGATGTGTTTGGCTACAACTAGTCTGACTACACATCCTCATATAACATATCAAGGACGCACCATCTTACTAGATTAACCATTCGACTTACCCATGCAGTGTGGGAAGAAAGAAGTATTGGGACTGCATATCCAAGAAATTGATGCCATGGACTCCTTTGTACAACCTTGTAAGCGAAAAAGAAGTTGCAGTGTGCCTGTACAAAGAACTAGTGTAAGTTCACTTACCTGCTTCTCAGAATTTTAGTTAGCCACTTATTGCAAAATTGTTCAATTACGTTGCTTGGCTTAATTTAGTTTGCTACTGATTACATAATGCCACATCCTGTTAATCATATTGTAGACTACGCCTATCTATGTGTTTGATACTTACTGTTAAGAATTACCTGTTTGCCTTAACTTAAATATCTACTTGTTTGTTTAACTGCTTTGCTGCTGCAACAACAGGTTGCAATGATGTTAATAACTACTGTACTTTTCAGCATCCAATTGAAACTCTTTAATTCCTTGTTTGTTTAACTGGTTTGCTGTTATAACTCCCAGTTGAGATGTTTTGCTAACTTCAACTTTTTTGAATCCAATCGGAACTTTAATGGCAAAACAGGTTAGCCCAAGATCAAAGAGTGATGTCCCCATGGACGTTGCATCATCCCACAACAGTCGCACCGGCCCAATCGTGCATTATGAATTGCCAACTGCTGATGCTCTAGAGGCTAAACTAGTGGTAGAAAGAGATTCTGCTTCTGCACTTAGAGATGAAGTTGACATGTTGAGGAAGCAAACAACACAATCGCAAGTAGTACTCAAGACAACCATTAAATATTTGGTGGATTTCAAAACGAAGCAAGCTGAGACTGACCAGATTGTTAAGGTCCTGAAGGAAAAAAGGAAATTAAATTCCTACTTGGTAAATCATAGGTGAAATGTTCTTTCCATAGTTTAATAACCTTTGTGTTGTCTGTTCATGTAATCAATCAAACCATTTGTTTTAGAGATCATGTAATAATTGTTTTGTTTTTGTTTTTTGGTTTGTAATTTTATTTGAGCACAAGTCTGTATTAATTGATAAGACTCGGAGACATTTCATTTGGATTGCTGTGCCAGACCTACAAATATGCCAATCGGTTTGAATGTGCATTCAGCAATAGTAGTAGTATAGATGGGCCATAAGTGGCACGCATCGGAAAGGGCCAAGATGCTGGCTAAAAAAAGGATGTTGTTGTAGCCAAAAAAAAGTACAGCGGCCTGGCTTATGTATGTTAGTTGATATTATTGATCCATATACTCTATAAGTGTTTATATGTCTGTTAGTTCTGTACATTCTTTGTTGATTGACTCGGTATTTGAATGTTGATACATCACTTGTGTACATATCTAAATGGGAGTACACATTATGCTGCGTGTGACATTTGAGTTGGACATGAAGTGTTCCAAATATTCGAATTCACCTTAAACTGGATTCTAGTTTCTGAATTTGAGTATCGGCATTTCTAAACCATATTCATATATGACAGTGGAATACATCTTTGTGGTCCTTTTGAAGATATATAAAAACACATAGAATGATTTATAAAGATTCATATAGGAATACAAAGTGGATTCGAATTTAGTTGCCAGGGTAAACGTGGATGCTTATTGTCCCAAAATTCGAAATAAGCAGCAAAATGTTCACTCCCATGTCGGCCGCTCGAAGCCAAGTGTTTGGGAGATGGAAATTACTGTCTACCCATTACACGGACAATCCATCAGCCCGATTTCCACTACTCTAAATAGGGGTAGGTTAGTAACTTCAATTAGACGTGACACGACCGCCTCTGAGCCCATTCCAACATGGTGGGCGTCAAACATGGGCGGAAAAACACATTTGATTCAAGCTCGTCCGAAAGACCTCTATTTCTCCCTCCATTCCCCATTCATACACGGTGGGTGGCAAAACAAACTCGACTCGGCTGAAATTGATGTAGGCAAATATTTTCAATAGGGGCAGGTCTGTAACTTCACTCAGACGTGACACAACCGCCCTACCTGTCAGCCCCATTCATACACCATGGGTCCCAACCATGGGCGCCAACCACCCTCTCCTCGCCCGAAATCGCTCTGGGCAAATATTGGCGAGATGCGAGATTACCGTCTTATCCACAACCGACGAGACGTCCAAATTTTAAACGGGGGCTAAGTTCGTAACTTTCCCATATTTCAGACAGGCGCGTCCCAAAAACATGGTTCCCCGTACCTCTCCCTCCATTTTCCCATTCATACACCGTCCACGCTAAAACACCCCATCCCCACACCAGCCTCCGTCCGCCACCCCATCCATCGCCGTTGTCCTCCACCACATCCATCGCCACCGTCCTCCACCATGCCGGAGCGCCTACCAAGACCGCGTCGTCCACTGCTAGAGATGGACGTTTCTCATCCACGACGACGGACCAATAGAGTTGGGGATATAACTATTTGTGTAAGCCGCCCAGGAGGGGCCGGGTTACGCAAAGAAGACTCGCCAGAGAGAAGCCCAAGACGAAAGTATGAAGATGGCGGTTCATAGAAAGCTTAAGGCCCACAGGCGACTTAAGGCCCGTCATAGTAAACCGTTGTAATAATATTACTTGTATCATAAGGTAGACTTAAGTAGTCACCGAGCCGGACATTGTTTATTAGCCGGCTGGGACTCTGTAAGCCGCAGGGCGTCCACCCGTGTATATAAGGGGACGACCCGCTGGCGGCTGAGGGCAAGAATCAACTCATCGAGAGCCAGGCATAGCGTATCTCGCTCCCTGGTCATCGAAACATCAATACCAACCCAACTAGATGTAGGCCTTACCTTCACCGTAAGGGGCCGAACTAGTATAAAACCTCTCGTGTCATTTGTCCCGATTAACCCCTTCAAGCTTCCTAGTTGCGATGGCTCCACAACTAAGTCCTTTCACGAGGACATCTGACGTGACAATTCCACGACAGTTGGCGCCCACCATGGGGCTAGCGCACGGTGGATTTGAGTTCTTGAAGGGAAACTTCGAAGGGCTCAAGGGATACGTAGTGGGCTGGATGACCAAAAGTCATCGCGGCAAGATCTACATCGACGATGAAGGCTGGGGCCCCGACGCCGGCTCAATTGAGTACGGGTACCGGGTCCCCTTTGGAGGGATCCACGTCTTCATCGGCCGGTTTGGTGAGCCGGGGCCTGAGCCCAACAAGTGCACCGACCTCGTCGAGACGGCTCAGCGTGCGAAACCCGCCCGAGTTCAAACTGGCATGAAGCGTGTCTTTGTGGGCTGCCTCCACGGAGAAGAACTTTATGAAGGTCCAGAAGATGGTGGTGAGACGGCCATCCACTCTGACGGTGATTCGTCCGCCGGTTCAACAGATTCTTTGTATCAAGTTCAAGATGGTGCGCTCGAGGGCTGTTCCGATGGCCTTAGTATTCCGGACCCCTGTGAGTCGCCAAATTGGGCAGGAGTCTTTATGGCTGGGACTCAACCCAGACAAAACTCTACAGCCGCGGCTGCAAGGGGCAGGAGGCCCTGTGCGCCCGCTGACTCAAGTACTGATAGACCTCATGGACAAGCTTACGGCCCTGTTAACCGCCACGGTTATCCCTGCGAACAAAGATGAGCATGACACGAAGGTAGCACGGGTACGTGAGGAGATAGCTCAGGCCAAGGAGGCCTTAGCAGTTGAGGACACTAGACTAGCTACGGAGCGGGCGGCTCTCGATGCCCGGGCACAGCGGTTGCAGTCAGAGGCTTACCAGCTCACGATGAGTTTAAACGCGTCCAATGAGGTAATGAGGAGGAGACACCAGAAGACCCAATCTCGATTGCCTCCGAATTATGACCCTAGGGTTCTTTCTGCTACACCCGGAGCCGGCCCAAGTATCCCGCCTGATGCTAATCCGTTTATGACATCCGGAGCGGGAGGACTGGCCCAGCGTCGGGAGATGCCACCTCCTCATATGAGCATGGCACTGCCGCGTTACGTGCTGACACCGGAGGGACACTTTTCCAACCCCATGGAGAATTTAATCGCAGTATCAGCACGCCTGGCGGCTCTTCCAGTGGACGGTGATGATCCAATAATGGTGGAGACCCGGAGGATCAGGGAACTTGTCCAGACGGCCCTGAATCAGTAGGAGACCTATTCTTACAGCCGGGATAGGATTCACTCAACCCCTCCGCCTTGGTTAGTACCGCCTCGTGAGAACCGGAGCCCAAGTTACAGCAGGCACATGGAGTCCGAAGCTTTGTCAAGCAACGCCCAACGTCGTAACCAGCATGGTGGCTATAACCCGGTGCAAAACCGAGTACGCCAGGAGAACGAGCGGGCGGCTCAACTGGCGGCTCAATAGGCGGCTCAGCTGGCGGCTAATCAGGATATCCCAGAGTATCCAACGACTTCTATTGAGATGGGAGTAGCCACCAGAACCGGTGGAGTTGCTTGTTTGATACCAGCTTTACGCAACATGCGCCTGCCTAAGGACTTCAAGGGACCTCGAAAGGTGCCGAATTACACGGCCGACTTACAGCCTGGAGCGTGGATTGAGAGTTATGAGATGGCCATGGAGCTGTTGGAGGTCAGTGACACAGCAATGACTAAATACTTCACCATGATGTTAGATGGAACGGCCCGGTCTTGGCTAAAAGGTTTACCACCTAATTCCATTGGTTCGTGGGAGGAGTTAAAGGCCCATTTCATCCAGAACTTCAAGGATACCTGTAAGCAATCTATGTCGATCATGGACTTGACGAGTTGTAAGCAGGGAGAGGGTGAATCCACCAGCCATTGGGTACACCGAGTCAAGGAGATCATTCACTCATCTGATAAGAGGGATGCCGGCTCTGCAGTCCTCATGTTGGAGAAGAATTGCAACTTTGAACCACTGAGGCAGAAATTGGGCCACCTTAAGCGTGACTGCACTGATATGGGAATGCTGATGGCGGCTTTTAGTCAAATATGTTGATTCTGATAATACCAAGGACCCCGTGTCTGACGATGAGAAGACAGGGAAGGGTAAAAGGAACGGTAATGGAAAGGGTCAACAGCACAACCCGGGGAATCAAAGCAGCAATAAGCGTAAGGTGGATGGCAACCCGGAGCTTGTGGCTAACGCTAGTACACAGGGTAACAATCAGAGACGTAAGGGTAAGTGGCCTCGAAACGGCGGGTCAGGTCCATCTCTTGAGCAGCTACTCAACGAGCCCTGTCCGAAACACGACACCTGGGAGCACCCCGCTACGCACCTGTGGAAAGATTGTGCGATCATGAAGGCATTTAAAAACTCCAATATCTTTGATGGTGGTCATGGATCTGGTGGTGGTTCAGGGGCCGGCGGCTTTCATGGCCCGGGCGGCGGTTCAAATTCCGGTTTTCAGGGACAGCCGGGTGGAAATAGTCAGCAGCAATCTGGTCAGGGAGGACAGCAGCAACAACAATAGTCGGGTTACCAGAGCCAACCAAAACAGTTGAACGGTGGGCAGTACCATGTGTTTACCACCGGCTTGTGCAAACGTGACCAGAAGGTTCATAAGAGGGCTGTAAATTCGGTTGAACCGGCAGTTCCTCGTTATTTGAGATGGTCAGAGCAACCCATCATTTGGAGCAGAGAGGATCACCCTCCATGCGTTGATAATCCGGGTCAGTTAGCCTTGGTGGTAGCACCCCAGGTTGGTGGATATAAATTTACTAAAGTACTCATGGACGGAGGTAGCAGCATCAATATACTCTATTATGAGACCTTCCAGTGTATGGGGTTGACTGAGAAGAATCTAAGAACATCCAACACTGTTTTCCACGGGGTGGTTCTAGGCAAGTCGGCTTGCCCAGTTGGTAAGATTGAATTAGAGGTGGCCTTTGGAGATGAGTATGATTCCAGGGCTGAGAAGTTGACGTTTGAGGTGGTGAAGATCAGGAGCCCATATCACGCTCTGTTTGGGCGACCGGCTTATGCTAAGTTCATGGCACAGCCGTGTTACGTTTATTTACAACTCAAGATGTCGGGTTACAAGGGCACCATCACCATGCATAGGAGTTGAAAGGTGGCCTTGGAATGTGAAGAAGGCGACGCAGCTTACGCTGAGATGGCCTGTGCCGCGAAGGAGCTCAAGTTCTATCAAGACAATGTTGACCCGGCGGATATGACCTCCCTTAAGAAGCCAACTACTGATCATGACCCGGCGTTGAAGTTTAAATCGACCGCTGAGACAAAGCTTGTTGACTTCACCCCGGGAGACGCCTCTAAGCAGTTCAGTATCAGTGCCAATTTGGATCCTAAATAGGAAAGCGCGCTCATCGAGTTCATCCGTGAGAACCAGGACATCTTTGCATGGAAACCTTCTGACATGCCGAGTGTACCGAGGGAACTCGCTGAGCACACTCTCAATATTGATCCGAAGTATAAGCCAGTCAGGCAGTTTCTCCGACGATTAAACGAAGAGAGACGAACAACTATTGGGGAAGAAGTGACCCGGCTCTTAGCGGCCGGGTTTATTGTTGAAGTTTTTCATCCGGAGTGGTTGGCTAACCCGGTGCTGGTGCTCAAGAAGAACGGCACTTGTCGGATGTGTGTGGATTACATGGACTTAAATAAGGCTTGTCCGGCTGGTCCCTTTGCTCTCCCCCGTATTGATCAAATCATTGATGCTACGGCGGGTTGTGAATGTTTGAGCTTTTTGGATGCTTACTCTGGCTATCATCAGATCAAGATGGCAGTTAAGGACCAGGAGAAGACAGCTTTCATCACTCCGTTTGGGGCCTTCTGTTATGTATCTATGCCGTTTGGGCTCAAGAGTTCCCAGGCAACTTATCAGCGGTGTGTGCAGAACTGTTTGCACGATCAAATTGGGCACAATGTTCATGCTTATGTGGATGACATCATGGTGAAGTCCAGAGAAAAGGAAACTTTAATATCCGACTTGAGAGAGACCTTTGAGAACCTCCGGGTTTACTAGATGATGCTTAACCCGGCCAAGTGCGTGTTTAGTGTGCCTGCGGGCAAGCTCTTGGGCTTTCTGGTATCAAATAGAGGCATTGAAGCTAATCCGGAGAAGATCACGGCGATTACCTCTCTGGCTAAACCGACATGTACCAATGATGTTCAGCGCCTGGCGGGACGGGTTGCTGCTTTAAGCCGGTTCATAAGTCGGTTAGGAGAGAAGGCCTTACCGTTATATCAGATGATGAAGAAAACAGACACTTTTGTCTGGAGCAATGCTACTAACACTGCCTTTGAAGATTTAAAGAGACAGTTGTCTGAGCCACCGGTTCTTGCAGCTCCCATTGATAAAGAGCCATTATTGTTATATGTGGCTGCTAACTCACGGGCCGTCAGTGTTGCCATCGTGGTGGAGCGTAAGGAGGCAGGCAAGGAGCATCCGATTCAACGGCCGGTTTACTACATCAGCGAGGTGCTCATTGAGTCTAAACAAAGGTATCCACATTGGCAGAAGCTTGTTTATGGTGTGTTCATGGCAAATCGGAAGCTGAAGCAGTACTTCCAAAGTCACCCTATAACGGTGGTAAGCTCAGCTCCATTGGGAGACATCATTCAGAATAGGGAAGCCACAGGACGAATCGCCAAGTGGGCCATTGAGCTTGGGCCCTATGGTCTGAAGTATATGCCCCGTACGACCATCAAGTCTCGGGCCTTGGTGGATTTTATCAATGATTGGACAGAGTTGCAGGCACCTGAGGAGAAGCCGGACAATACGTATTGGACTATTCACTTTGATGGGTCCAGGCAGTTAGAAGGATCAGGGGCTGGAGTTGTCTTAACTTCCCCTTGAGGTGATAAATTTCGTTATGTGCTCCGGCTCATGTTTCCTTGTACTAACAATGCAGCTGAATACGAGGCCTTACTCCATGGTCTCCGGATGGCTAAGGATATGAATTTAAGCCGGGTAAGGTGCTTGGGCGACTTAGACCTCGTGGCTCAACAGGTCTCAGGAACATGGGATTCTAGGGATCCCCTTATGGCGGCTTATCGCCGTGAAGTCGATGCTGTAGGTGGGTACTTCAAAGGGTATCAGGTGGAGCACATTGACAGAAGGAAGAATGAGGAGGCTGATGCTTTAAGCCGGTTGGGCTCTCAGCGCAAGCCGGTGCCGCCTAACACCTTTCTTGACGTTCTACATAATTCTTCTGTCAAGGTACCTACAGAGGAAGAGCTTGCAGTACCAGACCCGGAGGCACAGTTGGTGGCTGCACTTCACGTCATCCCGGATTGGACATTGCCATATCTGACTTATATGACCCGGGGAGAGCTGCTTGAGGATGAGACCTTGGCGAGACAAATTGTCAGGCGGTCCAAATCCATGACAATTTTAACGGTGAGTTACATCATCTCAGTGTCTCAGGGGCGTTCCAGCGTTGTGTGTCGCCTGGAGAGGGTCAAGAGATACTTTGAGAAATCCATGAAGGAGATTCTGGTCATCATGCCGGCTCAAAATCTCTGGTGGCCAAGGCTTTCCGTCATGGTTTTTATTGGCTGATGGCTCATGCAGATGCAGAAGATCTTGTTAGCAAATGTGACGGATGTCAAAAATTCTCACGACGAGCTCATGTGCCGGCTCAGGAATTGAGGATGATTCCAATCACTTGGCCATTTGCAGTCTAGGGGCTTGACATGGTGGGACCTTTTAAAAGGTCTAAGGATAAAAAGACACACCTCTTGGTGGCAGTGGATAAATTTACAAAGTGGATTGAGGCAGAGCCGGTCAGTCAGTGTGATGCGGCCACCGTAGTTCAGTTCATCAAAAAGGTGATCTTTCGTTTTGGTTTTCCGCATAGCATCATAACTGATAATGGCACTAATCTCTCCAAGGGTGCCATGGAAGAGTTCTGTCAACAGGAACATATCCGGCTTGACGTTTCGGCTGTTGCTCATCCTCAATCCAATGGTCAAGCAGAAAGAGCTAATCAGGAGATTTTAAGGGGTATCAAGCCACGGCTCTTGGTCCCCTTACAGCGGACTCCGGGTTGTTGGGTGGAAGAGTTGCCCTCTGTGCTGTGGAGCATCAACACTACGCCTAATAGATCCACGGGTTATACACCTTTTTTCATGGTTTATGGAGCAGAGGCAGTTCTGCCCAGTGACATCCGGCACGATTCGCCCCGTGTGGCGGCTTACGTTGAGGCTGATAATGAAAAGGCTCGACAAGAGGCGCTTGACTTGTTAGATGAGGAGCGAGACTTGGCAATAGCCCGCTCGGCGATTTACCAGCAAGACCTTCGTCGTTATCACAGCCGCCGGGTCAGGAGCAGAACATTTCAGGAAGGCGATTTAGTGCTCCGGCTCATCTAGGATCAGTCCGATATGCACAAGCTATCCCCTCCTTGGGAAGGACCCTTTGTGGTCAGCAAGAATCTGCACAACGGGTCATACTACCTCATTGATAATCGAGAGCACAAAGACTCAGGTAAATCGGAGGAGGAGACCCGCCGGCCGTGGAATATAGCCCATCTTCGGCCTTATTATACTTAAGCCACTGGTTCTTTAGATGTATATATTTTTTGACAATGTATATATTATATAAAGTAATAAAGCAGGACCTCTGTCCTTTTTTCACCCTCAAAAAAGTGTATACGTCTTTTTGGCAGGTGGTGGAAACAACCAACAGGGACCGGATCATATCTGAATCCGGCTTTACCTTGGGTCCGGCTTATGATCATATGTGAATCTAGCCATGATCACTTGGGGGCTTCCTGTTCAAACATAGCTCGTATCCGAACCAAAGAGAACATAGCTGTCGATACCCACTTGATCGGCATACTTGCCAAACTTACTTGGGGGCTTCTTGATCATATTTGAATCACAGCTTAACCCCTGTAGGTCTGACGTGGATCGTATGCAAATCAGCGTCATTAAACAAATCTTATGGTCACTTGGGGGCTTCCTGTTCAAACATAGGTCGTATTCGAACCAAAGAGAACATAGCTGTCGATACCCACTTGATCGGCATCACCAAGCCACTGGGGGCTATATGATCGTATCCGAATCTTAGCTTAACCCCTTTGGAACGGTTTACTGATCGTATCCGAATCAGAAGCCTGTAAAGTATTTTGATAATCCTGAGACCTTGTGGAAAGCATTATGTGATGTTTTTTCTTGCCGGTTTAAAAATTCATCACCCCAGGTTGTTGTGGGCCGGGTGAGCATTGTATGAGCCGTAACACTATCAAAGGGTCGCAGGATAAGGTAAGCAAAATTTAAAACGCCAAGGCAGAAATATACAGCCATGGCGGCTTACGAAAAGTATTTAGCATGCACAAAGGCATGACAGGCATAGGGAAGTTCTTTCTACCCTATTACAAGACCCCCCGAGTCTGAAATTGATGAAGCATTGTTTTTGGCCAAACACCTGGCGATTCATTCCTTCGACGGGCTTGAGGGCTCCGGGTTATCCTTCTCCACTTCTCCGTCGGCTGTTTTGTCCTAGAAAGTTGATGAGGCCCAATCAATGCCGCTCAAAGCTTCAAATTCAACTTCAGCATCTATTAAACCGGCCGGGTCCACTTCAGGGGCAAAGGTATGCTTACGAATTGGAGGGATCATGCTGATTTGATCATATGGAGCGTTTGGGATTTTCCGGTTGTTACTGTCATAAGCCGACGCATACTTGCTGAGGTCAGTATCGTTTCCGATAAGGGTGGCCACCGGACGTATGGCTTTGACACAGGCGGTGAAGTCATGATCATCAAATGCATTGCCGTCTTCCTTTAGACTCGGGTATCCAAGTGCAAGGTCTGTCGGGTCTAGTTCTGGGAGCCATGCTTTTGCCCGGCTCAAGGCGGCTATGGCCCCGGCTCTTGAGGATGAACGCCTTAAGTCTTGAATCCGCTGAGGTAGAAAGGCAAGGCTCTTCAATACATCTTGCAAAAGGTGGGGGTGTGGAGTTGATAAAGCAACAAAGGCCAAGGCACGTTGTGTCCCGGAGTATAGTTGTTCCACTAAAGTGTAAACTGCTTTAAGCTTGATCAGCGTGTTCTGCTTCAAGTTGACACTCCTGGAGCCTGTATGTGCACAAGTATAACAGTCAGCCGGAAGTAATTATTACAATCATCATTGTAAGGTTACAATGTTTAAAGGCTGGTTTACAATAACTTACCAAAGATGGCTGAGATCATTTGCGATATCTGCTGTTTTAAGTCAGATAGCTCGGTTGTTGCTTCGGCAAGAGATGCTTCGGCTGTTTCGGCCCGAGTCACCAGGGAAGCCTTCTCATCAGCCCAAGTTTTCTTCTCCGACTCAAAATTCTTCTTTAGTTTCTCATTTTCAGAGACACTAAATTCAAATTTGGAGTGAGCCTTCTGCGTCTCAAGCTCTTGAGTTTCCAGACGGCTCTTCAGGGTAGCAAGCTCTGATTCAAATTGACTTATGGCAGCCTGCATTGACACCGGGTTATGGTCAGGATTATAGTAAGGTAACATTTAAGTCCCAAGCACTTTACAAGTAAAGATACTTGGCACTTGGGGGCTAATGTATGCTGAATTTTTTTTAACTTTATCCTGCCGGGTCACACATCTTAAGTCTCAAGCACCTTACAAGTAACGATACTTGACACTTGGGGGCTAATGTGTATTGCAGATTTAAAAGCCTTATGTGATAACCGGGTTAAGTAACTTCTTTTTAAGCCGGGTAAGTTCACAGGTAAAGCAGATTTCTAAAAAGTCTACAACATATTTGTTCATAAGCAATTGACTTGGGGGCTGGTACAGTATGTAAGATTCAGGTAAAAAGTATAAGTTATACCTCAGATTTGTGCTGTATTTGTTTTACCATGTCAATTTCCAGGTCACGGCTATTATGAACCTAATTCAGATAGCCCGAGACTATATCACCAATGCTTAGGTGAGTATAATCAGTGATGTCCTGCTTGGTTTTTTGGCGTTGAGCAAATTCTTCCTTGGCGGTACATTTGGCAAGGACGGTAGGCCGCCCTGGTTCAACAAACTGAGACTTCACAATTTCAACTTCCGGTTCATTTGTTTTGACCGGGCTAGGAATCTCCGGGTCACTTGTGTGGAGCGTATCTTCAGCAGGGGGATCAGAGGTTGGCATTGGAATATCAGAAGCTGGATCAGGCGGCGGCTGATGGGTAGAGTTGTCTGGAACAGACGCATTAATCACCGGTTCAGCCACGACCGGCTCTTCAGACGGCTTATTCTTCTTTGCCCGTTTAGTGGGTTTCACTTGCAGGATGTTAACAAAAGCAGAAGGATGAATACACAAGCATGAATAAAGCAAAAAGTGCATAAGTTTACATTACCTGGGAGCAGTTTTGAAAGTCGGCATATTTGACTGCATGGATTCGCCGGAAGAAGGAGAGGTATCCTGATAGTGGGAGTTAGATGAATTGAGAGGTTGACGAATTAAGCCTGCTAAAGGTAAGACATTATGTAAATCGGAGATAACCTCGGTACAACGCTTCCTGGTCACATCAGGTAAGCCGGAGGAGAGTTCTGCATCCTTGTTGTTCCGGGTCTGCCTCCGGTTCTCAAACTGTTGTTTCTTCAAAATAAATTGAGGATCTTGATAAGCAAGTGCATGTGAAAATCTTACTTTCTGGGTCAACCTTCGGGTCTTTCACTTTGGCAAAGGCTCTGAGTCGGAGGAGATTATAGTTACCTCTTCATTGGCTGCTCGACTATTCACCGTATCCTCTTGAAGGGATAAAATGTCAGACAGGTGATAACAAGGGACTTAAGAAAATTTAAAGATTACCTCTTCCTCATCTGAAGAGCTATCCTCCAATCTGAGTAAGTCAGAGGCGCTGGGTTTCTTCTTCTTTGAGGTTCCTACCTTGGCGGCTTTCCTTTCAGCTTTCTTGGTCGTCCTGGCTTGTTTGGCAGCTTCATGGTCATATTTGGCTTTCCAGAAGTCATCACCGGCCTGTGGAAAAAGTTGAAGAATTATGAGTATCAAGAAAGGTATAATGTATTTGTAAAGATTTGTTACGATTGATAACTTACCGCAGGGGCCGGGTTATTCTTGCAAAATGGAAGTAAGCCGAAGGTGTTGCTCGTCACAGTGCCCTCCTTCAGCAGTGACTGGGTTGTAGCATCCACCACGTCATCTGGTAAGTCATCAGGGCTATGGCATAGCGGATCATTCTTTTCTCCAGTATAAGTACACATTAAGCTGGGACGGCGGCTTAATGGAAGTATACGCCAAGTGACCCAAACTCGGACCAGATCGATGCCGTTTAAACCATTTCCCAAGAGAGCTTTAATCTTCCTGA
Source organism: Triticum dicoccoides (assembly GCF_002162155.2). Classification (NCBI taxonomy): domain Eukaryota; kingdom Viridiplantae; phylum Streptophyta; class Magnoliopsida; order Poales; family Poaceae; genus Triticum; species Triticum dicoccoides. Next base: position 364,796,524 of record NC_041381.1, on the reverse strand, counting down.
TTGTGGAATTGAGAGGCACGCGTTCAAGGGTTGTCAGCTTGTCTGGTAGCGGATGGTTAGATTCAAGGCGCAGGGCGCGAAAGCCGGGCAGAGGTTTTTCATCAGCCGGAGAAGTGTCCTGGCAGTAGAACCACGTCTGGTTCCAAGATTTTGGGTGGCTCGGCAACTCATCATAAGGGAAAAGACAGTCTCTCCGTCGCTGGATTGAGATGCCGCCAAGCTCAAGACTGGGCCCGCTGGCACGTTCATTTTGCTGGTTCATGTAAAAAAGTTCCCTGAACAAAAGCAGACTCGGTTCTTTTCCCGGGTACACCTTGCAGAAGACTTGGAAATTACAAATATTTGACACGGAATTGGGTCCGATGTCTTGAGGTCTAAGATCAAAGAAATTTAAAACCTCTCTGAAGAATTTTGAGCCGGGAGGAGCAAATCCACGGCTCATATGATCTGTAAAAATTATTACTTCCCCTGCTTTGGGGTGAGGCTTTTCTTCAGACGGGTCAGGGGCACGGTAAGACATGACATCCTTTTTTGGCAGATGCCCAGACTTCACAAACTCAGCTAGTTTGCTATTGGTAACTATGGATGGAACCCAATTGCAAGTCACAGGGGCCTTGGTAGCTTTAGGAGCCATCATAGCAATTGGCCTATGGAAAAACATGAAGACCCGGTTCAATTTTAACCCGGGGGAAGAATCCTGATTATTCAAAGTGGCGGCTTAATGAGGGGCCTAATGATATAAGGATGACTGTGCAACAATATTTAAGCCGCTACGTGTATCAAGTGCAGTTTAAATATTTTCCGGGTCATCAGGAGCAACTAGGGTCCTGTGTCATTTATTTAAGCCGGACATCTCGACAGTTGTGTTTCAGAGCAGTTACCAATAGAGGTTTTCTGGGTGATAAAAGCAAGTTTCACAGATAACAATTATTACTCTGGATCAAAATATTGCTCTGAAAGGAAATTTTTCTAGACCTAAAACGAGGCAGAGAAGTTCATGCACTCGAAGAGGGTTCCTGAACAAGGGAAAGGAGATCTATTTTTATGCAAGATCAACACAAACAAGCACCGCAACAGTTCTACGTAGTTTCCATGATCTAAACAGGGCATTGGAAGGAACTAGCAAGGGTTTGGTGTCGGCCAGTGATGAACACTGACGAACTCAACAAGGACCTAATGCAGATCTGAGAAAGGGAATGAGAGGAACTCACGGATGCGGATGAGCTGCGGAGGTTCGCCGTAGATCTCTGGTCAGAGTCAGGTTGATGCAGCGGCCTGAGTTGATGAAGACGAGAGGTTCGACGGTGGCGGCGGCAGAGCTCGGGAGGAGGCAAGAGGAAGAAGACGACTGAAAGGATAAAAAGGAAAAGACCTAAGTCGCGGCCATTTATAAGGAGAGGATAACTGAGAGGGCGCGAAAAACGAGGAGATAACATTTATTATCCAGCGGCTCGGGCGCCTCGATTCTCAGGACAGTCAGTAAAGACAAAGATCCGTCGAAGATATGGCGAAAAAAATAAGTTTTATTGATGATGACGTCACGGTGATTTAACCCGGATCCAGATGATGACGTCACGGCGGGTTAAAATTCTTTGTGCAAGACAAAGGACTGCAGGACAGTTTATAAGGTATTTTATGATTGACATGAACAGGTTCAAATCAATCTGGGGCCTAATGTTGGGGATGCAACTATTTGTGTAAGCCGCCCAGGAGGGGCCGGGTTACGCAAAGAAGACTCGCCAGAGAGAAGCCCAAGACCAAAGTATGAAGATGGCGGTTCATAGAAATCTTAAGGCCCACAGGCGACTTAAGGCCCGTTGTAGTAAACCGCTGTAATAATATTACTTGTATCATAAGGTAGACTTAACTAGTCACCGGGACTCTGTAAGCCGCAGGGCGTCCACCCGTGTATATAAGGGGACGACCCGCTGGCGGCTGAGGGCAAGAAACAACTCATCTAGAGCCAGGCATAGCGTATCTCGCTCCCTGGTCATCGAAACATCAATACCAACCCAACTAGACGTAGGCCTTACCTTCACCGTAAGGGGCCGAACTAGTATAAAACCTCTCGTGTCCTTTGTCCCGATTAACCCCTTCAAGCTTCCTAGTTGCGATGGCTCCACAACTAAGTCCTTTCACGAGGACATCTGACGTGACAATTCCACAACAAATAGCCTTGCATCGCGTCCTCTCGCTTCATCGGCGCCGTCGTCCTCTTTGCCGGGGCCGCTCACACGACCTTCTCTTCAACCGCAACGGGACTTATCCCCTGATGCACCCGTCTACCGTCACAGATCTGCTTTAACACCACCGACAGCCATTGCACCCCCGATGCCTACATGCCGCCGCAAGAGAGGTGGTACTTCATATCTCCTGAACTTTTTGATCTCAACCAGAAAATAGATCTTGACTTGGTTACTCTACTTTCTTTTCAGCTCTTAGAATTTAGTTCTTAGTTCAAAGCAAACAATGGATGCTAAATATCATTTCTCCGGTTTGCAGCTTCAAACCTGCCATGGCACAGCCATAATACGGTTTAATTGATCATGCTTAGGGTTTAATTGATCATGTTGGTTCCATGGTGGTTTCTTTAATAGAAATCGGAGGGGAAACCCTCTTTTGATAAAAAAAATATGCTTAGAGTTCCCCCCTTTTATGATCACTATACGATCAGAATACGTGCTTCGTGTCATAATAACACTGCTCCACCCATCAAGCTAAACAAGCTTAGATGTTCAAATACGAATTTGATATTATTAAAACAGAGTTGTTTAATTGGTCAGCTAAATGTTCCTAAATTAGTTTCGAAAATGCATGTTCGCTGCTCGGGTGTGTATCTCTACAGGGTGCCCATGGTGGGCCGGCCCACCCTGGGATTTTGGGTCGTCCCAGGCCCCGATTCCCCTCTGTTTTGCTGCACACTTCCGATCTCTACTCGCCCCCAGCCGCCTGCCTCGCCGGCGACTTGCCGTCCCCGGACGGCATGACTCTAGGAGGAGACGCCGGACTAATAGGAGACCAGGAGCCGCTCGCCCAACAGCGTCACCGCTGCCCGGGCGCGCCGCCGTGCCTACCTTCCCAGTCTGTTCAGGGCTCAGGCGTGCAGCTCCCACCAAGCCAACCCGATTTATCCTGAGATACGTCCTCAACACTCAGCAGCCACTCCTCATCACCCATTTTCTAATTGATTCATTACTCATTAGGCAGGACTGTCATTAGGGTTTGTTGTGTGCTCAGTGCTACCTACACTTAATGGTTCAGATGTATTTCTGTAATCTTTAGTACCTCTAAAGTTCACATGGTTTTCAAAATTCCGGCCCTCGGTACAGAAACTAGTCATTTTGGATTGTTGGTCGTAGTGACATTGACCCAGATTACTATTGCAAGCCAGGTTTGTTGACAATTTTACTTGTCTTTCTTACTCATTCGATATAATATCCAATTATTCACGTCGATTAGTTGCAAACAATAAGTGCTAGACAAACTTCTTCATTCAGATTTTGGGCGGTCTCTTACTACAGTTACAATTCTGCATACTTGTCCTAATAAGCTCACAAGTAAATGATTGATTCACTACATCTATGCTTGCCTTGTCATATTAGTTGTCAATATTCTTTTAGGGTGGACCACCCTATTTCTAAATACCAGAACCGTAGACATGAGTGAATAGTATTTCTCTATGTGATCTCTTCCATCATGTGTAGGTAACGAACACTACATTGTATAGAAAGAAAGTGTCATTTCGAGCTTTTACATAGGTTTCGATCTTTTACATGGAATACAATCTGACTACTTGCTTTGTGTCGCACTACCAACACTCCACCCTTGAAGCTAAACATTACGCCACTCATAATTTCTTAGTTTATTTGTTCAAATACGAATTTCATATGATTCTAATGTTCCTACTTCAGTTTTGAAATGTGTGCCTGCCTGTTATAGAGACATAAGAGGTTTGTATTTCTGTGTGTCGTCTAGTCAGCACGGTTGGGGAGGTGAACTTTGCATATGCAGGGGTTTACAGGGAGACACTCTCCAAGTTGAATCCGCAATGCATTCCATAGATAATCTGACTACTTTTTATGTTTTCATGAATCTCAGATTCTGAACAGCATCATAATGATTATGAGCTTGTGCGCACAAAAAGAATAAAGCAGAACAATGCCATGGCTGTCAAACTTGGCATTAAGGGACTAAAATCAAGTCTGGATGCAATGCAATGCAAACTCTCTCCACCTACAGATTCATGCTCAGAATATGATCCTAACAGTGATCTGAGCTAGAGGGAGACCTAAGTCAATGTAGCTCCCTAGTGGAGGAGTCAGAGGAAGATGCCCTATGTTATTCACCCATCAAGGTACTTTCTCTAACTTTCCAAGGTTACATTGCTCGCACATATCTTGCAACTGATGCTTTGCATTGCTTCTACTTTGTTGAACTGCCATTAGCTTAGTTTACACATCGTGTATGTGAATAAGCCCTGCCTATCCATTTTCAGTACATATTCCATCTGTCATCGTACCATATTTATCCATTCAAATGTTGTTCTTGTGTATCAAATGTTCAAAAGGAAGAGGGCGATTGCTGATCGTGGAGGAGCACAAGCAAAGTATTTGGAAAAGGTAGTGGCACCTGATAAATCAAATAGCCCATTAGGTGTAGTTGCAATATCACCTGACCCACAAAATACCCCAACTCTAGCAGACTCTAGCCCTACTACACTGGTCATTTCTGATGCCCCAACTCAGCAGACCCCAACTGCAGCAAACAGTATGATTATGCCAGTTGACATAGCACCAGCTGTACGACGCAAAACCCGCATTCTAGCAAAGAGTACACCAAATCCAGTTGCCAAATCCATTTTTGAACCAGAGAGAGCCCCAATTGCAGCAAATAGGACCCATGTTCCATTTCTTCCCAGTTTAGAAGACGAAGCTTATGTTGTTGTTAGGAACTTTGTGCGCATCTTTCCTTCATGGAAAGATTATACCGCAGACACAGAACAATTTCCAGTCTTCCTCCGCAACTTACGTGTAAGTAATGTACTAATGTTATTCATGGTCATTACTACATATGTTTCTGCTGACAGAAGACACAAGATTTCATTCTTTTAAATAGGCGAAGAGTAAACTGGATTGTGATGACGAGCAAGAGTTGGTTGCGCTTTTGAAGCACTCGTTGATGAAGTATCGTTCCTACCTGAGGCAAGCGCACTTCGATGGCAAGCCTCTGAACGAAATTTCTGTAAAGTCTCCGGTGCTACATTTATCCGACGGTGACTGGAATAATCTTGTTACACATTGGTCTCGGCTGCAGCGTAAGGTACTGTCTATGATATCACATCACAATTTGAACTACATTTCTGCATTTTCCTTAATGTCTCACTTGTACGAAAACTGTTAGCAGAAGAACATTCATTCTCAAGGGACCACAGAATCTCGCAACTATACTGCACACTGCATTGCTCTTGTGAGTACCTCTTGCCCTGTATGACCATACTTACTTTCATAGCTGTTTGATTATGTAGCATCACTGCACATGTTAGCCTCGTAATCGTCCATTTGGTGGACATTATAAGATCCATACGGACTCTTACAAAAATTTAGAATCAACCCAAAGCTTTTGAAGAGGTTTAGCTCTGCAGTCCTCTTGTAAGGATTGAACGTGGTCTATCACTGTACTTACATTAACAGCTACTCCCTCCGTCCCATAATATAAGAATTTTTTGTACAGTACACCAGTGTTCAAAACACTCTTGTATTATGGGAAGAGGGATTGGTTCATTTTGTAGCATTCTGCATCTTATCTCCCTCGCCCCCCATTTACTGAAAAAGATCAGATCTATATTTAATCTTACAAACAAGTAGAATACACAGACAATGCCAGTGCAGAAGTGTAGCCCATTGCTCTTGTCAGTACATTTTGTCCTGTAACGCTTGTACTTCTAGGGATTGGTAGTTGATTATGTAGCATCAATCTGCATCTTATCTTCATTATCCTCTATCCCTTCCAGTATTATCATATCTATAATTACTCTCTACAAAATGTAGAGTACAAGCAATGCTTATGAAGAAGATTCTGTGCTGAAATTCTTGAGTTATCCTTCCCTTGACATGGAGAAGGGCATTATAAAGCCGGTGTTAACTATTAATGTAAGTCAGTCCTTCTAAAGCCTTTATCCTCAACTGCTGTTTAATTTGCTCATACTCCCTATCGTTTACTGCTGTTTAGTTTGCTGTTTCTACCAAAATGCATGTTCGTAAGAACCGTAAGTTCTAGGTTTTACTTGTAAAACCAAATTTCTTATTCATACCATGCACATTACTTAATACTCCCTATATGTATGCTTGGTTTTGTGGATCTATAATCCAGTGTGTGGTGAAGCAGCACACGTTTGCACCTTGTCATCTCTTGTTTTATCTTATTGATGTGGCTGATGATATGAAAAATATGCCATGCACATTATCCAAAATAGATATAATGATTTTCTTTGCCCTTCATCTATGCTTGTTATGTTGACATGGTAATCCAGTAGTGTGGTGAAGCTCCCCGCATTATGAACAATGCCAAATTATGCTATTGATATTTTGAACTTACTCTTTATTTTCTAATTTGAAATTGGATAGAATTGGCAGAACAATTATCATCTTTGTTTATACACGTGCAAAACCTGTCATCTATCTGCTTTGTTTCAGGGTGATATGCCTGATGGCATGCACAAGTCTGCTGAAGGCTGTGAGACAAACCCAACATATATTGCAGCAAACAAGGCAAAACATCTTGAAGATAGCGAGACAACCCCAAAGTCTTGTCTTGATGCAGTGTTCAAGTTACTTGAGACTAACAGTCAGACAAGCTCATAGAATTCGTTGTCTGGATCAGTTCGACTTCTTCAGTCCCAAGTTCTAGCAGAAAGGCATTCTGCAACTCAACTTCGAATTGAAGTCCTATCTCTAAGAAAGATTGCACAGAACACCAATGAGAACCTCATCGCTAAACAGCTACACCTGGAAGCTATGACCGACATGCTAGGCCGGTCTCACAGCCTTGCTCAGCAGCTTGCGCAGCAGTTCCCCCGCAAGGCTAACCTTTCTTGAACTGTCTTAGAAGTGGTCTCGATTCAGTATTACTTTGTTACGCTGCAATGGTACCCAGTTTTTGTAATCTTCTTCTTCATTGCGCTTTATGATCACTGGTGGCGAACTTCGATGCCCAGTGGATGTAATATACCTTAAATCCTTTATTGTATAGTGTAGGTTTATTCTTAGTTACTATGCCGTAATTTCTTTATTGTATAGAGTAGCTTTGTTCTTAATTACTACTAGTTACTGCCATCATTCGCTATCAAAAAAAATCAGATGAGGTCGACCGGGCCGAAACATTCGACTCTAACGGGCCAGGTTTTTAGCGGGCCACAATTGGGCAGGCCTATGTCTTTCTTGGGCCCGAATGATTGGGGCCTTCACACATTGCGCCAGGCCCAAACTTACACTGACCTATATTTTAGTTGGGCCTTTTGTTGACCCAGCGCTTAGTTTGGCCCAGGTAGCGTTGGGCCATTAACAGGCTGAATATTGTACTGGCCTGTTACGGCTGAGATGAAACCACGGGCCTTTAGCAGGCCAAAATGCATGTTGGGCCTCAATTTTCACTAGTCGTCGACGGGCCTTCAGCAGGCCGAAATGTAGACCGGGCCGTTATGGGCCCAGTTAGCTCACGGGTCGTTACCAGGCCGAAACATATCTCGGGTCTTAGTTGGCCCACTGATATCATGGGCCTTTAAGAGCCCGAAAGCTTAGTACAGGCATCAACGGGTCGAATTACGCGACAGGCCTTTAACAAGCCCAAAGTCATGTTGGGCTTAACTGTTGCCACCTTTAGCATGGGCCGTTAGTGGGCCCGATGTCCCGTCGGACCATATATGGCCCATGGGCAGCACAGACCATTCCCAGGCCGAAAGTCACACCAGGCTGAAATGGGCCCATGTCTACATCAGGCCTCTAACAGGCCGAAAGTCACTGGGCTGTAGTTGGGCCCGAATATTCAGCGAACAATTAATGGTCCAGATCTGGCTTCAGGCCGCAAATGGGCCCAAATATTGGGCGAACAATTAACGGGCCAGATCTGGCTTCGGGCTGTAAATGGGCCCAAATATTGGGCGAACAATTAACGGGCCAGATCTGGTTTGGGCCCGTAAATGGGCCTTTATTAAGCAGGCCGTTCTTGGGCTGGCCCACAAGTACGTGATTAAGTTCTACGGGCCTTTGACTGGGTCGGTCTTTTTTACCTATATGGGCCTCTGTTGGGCCCAGCCACGTGTCGACGTACCATAGGCATGTCTCCTCCAATGGACGGGCGACATCTGGCCCACTGACGAGCTGACAGGTGTTCCCTTCGGCCAATCAGAATTTTACACGTGGAAATTTCCCATTGGTCGGGGTTGTTAACGGGTTATCGGATCCAAAATCCGCCCCGATAGCTTAACGGTGTTCCGTTACGGTGGATGCCATGTGTCAGTCACCCTTGACGAAAGCACTTCTGTGACGCGCGATTTATCGTCATGGAAGTGGACACTTCTGTGGTGATAATTTTGTAATGTCATGGAACACTTCTACGACATCACAGGTATGACTATCTTGATTCTGTCATAAATTTGTCATGGATGTACATGCATGACAAAAAACGCAACCTACTGCGACAAACACGTATCATCACGAAAGTGTATTTTTTTTGTAGTGCAGGCCGCGCTAGTAGGCCATAGAGCACAACCATTTTTTATGGGATCTTGTAATTTTGTTCATCCAAAGAGATAAATGAAATACTGGTTTCCTGTATCACTTTTCTTTGTGTACTACATTACACTGGCACACCCGCATTTTTCTTTTTCCCCGGCGTATGAGAGAAATCCATACTCCTTCTCTTCCCTTCTCCCGGGGTGCATAATAGATTTTTCTCGTGTCAAACACCAATATTAAATATATTTTCTGAATCTTATAGATCTTAACATTCATGCCACAACAAAGAAATTACTTGGATAAATATGTTTGGTAGCATTCCACATCGCAAATTTTGTTTTTATCATTTACCTACTCGAGGACGAGCAGGAATTAAGCTTTGGGATGCTTGATACATCTCCAACGTATCTATATATTTTTATTGTTCCATGCTATTATATTATCTATTTTGGATGTTTTATATGCATTAATATGCTATTTTAAATTATTTTTGGGAGTAACTTATTAACCCAGAGCCGAGTGTCAGTTTTTGTTTTGTTCTTTGTTTTTGAGTTTTACAGAAAAGGAATATCAAACAGAGTCCGAACAGAATAAAACTTTCGCGAGGATTTTTCTTGGACCAGAAGACATCCACGGAACTTGGAGAGGGGGGTAGACAACGACCGAGGAGGCCACAAGCCACCTAGGCATGCCCTCCCGGGGGGGAGGGGCTTCCTGAGGGCTTACGGGCCCCTCTGGTGTCCTCCAACCCTAATTCTTGCTCCACAAATACCCAAATATTCCCAAACCATCAGCGGCATCCACCAAAATAATTTTCCACCACCGCAAGCCTCTGTTCCCATGAGATCCCATCTTGGGGCCTTTTCCGACACCCTGCCGGAGGGGTATTCGATCATGGAGGGCATCTGCATAACCTCTATTGCCTTCCAAGAACCATGAGTAGTTTACCACAGATCTATAGGTCCATGGATAGTAGCTAGATGGCTTCTTCGCTCTCTATGATCTTCAACACCATGTTCTCCTTGATGTTCTTGGAGTTCTATCTGATGTAATATTCTTTTGTGGTGTGTTTGTCGAGATCCGATGAATTGTGGATTTATGATGAGATTATCTATTAATATTATTTGAGTATTTTCTGAAATCTTTTATGCATGATCAAATATCTTTGTATTTCTCTTTGAATTATCTGTTTATTTGGCCAACTAGATTGGTTCTTGCAATGGGAGAGGTGCTTAGTTTTGGGTTCAATCTTGCGGTGTCCTCACCCAGTGACAAAGTAGGGTTAGCGAGGCACGTATTGTATTGTTGCCATAAAGGATAAAAAGATGGGGTTTTCATCATGCTGCTTGAGTTTATCCCTCTACATCATGTCATCTTACTTAAGGTGTTACTCCGTTCTTATGAACTTAATACTCTAGATGCATGCTAGATAACGGTCAATGTGTGGAGTAACAGTAGTAGATGCATAATTGTTTCGATCTACTTAACACGGACGTGATGCCCATATTCATGATCATTGCCTTGGATATCGTCATAACTTTTCTCTTTTCTATCAATTGCTCGACAGTAATTTGTTTACCCACTGTATATTTTCTTTCAAGAGAGAAGCCTCTAGTGAAACCTATGGCCCCCAGGTCTATTTTCCATCATATATTTTCAGATCTTTAAACCAAAAAACCCAAAAATACCTTGCTGCAATTTATTTAGATTTACTTTAGTTTTCCTTTTTGTTTATCTTTTATACATATGTCTATTAGATCTCACTCTTGTTCGAGACCGTGAAGGGATTGACAACCCCTTTTTCGCGTTGAGTGCAAGTGTTTGTTAGTTTGTGCAGGTGCATATATTGGGGACTTGCTTGTGCCTCCTACTGGATTTATACCTTGGTTCTTAACTGAGGGAAATACTTATCTCTACTTTACTGCATCACCCTTTCCTCTTCAAGGGAAAAATCAATGCAAGCTCAAGAAGTAGCATGACGCCTCTTGGCAAGAATGAGGTTGTGTACTAATGGAAGAGCATAATTTGATTGCTCATGAAGAGAACCATCCAATGCAAGATCTCGAACTTGCTGCAGTTATATATGCACTGAAGTTTTGTCGTCATTACCTCCTCGGTAATCATTGCGAGATCTACACTAATCACCAAAATTTGAATTACCTATTCACTCAGCCGGATCTGAACCTTCATCATCAAAGATTGATGGAGGCAATCTTAGACTATAAATTGGGTATTTCATATACCCCTAGCAAGGCTAATGTTATGGCCGATTATTTGAGCCGCAAGTCTTATTGCAACAACCTCATGCTTCAGCAAGCTCAACCCCTCCTTCACGAAGAACTTCACATGTTAAACCTTCACATTGTTCCACATGGTTCTCTTAATACCTTGTCCTAGAACCAACTCTCGAGAAAGCTATCAAGTCTGCCCAAGAGAAAGACACTGAAGTTCCTTAGATTAAGAGTGATCTTGCCTCTGATAAGGCCAAATATTTCTCGCTTGATGAAGGTGGGGCTTTGTTCTTCAGAGATCGCTTTGTGGTACCCCAATTCGACAATATGATAGAGAAAGTTATGAAAGAAGCACATGCCACACCTTTCTCTATTCATCTGGGAATGTACCAAGACATTCGTCAGAGATACTGGTGGACTAAGATGAAGCAATACATTTCTCGATATGTTGTTGAATGTGATGTTTGCCATCGCGTCAAAGCAGAACATCAAAAACCTACTGGACTTCTACAACCGCTTCCTATACCTAAATGGAGACGGGATAAGATTCAAATGGATCTCATCACTAGCCTTACCAAATCACGAAAGGGTCATGGTGCTATTCTTGTCGTCGTCCACCAACTTTACAAAGTTGCACATTTTTGCCAGTCAAGGAGATGATCACTGCTAGTCGGTTAGCAGACTTGTATATCCAGAATTGTGACCCTCCACAGTATTCCGAAGGAGATCAGTTCAGTCTATGGCAGCCACTTCACCTCAAAGTTCCGGGAAGTTTCCAAGAAGCTATGGGAACTCGTATAACCTAGAGCACAACCTATCACCCCCAGTCCCAAGGTCAAGTTGAATGAGTCAACCAAATTCTTGAAGATATGCTTCGAGCTTGTGTCATTTCATTTGGCAAGAAGTGGGAAGAATCTCTCTCGTATGCTAAATTCTCATACAAGAACAGCTATCAAAGCCAGCTTGAAGATGGCACCCTTCAAAGTATTGTACAAACAGAAGTGTCGAACCCCTCTACATTGGTCAGAAACTGGGGAACGGTCGCTCATCGGTCCGGATATTATCCAACAAGCTGAAGAGCGAATCCGTGTTGTCCGTGAAAATCTCAAGGCGGCCCAGTCCCATCAGAAGCGAAACTATGACCGTAAACACTAGGGATCAATCTATCTACCTGGTGAACAAGCTTATCTGCTTGTCACTCCTATGAGGTGCACTCGTCGTTTTGGAATCAAGGGAAAGTTAGCTCCTCGCTACTTTGGTCCCTTCCGAATTCTCGCTAGACGTGGATATGTGGCTTATAAATTGGAATTGCCACTGCAGTTTTCTCATATCCATGATGTCTTACATGTATCGCGGCTTCATCATTGCTTCAAGGATCCACACCATGCAGCGGATCATGAAGTGCTTAAACTACAACCAGACCTCTCTTATGAAGAGTTCCGATCCGCATTCTTGATCAAGCTGAATGTTGCACCCGTCAGGAGGTAATCAAGTTCCTAAAAGTTTAGTGGTCAAACCATTCAAAAGACAAAGCGACTTGGGAACACGAGAATCGTCTTCATGATGAATACCCCGCTCTCTTTTCGTCTACCTCCTAAATCTCGGGACGAGATTTATTTTAATGCAGGAGTTTTGTAACACTCGTGTAATTATGCTATAGTGATCCCTGACTAATGATGACATGTCATCCTCTTTTTTCTTAGCTTAATCTCTCCCGGATATAAACCTAAGTCAAATTCAAATGCAAATTGCGTGTGAAATTTAAAATTTCACAAACATGATTGGAAAATAGTTCATCATTTAGAAAATATTCCATAATAATTATTTGTTGAGGAACTTATTTACTTAAATGGGCTATAGCAATTGAAACAGTGCAAACTCTGCCCTTTTAAATGGTCTTCCATTCATGCAAAATTCACACAAATTCAAATACCTCCCAATCATTTTGTGGTAGTGCCAAATATTGTAATGAATATTTGTGGCCAACTTCCATTTTTGACAAAAGTCATTTCATGGCTAAAACAAATGCAAATAGTTTCTGTAAAAGAAAAAAAGAAAAAGGAAAGGAAAAGAAAAGGCCTAAACCTATTGGCGATTGGGTATTAGTGGCAGTGGAGGCCCAACCCACCAAAGTTTTCTCCTTCCTCCTGCTATAGGAGGCATATAAGGGGCATGGCGGCCATCCAGGCCGCCGTGTCGGCCATCCCAAGGCCCCCTCGGGTATAAGGCGACGACTGCGAGCCCCACATCAAACCCTAGCCTGTTTCTTCCTCCCCCTCACTCGATCTCCTCGCTACAGCAACCCCCCGCACCATTGTTGCCATGCCTCACCTCGCCCGTGCGCCCATGATCGTCCCCGCACCATGAGACCTCATCCATCCACTCCGTCGTCGACCACTGCCTTGACTGCGACCACCAGCTCAAGCCATGGAGGTCTCCCTCGTCGGATCGGGCGTCTATGGCACCCCGGCTTAGAGAAATCGGAACGCCCCGTATTGCAGCCTAGAGATCAAGGAGAAGTCTCTGGAATACGACACTGCTTGGCATAGAACAAATCAGCTCTTATTACAAGAATAATAATACAAAGGTCTGATGTTACCAAGGTTCACATGAGCACGGCGACACTACGCCTGCGATACTACACTTGCTCTATGCTAGCAGCACAACAACTCTTAGCAGCGGAAATCTTCTAGCAGCGGAACAACGACGAAGGTGGTGAAACTCCACTCTGTAGGGACTCTGGTTGGGACACGATCTAGCTCGCACGTATGGAAATCACGAATGGCCATCAAGAAATCATGGCATCACCTGCAATCTGGCATGACACGCCAGGTCAGTACATTAATGTACTTGCAAGCTCACAACAACCAAAAGCATCAAGGCAAGACAACAACATAGCATTAAGCAGGTTAATTAAATTAATAGCTACCATGATACAACAACAACACCTAAGCATGATCTTAAACTACTACAATACTGATAAATCACCATCTCTCAAACCGTGATCCTTACGGCGATCACAACCACGACCAATATTTGGCCCGTGATCCTTACGGCGATCACAACCACGACCAATATTTGGCCCGTGATCCTTACGGGGATCACAACCACGACCAATATTTGGCCTCAAACCGTGATCCTTACGGTGATCACAACCACAACCAATAATTGCCCCGTGATCCTTACGACGATCACAACCATGACCAATATTTGGCTCGTGATCCTTACGGCGATCACAACCACGACCAATAATTGGCCCGTGATCCTTACGACGATCACAACCACGACCAATATTTGGCCCGTGATCCTTACGGCGATCACAACCACGACCAGTATTTGGCCCGTGATCCTTACAGAGATCACAACCACTCTGTATTGCTCAAAATATCCACATCTAAATCACCTAGAAGTCATTCCGTCATGTGAGTGTTGATCAAACGGTGTGACCTAGTATGAACCCATGCCCATGACCGAGGACGCGACTATCAATAGATTAAACACACACACTCTGCAGAGGTAGCGCACTGTACCCACACCACGGAACCCATGGCCTCGCGCTCCCATTCGGGTGGACCAACGGCGTTCCAAAAAACGGATCTACTGCCATGGCACTCTCCCGGCCACTCCGACTCACTCCCCACTGGGCTAATTCATGGGTGGCCCCAATGTCTACCAAACACACCAACGACCACCATCGTGGCCCGTCCCACACGGGGATACGTGCGCAAAAATCCAACTATGGGCACACAAGGTTATGTCTGCTTACCGGGCCAGGGTACCGCATGCCCATAACCTTCCCTCGTTGGAGGAACCGGCGAGAGGCACGACAATAGACCGCGTTAGGGCCGTCCCATACAGGCAAATGTGGTTGCACTAGAAAAGCCTAGTTCGGCGGCACCTGACCAACTTAATGACGGAATTTATCCCCAAAAATATAACTGTGATGACTGATACTCCGATATCGACTATCAAGCTATAATCCAAGTCATAGCAATATCCAACAAATAATCTGAGCATAATATCATCATACCAAAATACTCCGAGGATACCATAACACTACTATAATGATGAGTCCGAAACAATAACCATACTACTCCAATAACAAGAATAAAGCTATCTATCTAAAATCCACATGTAACCATCATCTCCGAAAATAATACTCCAAGCAATAGAACATCAACTAGCATCATGAAAATAATCGTACTAATGACTAATAATCCAAAGGTAGCATGATATCCAAATTAATACTCTAAAACATACTAACAGATATCATCATGAAACAACCATAATATCAGCTACTAATACTCCAATGGCAACGTGATACTCATCAACTACAAACATAACTCCTAGTAATCCAAACAATAGCATGGCATCTACAAGATCAAAATAATACTCCGAGAAAAGGCCATGCACAGATCACAAGTAGCTAAAACAATATTTTAAACAAGTTCAAATAAGTGAAACCATGTCACTGCATTACAGTGATGCAAATGGAGGGTGTGGCTTGCCTGGGGTGGAAGAAATCACTAGGAGAAAGTGCGAGAAACTCGTGGAACAAATCTTCAGAAATCGTTCTCTCTCGGAGGGGACTGAATAAGGGCAGGGGCAAAATGGTAATTTTCGGTATGCCAAAACATAATGAAAGTGACACCAACAGAAAGGGATTGATGAAACAAAGAAGTAGGCTTTGGATTCACCTCATTTGGAGCTACGGTTAAAGAGTTATGGGGTGTTTTCTACTAGGGACCTATCTGTAAGAAAAATATCTTCAAACAGGGGCCTGGACAGAAAAACTGAAAGCGTAATCAGAGAAATACGCTTTCACTTAATCTTACGTGGCAGGGGAGTCAACGAGAGAGACTTATAGGTAGGGCCCGCCACTTATCCACGCTGGACCCGCGGGGTCAACATGCTGCGCGGCTGACGAGCGGGGCCCACGGCCAGCTAGCAGGGAGGGGTGTCGTCTCCTTCTTCTCCTCGCGCTTGCCCGACGGAGTAGAGGATAGGGCAACCTCCGGTGAGGCTTGCCGACGGCTCTGACCACCTCCCACGGCGTGCGACCTATCGGCGTGATCAGCGCGACTAGGCGGATCCATCCAGACAGATCGCGGCCGCCGAGGATCACCGGGAGAGGTGGGGCCTGGGACACGGCGGAGGAGGGCTTCGGGTGGAGTTGGGCTCACGGAAAATGGAGCTTCGGTGAGGGGGAAAGGACCTGGGGATGGTCGTCGGAGTGGTGGGGATATACTGGTGGTGTTGGAACATAGAGAGAAGGCGCGGCTCGCCGGAATTTAGGCGGAGCACCGCGGCGGCCATGGTGGCGATGGTGGTCGAGGAGGGCGTCTCGAGCTCGGGGAAGTGCATGGGCGGGTCTAGAGGAGGTGCAGGAGGCCAGTGGTGAGGTTGAGAGGCCTCGGGGTGGGATTATATAGCCGCGGGGCGAGGTGGCCGAGCTGGCACCGCCGCGGACGCGTGTCCGGTGCCGTGGTCGCGTGCTCGCGTGCATGAACTCAGGGGTAGACGATGTAGGAGGAGCAATGGAGGCTCTCACGGGGCAGAGGAGGCCAAGGGGGCGCAGGGAGGAAGATGACAGCGACGAACAGATCCAAAACGCCACTGTTCGCCCGTGGTCACGCGGCGGCGAGCGTCAGTGAGCAAGCGGACGGAGGGGGCAAGAGCTCAAGGCGACGCAGTCGATCACGAGGAGGCCATTGGACATGCTGGTGAGTCAAGATGAAGAGAGAACGGACGAGCACAACACCGGGGACGATCCAGAGCGCGTTTACTGGACGCAGGGGCGATGGTTACCGCGCGCTCTGGTGCACACACTGCCAAAAACGATGCCAAACGATGTATGGGGTGGTGTCCTTCCTGGGTAGGTCACAACTGTGGTGGTAGTTTGGTTAAAACTGCTATGGATAATGGTAATCACCCTCTGAAGTTTATTGCAGTAAACTTGGGTGAGCACTAGTGATCAACAGGAAGGGTTTTGGGAGAAATGGAGTTGTCTGCGAGGTTGAGGTAAAGATGGACTTTCATCCTGGTAACTTTGAGAAGATTTGGACCAGGCTTTAATACTGTTGCTTTGCAACTGCCAAAATGGTCCAGAAATGAAGATCAATAAGATGCACTCACATGGAGTGTCAACTTGAGCTCAAATTGGGCAAGCCAGGGTCATCTGGTCATATAAAGATGCTCAAAAAGTCTCATACCAATTGGCCAAGCCAAAATGGAACTTGCTTCACAAACATCTCTGCTGACTAAAAAATTGAAATAATTTTGGTGATTAAATGGATAATTGAAATGTTGCCAAAACGGGTGGAGAGATGTTTTATGGGTAGAAGAATGATGTGGTAATTTATCAGGATTTTTGAAGCAGTATAAAATACACTTGCTTCACAACCTGAACATATTGCCAGAATCAAAGATTTGCTCGTGTGATCACATGGATGATTGGATGGGGCTGCAAATGTGTGGAGGTATTTAATATGAGCACATTAAGGAGTGTGCAAAACTTCAACTCATTTGGATACTCCTAGCTAGTACTTCCTTCACAAAGCCTTCTGTCTGACAGAAACTTTGAAAATTCACTGAGGAAGATTAGCTAGGCAAATAAAATTGAACTTGTGCATGGGGCAATTATTTGGACATATAAACATGCCCAAAAAGGTTGGGAGCCACTAGGAAAAATATAAATGACACTTCCTTCACAAAGTGCCATTTAGGGCAAAATAGAAAAATAATATTGAGGAATTATTTTTGAACTGGCCAAGGAAATGTTTGGGCATATCTGAGCTATATATGACCCAAAGGAATTATGAGAATTATTTGGGGATTTTAGGATGGACAGAAATATAGGTTACTTCACAACCTAGGGCAGATAGGGTTATTCCTTTAATGAAAAAGGAATATTCCCTAGAAAAAAGAGTTTAGGATTTGGTCAAGGAGTGGAGTGACATGATCTGGGCAAGGTTTTGAGAATGATGGGCCACTTGGGAGGAGGAATGAGGAGGATTTCCCCAGGTGACAAGGCCACAGAACCAGTCCAAAAAGAAAAATAGAGCAAAAACCAAATAAAAAGAAAAGGGCCAAAATCCAGGCTGCTACAACTCTTACCCCCTTAAAGAAATCTCGTCCTCGAGATTCGATTGCTCAGGGAACAAGTATGACTTGAGGACACGATTTCCAATTGGGGTATCCTTTTTCCTTTATTTGTTGTTCCCACAAGAATTTCAGATGATCTCGTTATCTTTGCTCTAGGTGGTTTGCTTCACCTTTCCCCAAGTTCTGACATGTCTTTGCTCACATACCAAATCCTTTTGCTGACGTGAATTTTCTCATATCTGTGGTGATATCCAATGGACCTGAGCATAGATTTCCTTTGGTCACGAAACCCTTTTACTTCTGCCATGGGGTTGCTTCAAATAAATGCAGGCCTTCTGGTCTCAATAAATGCTGAGAATTATCATGGCCATCTTCTGATGGAATCTGACTGCTGACAGGTGGCACTGATTTATCTTGATTTATTTCCTTGGCTCGAGCACGAGAAAGATTTGACTGCCTTTTGTCGGGAGCGATATAACGGTGTATGGAGTTATAGCTGTATCATACCTCAATAGTTTCCATCTTGAGACTGGCCAAACAGGGGGCTGATGGACAAATGCTTTTCCTGACAGACTGACCATGTACTTGATTTCGTTGGTGAGTATACCGGGCCTGAGCTGATTGCTCTACTTTTGATTTTTCTCATGTGGCCGATATACCCATATGTGGTAACAGGCTGTGATATGCTTTCATGCTGCCGCTGAAGTCAAGCTGCGGAGCTTGCAAAGAAATCTTGTTTCTGACTAAACAAACTTGGATATTCCACACTAACCATGTCAAGCGGGTCAGCGGGATAAGAAAAGTCCTTGTAAATAGAGTAGGCCGCTGATGGTACGCCGTTGTGGATCCATATGGAATTATGGCCTCCAACTGATTTGGGTATCCGGACCCTGATGGTCGTGCAAAAATCATCATACCTTTGTTGTCGGTCCTTGCCTGTTAACGATCATGATTTTCTTTGTCAGGATACCTTACTGAAATAACTTGGCCACACCTGTCCTTGATTCTTCGTATGACCATGGATGTGATTAATATTTTGACATTAGTCCTTGTGCTTGTTTTTCTGACCGGTGTTCGCACACATATGACATATACCCGGGGTTTGTAGTGATACAGAGCTCATTGCTGAGGCCAATCATACAAGAAGGTGACAAGGTTGTATAATATCTCCTTGTCAGTTGTAGGAATAATGACCTTGATGACCATTGTCAAGACTGTGGATTCTATGATGGCATCTCCAGATCTTGTCGATCCTTGCAATTTAGGAGATGTATCTCTGCTTATTTTCCTTTGCCTGACCGGGGAGGTTGTTGAATCCTTACTTTCCTTAGGTATATCTGCGGGATCACTCTGACAAAATTATTGCAAGTCTGGTCCTTGAGTAGTACTGCCATACATCGACAACTCATCATATAATCTCTAAGGATGGTGCAATATTGTGGTACTGACGCGGACTGAATGGCTTACGAGAGAAGCCATCCGAGTAGCTTGCTGAGGGAGATTTGTTAACTTGTGCTCAAATCTTTTATTTGGGCTTTGTGCAGAAGAAGGCTCTATAGCTTACACATGAAGCTTGTCCTGAGTATTGTGCTGGAGATGCCTGAGTCCTGTACTTGAGAAGCTTCCCCTCAGGTTTGCTTGTTGAGAAAAATTCATGTCCGTATGTCAGAAGCCTTTACCGAGGTATCTTGCTGTGAAAGACTAGGTATCGTGGGCCGGAAATTGTTCACATATCATGTTGAGGAAAAGTTTAGGAGCCTTGCATCATAAATTTCTTCCGATAGCGTGTGGAATAATACTGAGTTCCTTATATCCAAAACTTCATATTGTTATGCAGACTGAAATCCATACACATGCCCATAACATTCCGAGGCTGATTATTTTCATGAGAAAAATGGTTTGACTATCTTCCTTGAGCATATCACATTCTGACTTTATTTCAGATGATAACATATTTCAAGCATCATGCATTGCTGAGCCAAACTTTATATAGGATCCATACCTCTATCTAAAAATATACCATTGGTCTTGCAACTGACTGGTCTTTCTGCTGGCTGGATCCTAACTGCTGGGAGGATTTAGTATTGATGTAGACTTGATGTTGATAGTCAATCCAATACACAATTGGTATTCTGGGCAGATATTAATGTCGCAATGTAGTTGACTGTGTAGACCAAAATGTTTAGCTGAGCTTCTTCCAAATATTTCAAATCCTTATTACTTCTTCGAGTCCGGTGTCGGTGGATGAGCAACTCTTTACAGGGGAAAATAATGTAACACCGGGGCCCAAAAAGAAAGAAGCAAAAGAAAACTCAACTAAATAGAAGCACACAACAACAATCAATTCACACAATCAATGTCACATATTAGTGCTAGTCACACAACATGCATGCCTACTTAAGCCCACAAATCTCGCGGGATCTCCGGTTCTACGATCTAGCATGCTGTGACGGTGTGCACGAGGACGAATAAATGTGTGGAAGAATTGGTGTAAACAGCACTACACCAAGTGCTAACTTAGCCAGGTGGCAACCTAAACTAGCTCGGAGGTGAGGACGTACTCGGTAATCATGTAGTGGGACAGGAAGGTCGCATCAACATTATTATCAAGCGGACAGAAAAGATCCGTACTCGTCCAAGAAATAGGATAGCAAGGAAAAACTGAGGTTGCTGACATTGCCCTTTCTTGATAACTAAGATCATTACGGGTTGCCAACACGACAAAATAAAAGAACGATCTGGGATAGAAACATGTCCATCACCGAAACGATAGACAGGACTGAAAGAAAGACATCGACACGAAACCTGAGCACCATTTTTGTAAATAGTGTCGGGATCACTTGGCATCACTCTGTTGGGACAGAAATGATACCAAACAACGAAAGAAAAAGGAACTGGAGAAATGCAAAGGTTGAGCTGTAGTGGATCCGAACCGATGCCAGCTACACTCACCAGATAAACCGTTAGTACAAATACTAGGGCTATATGCATGCTATGCAACAAACAAATGCAGCAACCAAATGCAACAAACAAGGCAGGCTCTATACAACCAATTTCTACCGATTTCTACCGCTCGCGCTGACTAGGGCATCCTACAGCCAGACCTGCTCTGATACCAAGCCTATGGCACCCCGGCTCAGAGAAACCAGAACGCCCCGTATTCTAGCCCAGGGATCGAGGACAAGTCTCTAGAATATGACACTGCTTGACATAGAACAAATCATCTCTTATTACAAGAATAATAATACAAAGGTCTGATGTTACAAAGGTTCACATCAGCACGACGACACTATGCCTACGATACTACACTTTCTCTATGCTAGCAGCAGAACAACTCTTAGCAGCAGAAATCTTCTAGCAGCGGAACAACGACGAAGGTGGTGAAACTCCACTCCACAGGGACTCTGGCTAGGACACGATCTAGCTCGCACGAACGGAAATCACGACAAGCAATCAAGCAATCACGACATCACCTCCAATCTGGCATGACACCCCAGGTCAGTACATTGAATGTACTTGCAAGCTCACAACAACCAAAAGCATCAAGGTAGGACAACAGCATAGCATTAAGCGGGTTAATTAAATTAACAGCTACCATGATACAACATCAATTCCTAAGCATGATCTGAAACTACTACAATACTAATAAATCACCATCTCTCAAACCGTGATCCTTACGGACATCACAACCACGACCAATATTTGGCCCATGATCCTTATGACGATCACAACCACGACCAATATTTGGCCTCAAACCGTGATCCTTACGGTGATCACAACCACGACCAATAATTGGCCCGTGATCCTTACGGTGATCACAACCACGACCAATATTTGGCCTGTGATCCTTACGGAGATCACAACAACGACCAATAATTGGCCCGTGATCCTTACGGCGATCACAACCACGACCAATATTTGGCCTGTGATCCTTACGGCGATCACAACCACGACCAGTATTTGGGCCGTGATCCTTATGGCGATCACAACCACTCTGTACTGCTCAAAATATCCACATCAAAATCACCTAGAAGTCATTCTGTCATGTGAGTGTTGATCGAACGGTGTGACCTAGTACGAACCCATGCCCATGACCGAGGACGCGGCTATCGATAGATTAAAGACACACACTCTGCAGAGGTAGCGCACTGTACCCACACCACAGAACCCATGGCCTCGCACTCCCATTCGGGTGGACCAACGGCGTTCCGACAAAACGGATCTACTGCCATGACACTCTCCCGGCCACTTCGACTCACACCCCACTAGGCTAAGTCATGGGTGTCCCTGATGTCTACCAAAGACACCAACGACCACCGTCGTGGCCCATCCCACACGGGGACACGCGCGCAAAAATCCAACTACGGGCACACAAGGTTATGCCTGCTTACCGGGCCAGGGTACCACACGCCCATAACCTTCCCTCGTTGGAGGAACCGGCAAGAGGCACGGCAATAGACCGCATTAGGGCCGTCCCATACCAGCAAATGTGGTTGCACTTGAAAAGCCCGGTTCGGCGGCACCTGACCAACTTAATGACGAAATTTATCTCCAAAAATATAACTGTGATAACTAATACTCCGATATCGACTATCAAACTATAATCCAAGTCATAGCAATATCCAACAAATAATCCGAGCATAATATCATCATACAAAAATACTCCGAGGATAGCATAACACTACTATCATGATGAGTCCGAAACAATAATCCTACTACTCCAATAACAAGAATAAAGCTATCCAACTAAGATCCACATGTAACCATCATCTCCGAAAATAATACTCCAAGCAACAGGACATCAACTAGCATCATGAAAATAATCATAGTAACCACTAATAATCCAAAGGTAGCATGATATCCAAAGTAATACTCCAAAAAATACTAACAGATATCATCACGAAACAACCATAATATCAGCCACTAATACTCCAATGGCAACATGATACTCATCAACTACAAACATAACTCCTAGTAATCCAAACAATAGCATGGCATCTACAAGATCAAAATAATACTCCGAGAAAAGGCCATGCAGAGATCACAAGTAGCTAAAACAATATTTTAAACAAGTTCAAATAAGTGAAACCGTGTCATTGCATTACAGTGGTGCAAATGGAGGGTGTGGCTTGCATGGGGTGTAAGAAATCACCGGGAGAAAGTGCGAGAAACTCGCAGAATGAATCGCCGGAAATCATTCTCTCTCGGAGGGGACTGAATAAGGCCAGGGGCAAAATGGTCATTTTCAGTATGCTAAAACATAATGAAAGTGACACCAACAGAAAGGGCTTGATGAAGCAAAGAAATAGGCTTTGGATTCACCTCGTTTGGAGCTATGGTTAAAAAGTTTTGGGGTGTTTTTTGCCAGGGACCTATCTACAAGAAAAATATCTTCAAATAGGGGCCTGGACAGAAAAACTGAAAGCGTAGTCAGAGAAATACACTTTCACTTAAGCTTACGTGGCAGGGGGGTCAACGCGAGAGACTAACAGGTGGGGCCCGCCACTTATCCACGCTAGATCTGCGGGGTCAACGCGTTGTGCGGCTGACGAGCGGGGCCCGCGGCCAGCTGGCAGGGAGGGGTACCGTCTCATTCTTCTCCTCGTGCTCGCCCGATGGAGCAGAGGATGAGGCGAGCTCCGGCGAGGCTTGTCGGCTGCTCCAGCCACCTCCCGCAGCGTGCGACCTACCAGCGTGATCAGCACGACTAGGCGGATCCATCCAGATAGATCACGGCTGCCGAGGATCATCGGGAGAGGCGAGGCCTGGGACACGGCGGCGGAGGGCTTCAGGTGGAGTTGGTCTTGCGGCAAATGGAGCTCCGGCGAGGGGGAGAGGACCTGGGGATGGTCGCCGGAGTGGTGGGGATCTACTAGTGGTGTTGGAATAGAGAGAGAAGGCGCGGCTCGCCGGAATTTAGGCGGAGCACCGCGGCGGCCATGGTGGCGATGGTGGTCGAGGAGGGCGTCTCGAGCTTGGGGAAGTGCATGGGCGGGGCTAGAGGAGGTGTAGGAGGCCAGTGGTGAGGTTGAGAGGCCTCGGGGTGGGCTTATATAGCCGCGGGGCGAGGTGGCCGAGCTGTCACCGCCGCGGACGCGTGTCCGGCGCCGTGGACGCGTGCTCGCGCGCATGAACTCTGGCGTAGACGACGTAGGAGGAGCAGTGGAGGCTCTCATGGGGTAGAGGAGGCCAAGGGGGCGCAGGGAGGAAGACGACGACGACGAACAGATCCAAAACGCCATTGTTCGCTCATGGTCACGCGGCAGCGAGCGTTAGTGAGCAAGCAGACGGTGGGGGCAAGGGCTCAGGGCGACATAGTCGATCACGAGGAGGCCACTGGACATGCTGGTGAGTCGAGACGAGGAGAGGAAGGACGAGCACAGCGCCGGGGACGATCCAGAGCGCGTTTACTGCACGCTAGGGCGATGGTCACCGCGCGCACTGGTGCACACAGTGCCACCAACGATGCCAAATGATTTCTGGGGTGGAGTTCTTCTTGGGTAGGTCTCAACTGCGGTGGTAGTTTGGTTATATCTACTACGATTAAATGGTAATCACCCTCTGAAGTTTACTGCAGTAAACTTGGGTGAGCACTGGCGATCAACAGGAAGGGTTTTGGGAGAAATGCAGTTGTCTGCGAGGTTGAGGTAAAGAGGGACTTTCATCATGGTAACTTTGAGAAGATTTGGACCAGGCTTTAATATGGTTGCTTTGCAACTGCCAAAATGGTCCAGAAATTAAGATCAACAAGATGCACTCACATGGAGTATCAACTTGAGCTCAAATTGGGCAAGGCAGGGTCATTTGGTCATATGAAGATGCTCAAAAAGTCTCATACCAATTGGCCAAGCCAAAATGGCACTTGCTTCACAAACATCTCTGCTGACCAGAAAATTGAAATAATTTTGGTGATTAAATGGCTTATTGAAATGATGCCAAAATGGGTGGATAGATGTTTTATGGGTAGAAGAATGATCTGGTAATTTATCAGGATTTTTGAAGCAGTATAAAATACACTTGCTTCACAACCTGAAAATATTGCCAGAATCAAAGATTTGCTCCTGTGCTCACATGAATGATTGGATGGGGCTGCAAATGGGTGGAGGGGGTTTGTATGAGCACATTAAGGAGTGTGCAAAAGTTCAACTCATTTGGATTCTCCTAGCCAATACTTCCTTAACAAAGCCTTATGTCTGACAGAAACTTCGAAAATTCACCGAGGAAGATTAGCCAGGCAAATAAAATTGAACATGTGCATAAGGAAATTATTTGGACATATAAACATGCCCAAAAAGGTTGGGAGCCACTAGGAAAAATATAAATGACACTTCCTTCACAAAGTGCCATTCAGGGCAGAATAGAAAAAAGAATTTTGGGGAATTATTTTTGAACTGGCCAAGGAAATGTTTGGGCATATCTGAGCTATATATGACCCAAAGGAATTATGACAATTATTTGGGGATTTTAGGATGGATAGAAATATAGGTTGCTTCACAACCTAGGGCAGATAGAGTTATTCCTTTAATGAAAAAGGAATATTCCCTAGAAGAAAGAGTTTAGGGTTTGGTCAAGGAGTGAAGTGACATGATCTGGGCAAGGTTTTGAGAATGATGGGCCACTTGGGAGGAGGAATGAGGAGGATTTCCCCAAGTGACAAGGCCACAGAACCACTCCAAAAAGAAAAACAGATCAAAAACTAAATAAAAAGAAAAGGGCCAAAATCCAGGCTGTTACAGCGTCTCCCTCCACTTCGGAGGCCACCATCCCGCTGCCTTGACCCGCTGCTCCGGCATCGGCCCAGCCTCCCCGAGCACGCCTTCGATGTTCGCGGTGAGTGCCGTGCCGATTCCCCTCTTCCACTACTAGGGAAAAGGCTAGCAGTAGCATGGGGTTTTTCCTTATCAGTACCGTAGGCACCGACACTACTGCTAAGGTGCTACAACTAAACTTTACTAGTAGTGTAGGTTTACCCGCGCTACTGCTAACATACAAAGCAGCAGCGAGATTGATAGACTGCGCGCTACTGCTAATATCAGCAGCGCCTCTTTCACGAGCGCACTGCTGCTAAAAGCATGCTCCTACTACGTGCATGCCCGCGCTACTACTAAATTTTCCTGTATTTTTTCTGCAGCAAATTGGCACTGTATTTGTCGGAAATATACCCTAGAGGCAATAATAAAGTAGTTATTTTTATATTTCCTTAATCATGATAAAGGTTTATTATTCATGCTAGAATTTTATTGACTGGAAACTTAAATACATGTATGGATAAATAAACAAATACCGTGTCCCTAGTGAGCCTCTACTAGACTAGCTCGTTGAACAAAAGATGGTTAAGGTTTCCTAACCATAGACATGTGTTGTCACTTGATAACGGGATCACATACTTAGGAGAATGATGTGATGGACAAGACCCATCAGTTAGCTTAGCATATGATCGTTTAGTTTATTGCTACTGCTCTCTTAATGTCAAATACATATTCCTTCAACCATGAGATCATGCAACTTCCGGATACCGGAGGAATGCCTTGTGTGCTATCAAATGTTACAACATAACTGGGTGATAATAAAGATGCTCTACAGGTATCTCCGAAGGTGTCTGTTGAGTTGGCATGGATTGAGATTGGGATTTGTCACTCCGTGTATCAGAGAGGTATCTCTGAGCCCTCTCGGTAATACAACATTACAAGAAGCTTGCAAGCAATGTGACGAAGGAGTTAGTTATGAGATGATGTATTACGAAACGAGTAAAGAGACTTGCTGGTAACTAGATTGAACTAGGTATGGAGATACCGATGATCAAATCTCGGGCAAATAACATACTGACAGACAAAGGGAACTACGTATGTTGTTAGAAAGGTTCGGCTGATAAATATCTTCGTAGAATATGTAGGAACCAATACGGGAATCTAGGTCCCGCTATTGGTTATTGACCGAAGAAGCGTCTCGGTCATGTCTACATCATTCTTGAACCCGTAGGGTCCGCACGCTTAACATCCGCTGACGATATAGTGTTATATGAGTTATGTGAAATAGTGACCAAATGTTGTTTAGAGTCCCAGATGAGATCACAGACATGACGAGGAGCTCCGAAATGGTCCGAAGGTAAAGATCGATATATAGGACGACCTATTTGGTCACTGAAAGGTTTCGGAATGCACCGGGTATTTATCGGATCACCGGAAGGGGTTCTGGGAAGGCCACATGGAGTTATTGGGCTTATTGGGCCAACATGATAAGCACACCAGCCCACAAGGGGCTGGTGCGCCCTACCTCTAAGCCACCAGCCCTGGGAAAGGAAAGGGGGGCGCCTCGCCTCCTGCCTTCTCCCTAGGCACCAAATAAGGAAGGGGGGCACGGCCAGGGCAGGAGCCCAGGGTGGCCACCGACCCTCTTGGGGGCGCCCTAGGCTGTGTCCCCTCCTCCCCCACCTATATATTAGAGAGGAGGGAGAGGGGCAACACACACCACGACCCCCAAGCTGTGTGTGGTACCCCGTCTCCCTCTAGTTATAGTTACTCCTCCGTCCACATCTGTTGTACTTAGAGAAGCCCTGCGGATAGTTTCACCACCTCTGTCACCACACCATCATGCTGCCGGAACTCATCTACTACTTCGCCTCTCTTGCTAGATCGAGAAGGCGAGGACGTCATCGAGCTGAACGTGTGCTGAATGCGGAGGTGCCGAACGTTCGGTACTTGATTGGGACGGGTCGTGAAGGTGTACGACTACATCAACCGTGTTGATAAACACTTTGAAAGGATCGAAAAGAGGTGTCTAGAGGGGGATGATTAGACCCTCAACAAGTAAAGATAGCAGTTTTTAGGTTTTTCAAGTTGAGGTTGGAAATTAGCATAATTTCAAGCATTCACAATACAATTAAAGCAAGCATGCAAGGAGTATTCGAGCAGCGGAAAGTAAAGCATGAAACTTGAAAGAAAGTAAAGGAATGGGATTGGAGTGTGCAAACGCAATTGGAGACACGGAGATTTTTGGCGTGGTTCTAATAGGTGGTGCTATTGTACATCCACGTTGGTGGAGACTTCAACCCACGAAGGGTAATAGTTGCACGAGTCCACGAAGGGCTCCACCCACGAAGGGTGCACGAAGAAGCAACCTTGTATATCCCACCATGGCCATCACCCATGAAGGACTTGCCTCACTTGGGTAGATCTTCATGAAGTAGGCGATCTCCTTGCCCTTACAAACTCCTTGGTTCAACTCCACAATCTTGATGGAGGCTCCCAAGTGACACCTGACCAATCTAGGAGACACCACTCTCCAAAAGGTAATAGATTGTGTGTTGATAATGAACTCCTTGCTCTTGTGCTTCAAATGATAGTCTCCCCAACACTCAACTCTCTCACACTGATTTGGATATGGTGGAAAGATGATTTGAGTGGAAATCAACTTGGGGAAGGCTGGAGATCAAGATTCTTGTGGTTGGATTGGAATGTCTTGGTCTCAACACATGAGTAGGTGGTTCTCTCTCAGAAATGAGTAGTGGAAGTGTAGGCACGTTCTGATGGCTCTCTCTCTGATGGAGAAGCGGGTGGAGGGGTATATATAGCCTCCACACAAAATCTAGCCATTACACACAATCTTCCAAACTCGGTGGGACCAAATAGTGCAACTCGGTCAGACCGGTATGGTTGAAAATATGAACGTTAGAGTTTTCGGTGGGACCGACAAGGTCAACTCAGTGGGACCGATTGAGGGAGTCCTGGATAAGGGGGTATCCGGAAAGCCGGACTGTATACATCATCCGGACTATTGAAGCGTGAAGATACAAGACTCAAGACTTCGGCCCGTGTCCGGATGGGACTCTCCTTTGCGTGGAAGACAAGCTTGGCGATCCGGATATTATATTTCCTTCCTTGTAACCGACTCCATGTAAACCCTAGCCCTCTCCGGTGTCTATATAAACCGGAGAGGATGGTCCTTAGAAGGCCGATCACAATTACAATCATACCATCATAGGCTAGCTCTTAGGGTTTAGCCTCTATGATCTCGTGGTAGATCTACTCTTGTACTACTCATATCTTCAATATTAATCAAGCAGGAAGTAGGGTTTTACCTCCATCGAGAGGGATTGAACCTAGGTAAACATCGTGTCCCTTGCTTCCTGTTACCATCAGCCTAAGACGCACAGATCGGGACCCCCTACCCGAGATCCGCCGATTTTGACACCGACATTGGTGCTTTCATTGAGAGTTCCTCCGTGTCGTCGCTTTGAGGCTTGATGGCGTCTTCAATCGCCAATAACGCGGTCCAGGGCGAGACTTTTCTCCTCGGACAGATCTTTGTGTTCGGCGGCTTCGATCTACGGGCCAATTCACTTGGTTAGCCGGAGCAGATCGACGGCTACGCCCCTGGCCACAAGATCAGGTTCAGAAACTTGAACTACATGGCAGACATTCGCGGAGACCTGATCTTCGATGGATTCGGCCCTACGCCAGGAGCACCGGACAGTCACGATGAGCACGACCTAGACCTGCTGTCGGACAATGCTCAGGACAGTATCCCTGCAGTAGCCCCGGATCCAAATCCAGAGCATGTTGTGTTACCCAAGGACGGAGGGGTGGACCCCGCCCCGCAGGCCGCACACTCATCGGAGGTGGAGCCGAAGACAGGTCTCATCTCTTTGGAGGCCTGTAACCCCGGACCCCCGGACTTGTATCCGGCTGTTGGTTCCGGTCCGCATACCCTCGAGCCAGCCAAACCAGGTTTGGCTCCGGTAATGGAGTTTACCGCTATGGACATCTTCCGGCACTCGCCCTTCGGCGACATGCTAAACTCATTAAAGTCTCTCTCTTTGTCAAGAGGCTCTGGGCCGAACTATGTCCGACCTGAGTGGGAAGCAGGTGACGAAGTAATTCATTGCCCACCCACCACCCACTTCATCGCCACGATCGATGATTTAACCGACGTTCTTGAGCTCGACTCTAAAGACATCGACGGTATGGACGACGATGCAGGAGAAGCTCCAGAATCTCTTGGGCACGGGACTACTACCTTGTCACATGATATATACATGGTGGATACGCCCAAGAAGGATGACAGCGATAATCTGGAAGATAAAACACGAGGACAAAAGCCAAAACGGCAGCGTCGACGTTGCTCAAAGCCCAGCAACAGCCAAAATAGCGACAAGAGCGCAAGAAGGATCGATATACCGGTAAACCTCGAAGGCAGTAACGACCACATGGACCCAGCGATTGAGTAGGACGATCCAGGTCACGCCAAACCGAGTTCGGAGCAAATACCCAATCATAATGATCCGGAGGGAGGAGCTCATGAAACCGCCCCAGAACAGGAACACAGTCCGGACGACGATGTATTCACCATTCCGGATGAACGAGTGGAATGAGACAACCTCCACCGAAAGCTTATGGCCACAGCAAGAAGCCTAAAGAAGTAGAAACAATGGCTTAAAGCCGCATAGGAAAAGCTCAGTCACAGATGAAATAAAGTGCTAGACACTGAAGAAAGATACGGGGACGATCGCCATACCAAAAGCTATCCAAAGCGCAAGCTACTGCAAGAATTCGACGACGAGGCCGTTCCACCAAAGAATAATACGACCAGGAGACCAGATGTACCACTTCACAACCACAACAGAGCGGCTACTAACACCGCGCACGATCTACGTGAGAAGCTGGATAAGAAGGCCGGTGCAGCCAGGTCCATTTACGGATCTAAAGGACACACCCCGGCGAGGGACTATGGTCACCCAAACGCTCATACAAGCCAAATACCAGTTCGGAATAAGCACCGGACACAACAACAACCGACCACATGCCACAACGCACCCAGATATAGAGGGGCTGCTCAACCCCTGTGCTTCACCGAAGAAGTACTGGACCATGAATTCCCACAAGGCTTTAAACCTGTGAACATAGAGGCATACGACGGAACGACAGACCCAGGGGTCTGGATTGAGGATTTTATCCTGCATATTCACATGGCTTGCGGGGGACGACCTCCACGCCATCAAATATCTTCCCCTCAAGTTGAAGGGACCAACTCGACACTGGTTGAAAAGCCTCCCCGAAAATTTAATCGGGAGTTGGGAGGAACTCGAGGACGCTTTTAGGGCCAAGTTTCAAGGGACTTATGTCCAGCCTCCGGATGCAGACGATCTAAGTCACATAATCCAACAACACGGAGAGTCCGCCCGCAAACTTTGGAATAGATTCCTCACTAAAAAGAATCAAATAGTCGACTGTCCGGACGCTGAAGCCTTAGCAGCATTCAAACACAGCATCTGCGACGAGTGGCTTGCCCGGCACCTCGGCCAAGAAAAGCCAAGGACAATGGAGGCCTTAACAGGCCTTATGACCCGCTTTTGCGCGGGTGAAGATAGTTGGCTAGCCCGTAAAGGCACTAGCGACCCCAGCACATCCAAACTAAGGGATGGCAACGGGAAGCAACGGCGTAATAAACACAAACGCCAAAACAAGGAAGAGAGCCCGGATAACACAACAGTCAATGCCGGATTCAGGGGCTCTTGACCTAATCAGCAAAAGAAGCCATTTAAAGGCAGTAAAGAGGGACCATCTGGTCTGAACAGAGTCCTGGACAGACTATGCCAAATTCATGGTACCCCGGAGAAACCTGCGAACCACACCCATAGAGAGTGCTGGGTCTTCAAGCAGGCCGACAAACTAAATGCCGAACACAAAGGGAGGGAAACACCAAGTGAAGACTCGCCAGCCGAACATTGGGGGACAGAAAAAATTCCCGCCAGAGGTTAAAACAGTAAACATGATCCACGCGACTCGCACATTCACGAGAAGGCAAGAACGCGCGCTCAGAGACGCGCATGATGTAGAGCCCATCGTACCCACATCTGATTACTGGATGTCTCGTCCGATCACTTTTGATCACATGGACGGCCGAACTAGTATTCGGCGCGGAGGATCACAGGCCTTGGTGCTTGACCCAATAATCGACGGATACCGTCTCACCCATGTCCTCATTGACGGCGGCAGGAGTCTCAATTTAATATACGAGGACACTGTTCATAGAATGGGGATAAACCCATCTAGAATTAGCCAAAGCAACACCGCCTTTGAAGGGGTGATACCAGGCGTTGAAGCCTATAGCAGGGGCTCCGTCGTGCTGGAAGTAACATTCGGCTCCACAGGCAACTCCAGAAGTGAAGAACTGCTCTTCACCATCGCAGCCTTCCAAAGCAGCTATCACACATTGCTAGGAAGAATGGCCTTCGCCCGCTTCAATGCATTGCCGCACTATGGCTACCTTACACTCAAGATGCCCGGTCCCCGTGGCATCATCACCGTTAGCGAAATCGTAGAGCGCTCTTCACGCGTAGAGGAACACACGATGGCCCTGGCGGCCGGACTAGAAGCGGCCTCTAATATCAGAAAACATGACTGGTCATTAAGACCACAGACACAGTTAGACGAGTCTGGTAGCCCGGATAAAATTCAACCAGGCATCGTATATGTAATCCCATAGCGGAAAACAGGGGCTATAAATATTTAATATAGCCCCACACTTGGCTCAACCTTATTGGCAGGCCAACATCTTACACCTTTACTATACATCGCATACTTACGTTGTACTCTCCTATGAGTTTTCCTTTTTTCCACAAACAACGTTCGCGCGATACCCTTCCAGGATACGGCACAACAGAGACAAAGGCGCAGACGTGCAACAGGGCCCCGTTCAACAGGTTTATTTCTAGATTAAGCCCCTGTGTAAACATTTTCTATTGCCTCTTGTTGTTTCAACCATCCCATGGGTTCCATGCCCACAGAGGATACTATCGTTGTTAGCATTTCGCCACGACAGAGTACAGCACGTACCTGGAAATATAGGGTTCATAATGAATGGGCATTCTTGAGCCCATCTTCTGTTATAAAGCCCGAACACCTTCGGGAGTGTTCGGCGTCACGAGTTTGGCCTTATATGCATTAGCTCTGAATCATGTCTTTGGTCAAATGTTGGGCTTGCCCGGCTCCTGGGTTTGCCGCCTTACATTCCGTTATTATCGGCTAAGGCAGGCCAAAGGAGAACTATCGCGATTGTGCCCTGGTTATTCCGGATGAGTGCCTCAGTAGAGGAAGTTGAAAACTGACTGTCATGATACAGCGAGAGACTGTTTAACCACTCGAAGACTCACCGGAATCTGTAAGGATTTCTCTGCATTAACGAAGGGCCGTTTCCCGGCCATGTACACACGCGCCCGTATTCGGATGCTCGCGAATGTACCAGGGGCTACATAGTAGCCCCACCGTTAGACTCCCATGGCTAAGCGAAAGTGTTACAGCTATATAGTCCGGTTGCCTAGTTCGACGTGCGATCACCTCCTTAATGGACCAAAACGTTGGATCAAGTGTGATTATGCATATTTTTCGCGAACACCCCCGCATTGTATGCGTGGGGGATGAAGCCAACGACTGCCATCTTTCAGACTACTTATACATATAAAGACGGCCGTACAGGGGACACAATCATACTTTCAGGCAAAAAGTAAAAATATAGCCTTATAATCAAAATAAACATTGTTTTTTACAATGATTCGACTTATCAGTTGAAGAGGACATTCTTCGAGCACTGCGCCTCTATTAGGCGGGCACCTTCTGTGAGCTGCACCAAGTAGTGCTCGGCCGGATATTGGCCGCCCGCCGGATCCTAGGTCGCTATAATGGCGGCCTCCATATCCATCCAATAGGATTTCACGCGGGCAAGAGCCATCCGTGCACCCTCTATGCACGCCGACCTCCTCATGGCATCGATCCGAGACACGGCCCCAAGGAATTGTTGCACCAAACCAAAATAACTATCCGGCTTGGCCCCCTTCGGCCAAAGATGGTCTATTACAGACCGCATTGCAAGCCCGGACATCCTATGAAGCTCCGCCACAGCAACCACCTTCTCATTCAACGGCAGCGGGCGAGTGGGAGCATTGAATTGCGACCAGAAAAGCTTCTCCACTTCCTTATCACCTTGATCCTCGAAGAACTTGGCAGTGTCAGCTGTACTATTCATCAAGTCCGCATATGCGTCTACAGGACTCCAACGCCCAGCTAGGGGAGCATACTTTGGATCCAAAAACTTTGTCCGTAGTAGGTAGGAGCCCCCAGCCATGATTTTGTCGGCCTGTTGGAGCTCCTCCCGCATACCCCGGATCTCGGTCCGCATCTCCTTGGCAGCATTAAGTGCCTTGTCCAGCTCGGCCGAACTAGCCTTATTCTCCTTTTCAAGGAGCACATACCGGTCGGCGGCATTTTTCAACTTTTCTGCCATTTCAGCTATCTTTTCCTTGCTTCGGCGATGAGCAGCCTGTTCGGCTCTCAACTCTTCGGCCGCCTTTAGGGCAGCCGCATTGCTAGCCCGAGCTTGTTCCTTGGCCTAAGCAAGCTCTGCCCTTAGGGCCTCCACGGCAACAGCACCATCTGCAGTGCATACACATGGCATTAACATTGTGCCATTCTCGCATTTTCCTGTACAATATAATAAGGGAAGCAGAGCACATACCCTGGGATTCTTCCAGCCATTTGTTCACCAGCGTGATATCAGCATCAATAGATCTGATCTGCCTTCTCAGTTCGGCAACTTCAACAGACTAGTCGGCTGCCGGATCCTTATATACCTGTGCACATATACAGCACAGTCATTACTATATGATCCCCCGTTTGCCGCCTATGGCGGGCAACCAGAGTCTCAGGGGCTACTATCCATAGGGAGCACACCTACCGTGTGCTTCATAACCAAAAAATAGTGCATTTTTCACTACATACCTCAAAGCCTTTGAGCAGGCTTGTAAATTCCTCATTCAAATCGCTGGTAGCGGATGAAATCTTCATGAGCACTATTGGGGATATAACTACTGACTGTAAACCGCCCAGGAGGGGCCGGTTCACCCTCAACTATATTGAAGCCCATGAAGGCTTAGAAGATGGTGCTTTACTATGAAGCTTAGAGGCCCGGAGCCCAAAGGCGGATTAGGGCCCATATTGGTAAACCACCATAGTCATGTAACTTGTATTGTAAGATAAGGAAAGGAGAGACCGAGCCGGACACTTGTATGAGTCGGCCTCGGCACTATGTAAACTAGCCGGGCGTCAACCCGTGTATATAAGGGGACGACCTGGCGGCGGTTCAGGGACAAGAAACAACAACTCGATAGCCAGGCATAGCTTGTTTAGCTCCCTGGTTAGCGAGACCCCAATAATCCCATCACAACTAGATGTAGGCCTATACCTTCATCGAAGGGGCCGAACTAGTATAAAAACCCTCGTGTCCTTTGTCCGGTTTAACCCATTTAAGCTAACCCGTCGCGATGGCTCCATGAATAAGTACTTTCACGAGGACATCTGACGTGATATTTCCACGACAGTTGGCACCCACCGTGGGGCTATCGCACGATGGTTTCGAGTTCTTGAAGGACAGCTTTGAAGGACTCAAAGGATACGCAGTGGGCCAGATGTCCAAGAGTCATCGCGGCAAGCTCTACATCGACGATGCAGGCTGGGGCCCCGAGGACGGCTCAATCGAGTACGGGTACCGGGTCCCCTTCGACAGAATTCACGTCTTCATCGGCAAGATCGGCGAACCGGGCCCTGAGCCGGACATCTGCACCAACCTCGTCGAAACGGCTCAGCGTGCAAGTCCCGCCCGGATTCAGCCTGCCATGAAGCGTGCGTTCGTGGGATGTGTCCACGGGATCGGATCTGAACCGGTGTCTGAAGGTGGACGGTCGCTTATTCCGACGGTGAATCATTCGCTGGTGAAACCGAATCCCTGTACCAAGTTCAGGACGGTGTGTTTGAAGGGTATTCCGATGGCACTAGTATTCTGGAATTTCTTGAACCGCCGAACCACGTTGGGATCTTCATGGCGGGAACACAACCAACCTTGCAAAACACTACTGCGGCGGTGTCCGTACCAGTAGCAGGGGGCAGGAGGCTCCGCGCACTGGTCGGCTCAAGTACTCTCCGGATTGATGGATGCCTGGGCGACCCTGTTGACCATAACAGTTACACCGGCAACGCAGGATCAGCACAATGCGGACATTGCAAGGCTGAAGGATCAGATAACGCAAGGCAAAGAAGATTTGGCAGTTGAGGAGATCAGGATGACTGAGGAACAGGCCGCTATAGATGCCTAGGCGCAAAGGATTCAAGCTGAGAATTATCGCCTATTGATGGATCAAAACGCTTCCAATGAAGTATTCAGGACGAGACATCGATCTCACTTGCCGGCGGATTACAATGCGATGAATCTCTTTGGTACACCAGGAGCAGGGACTAGCAATCTGGCAGCAGTGAACCAGACTACTGTGCCAAGGACCGGAGCGCCGGATCAACCTCAAGTGATGGGTCCACCTCGAACAGACAACCTGCCGCGATATACCACACTCCCGCCGGGTCACTTTTCTACCCCTTTGGACAATATGATAGCAGCAGCATCCCGGCTGGCAGCTATTCCGATAGAGGGTGAATCGCCAGCAGGGGTTGAGACACGGCGGGCCAGGGATCTTCTTCAAACGGCTATGACGCAGCAGCAAGCTTACTCGTATAGCCGAGACATGATTCACTCGACCCCGTGTCCTAGCAAAAGCTATAGCAGGCATATAGATGAACCGAAAGTGTCCAGCAATGCGTGATGCCGCATTGTCCCTCAAGGGCCTAATCCGGCGCGTGGTGATGTGAACGCTCAAGACATGGTGGATAGTGGCAGACCACGAAGGGAGGCCGCTTTAGCAGCACAACATACGGGTCGATATCAACCCGCCCTGTTCAGCCAGCAGCATCAGTGGATCGAGGCACCGGCTTGCTTTCAATTCGTGGGGAGTGTCGTGTCTCATTCCGGCTCTCCGTAATGTAGGACTGCCTAAAGACTTCAACGGCCCACGTAAGGTACCAAATTGCACCACTGATCATCCATCCGAGGTGTGGGTGGAAAGTTATGAGATGGCAATGGAGATGCTGGACGTGGATGAAGCGGCTTGTGCAAAGTACTTCACGGTGATGTTGGAGGGAACAACCCGTACATGGTTGAAGAACTTGTCGGCTAACTTCGTCGAGTCATGGGACCAGTTGAAGGCTCGGTTCATAGCCAATTTCAAGGACACATGTAAACAACCTATGTCCATTGTGGATCTGGATGCTTGTGTTCAAGGGGAGAACGAGTCAACAACTCATTGGGTGTGCCGGGTTTCAGAAGTTTTGCACTCTTCAGACCGGATTAATGCTGGCCAGGCAATCATCACACTGGAACATAATTGCCGTTTTAAGTCACTAAAGATGAAGTTGGGATGGCTCAAGCGCCACTGCAATGACATGGGCACCCTCATGGCCGCCTTGGTCAAATATGCCGATTCTGATAATACCAAGGATCCCGATTCTGATGAGGAGAAACCGGAGAAGGGAAAAAAGAACGGCGGTGCAAAGGGACAGCAGCACAACCAAGGAGGCCATGGAAATAATGGTAAGCGCAAAGCAGATTCATATTTTGTGGCTAACGCTAATGTGCAGCGTCGTAACGGTAAACCGCCCCAGCCTGGCAGCGGAATGAATCTGGAGCGTTTGTTGAATCAGCCCTGCCCAAAGCATGGGACCAAGGAGGTTCCTGCAACACATCTCTGGAAGGATTATCATATTATGAAGGAGTTCAAGAACTCTGGTCTTTTCCGGTATGATCAGGGTTCATCGGGTGGTTCAGGTCCAGGTTTTCATGGTGGCGGCGGTTCAAACTCTGGATTTCAGAATAAGCAGGGCAACCAGAACAACCAAGGTGGTAACAACCAATAGAATAATCAAGGAAATCAACAACAGTCAGGTTATCAGAGTCACCCGAAGTAGTTGAATGGTGAGTAGTACCATGTATTCACCACTAGTTTGTGCAAGCGTGATTAGAAGCTTCATAAGAGGGCTGTTAATGTTGTTGAACCGTCCGTACCACGTTACCTGCAGTGGTCCGAGCAACCTATTGTGTGGAGCAGAGAGGATCATCCGCCCTGGGTTGACAATCCGGGCCACCTGGCTTTGGTGGTGGCACCTCAGGTGGGAGGTTATAAGTTCACCAAGGTACTCATGGATGGAGGGAGCAGTATCAACATTCTGTATTATGAGACCTTCCATCACATGGGTTTGACAGACAAGAGTCTTAAACTGTCCAACACTATTTTTCATGGTGTCGTACCAGGTAAATCGGCATATCCTGTTGGTAAGATCGCTTTGGAGGTTGTGTTTGGTGATGAACATGACTCCCGGTCTTAGACATTGACCTTTGAAGTGGTGAGGATCCAGAGCCCGTACCACGTACTATTTGGGCGACCGGCTTATGCAAGGTTCATGGCAAGGCCTTGTTATATTTACTTGCAGCTCAAGATGTCGGGTCACAAAGGGACCATTAGGGTTCACGGAAGTCGTAAAATCGCTTTGGATTGCGAGGAAGGTGATGCGGCCTATGCCGAGTCGGTTTGTGCTATGGAGGAGTTGAAGTTCTATAAAGATAATGTTGATCCAACAGATATGACCCCTCTGAAGAAGCCCACAACTGAGCATGACCCAAACCTGACATTCAAACCGGCTGATGAGACTAAACTTGTTGACTTTGTTCCTGGTGATTCGTCCAAGCAGTTTAGCATCAGCACAAAAATCTGGATCCGAAATAGGAAAGCGCGCTCATCGAGTTCATCCGTGAGAACCGGGACATTTTTGCATGGAAGCCTTCTGACATGCCAGGTGTACCGAGGGAACTCGCTAAGCACACTCTCAATATTGATCCCAAGTTTAAACCGATCAAGCAATTTCTTCGTCGCTTTAGGGAGGAGAGACGCAAGGCAATTGGTGAAGAGGTAGCCCGGCTGTTGGCTGCTGGGTTTATCGTTGAAGTGTTTCACCCTGAGTGGTTGGCTAATCCGGTGCTTGTTCTTAAGAAAAACGGCACTTGGCGCATGTGTGTGGATAATACAGATTTGAATAAAGCTTGTCCGGCCGATCCTTTTGCTCTCCCGCGTATTGATCAGATCATTGATGCGACATCGGGTTGTGAGCGTTTGAGTTTCTTGGATGCTTATTCAGGCTATCATCAGATCAAAATGGCAGTTAAGGACCAAGAGAAGACCACCTTCATCACTCCCTTTGGAGCCTTCTGCTATGTTTCTATGCCTTTTGGGCTCAAGAGTGCACAGGCAACTTATCAGCGCTGTGTGCAGAATTGTCTTCACACTCAGATTGGGTGCAATGTTCATGCCTATGTTGATGACATTGTGGTAAAGTCCAGGAAGAAGGAGACATTGATAAATGATCTCAAGCAGACCTTTGACAATCTGCGTGTTTACAAGATGATGCTCAATCCAGACAAGTGTGTTTTTGGTGTTCCGGCAGGCAAGCTTCTAGGTTTTCTGGTGTCCAACAGAGGCATTGAGGCTAATCCGGAGAAGATCAAAGCGATTACATGCTTGGCTAAACCGGCGTGCATCAATGATGTTCAGTGTCTAGCAGGTCGAATTGCAGCCCTAAGCCGGTTTATCCGCCGTTTGGGAGAGAAGGCGGTCCCTCTATATCAGATGTTGAAGAAAACATACACCTTTATCTGGAGTGATGTGGCTAATGCGGCGTTTGAAGACTTGAAGCGGCAGTTGGCTGAACCGCCGGTCCTTGCTGCTCCGGTTGACAAAGAGCCCTTGTTATTGTACGTGGCTGCTAATGCCCGTGCTGTCAGTGCGGCAATTGTGGTGGAGCGCAAGGAGGCTGGTAAGGAGTATCCGGTTCAACGACCGGTTTACTATATCAGTGATGTGCTTATCGAGTCAAAGCAGTGATATCCGCATTGGCGGAAGCTGGTATATGGAGTTTTTATGGCAAGTCGGAAGCTCAAACAATACTTTCAAGGCCATCCCATTACAGTTGTCAGTTCAGCTCCTTTCGGTGATATAATTCAGAACAGGAAGGCAACTGGTCAGGTTGCAAAGTGGGCAATTGAGCTTGGTCCACATGGTTTGAAGTATGTGCCTCGAACAACCATCAAATCTCAGGCACTTGTTGACTTTATCAATGACTGGACCGAGTTGCAAGCACCAGAGGACAAAACAGATAATACATACTGGACTATTCACTTTGATGGATCCAGGCAATTGGAGGGATCGGGGGATGGAGTTGTCCTTACTTCCCCTCGAGGTGATAAAATTTGTTATGCCCTCCATTTAATGTTCCCCTATACTAACAATGCAGTTGAGTACGAGGCTCTGCTCCACGGGCTCCGTGTGGCCAAGGAGATGAATTTAAGCCAAGTATGATGCTTTGGAGACTCTGATCTGGTAACTCAACAAGTTTCTGGTACTTGGGATTCTAAGGATCCACTCATGGCGGCTTACAGACGCGAGGTGGATATTGTGGCAGGTCACTTCAAAGGGTATCAAGTTGAGCATATCGATCGGCACAAAAACAAAGTAGCAGACACTTTAAGCCGACTGGGGTCTCAGCGTAAACCGGTACCCCCAATACCTTTTTAGATATCTTGCATAACCCGTCTATTAAGTTGCCTACAGAAGAGGATTTAGCTGTTCCTGATCCGAAGGCTCAATTGGTGGCCGCTTTACATGTTGTGCCGGATTGGACGGTTCCATATCTGGCGTATATGAACCGTGGCGAGCTACTAGATGATGAAATCCTGGCCCGGCAGATAGTCCGGCGGTCCAAGTCCATGGTTATTCACAATGGCAAGTTACACCGTTGTAGCATTTCAGGCGTATTTCAGCGTTGT
The DNA here is from genome assembly GCF_002162155.2 of Triticum dicoccoides. Lineage (NCBI taxonomy): Eukaryota > Viridiplantae > Streptophyta > Magnoliopsida > Poales > Poaceae > Triticum > Triticum dicoccoides. The sequence continues at coordinate 364,755,711 of NC_041381.1, read as the reverse complement.
GTTTTTCCGGAAGAAGGCCAAGAGATCCTACAGGAAATTCATGAAGGGGATTGTGGTCACCATGCCGGTTCAAAGTCCTTGGTTGCTAAAGCTTTTCGTCATGGGTTCTACTGGTTGATAGCTCATGTTGATGCGGAGGATTTGGTAAAGCGGTGTGACACTTGTCAGAAGTTTTCACTCCGGGCTTATGTTCCGGCTCAAGAATTAAGGATGATTACCATCACTTGGTCGTTTGCCACTTGGGGGCTTGATATGGTAGGACCCTTTAAGTGTTGCAAGGACAAGAATACTCACCTGCTGGTGGCGGTTAACAAGTTCACCAAATGGGTTGAAGCGGAGCCTGTCAGCAAGTGTGATGCGGCTATGGCGGTTCAATTTCTCAAAAAGATTATTTTGCGTTTTGGCTTTCCACACAGCATTATCACGTACAATGGCACAAACCTTTCTAAAGGTGAGATGGAGGATTTCTGTCAGAGAGAGCACATCCGGCTTGACTTAGCATCTGTGGTGCACCCCCAGACCAATGGTCAAGCGGAGGGAGCTAATCAAGAAATCTTGAAGGGTATCAAACCCCGGCTCATGGTTCCTTCAAAGCGGATGCCAGGTTGTTGGGTGGAAGAATTGCCTTCTGTGTTATGGAGCATCAACACCACCCCCAACAGATCGACGGGTTACACACCTTTCTTCATGGTGTATGGGGCAGAGGCGGTCCTCCCATGTGATATTCGTCATGATTCGCCCCGGGATGCCAATTATGTTGAAGAGGACAATGAGGAAGCACACCAGGAGGCGTTGGACCTGTTAGATGAAAAATGGGATATGGCTTTGGCTCGTTCGGCGGTTTATCAGCAAGACCTGCGACGTTATCACAGCCGTCGGGTTAGGACAAGAACCTTTCAAGAAGGCGACTTGGTGCCCCGGCTCATCCAGGATCAGACCGATATGCACAAGTTATCCCCACCTTGGGAAGGACCCTTTGTGGTCAGCAAGAATCTGCACAACGGATCATACTACCTCATTGACGTTCGAGACAACTCACGCAGCTCTGAGGAGGAGACCCGGCGGCCGTGGAACATAACTCTCCTACGGCCTTACTACACTTGAGCCATAGGCTTCTCTTATCTACATATTTCGACAATGTATATATTATGATCAATAAAATAAATCAGCATCCTTGCTATAAGCAGGGCCTCTGCTGTTTTTTCTCAAATATCTTTTGAGTCACATGGGGGCTTCAGCTGACAAAGCGGAGTACTACCTGTTAAACCGGCTATCATGCCACAATACGGCTTGGGAGCTTCACACCCAAGGGGCCAAAGAGAGTCTGGATGCTATGCACAACTCAAACATAGGCACCCAATGAGCACATCTCATCAAGTTACTTGGGGGCTCTTTGTGTAAAGTAACAAAGAGTTTGAAAGGACCCTTGTAGCTGGGTATCGACCCACGGCTTGGAAGCCTGGTATATTTACCTAAAACCCCGGGTTAACCTGCCTTCATCAAGTAAGCCACTCCTATCCAGGTAATCCTGGCATGACCCATAGAACATTTGGCAGTTACTCTCATTGAGACCCTGAACTTGTCAAAGTTAAAACGGTGATTGGTTAGTTGGAGGCCCATCTTAAAAGGCTTTGTCATATGGTTTAACTCAGCGGCCTGGCAGCCCATGAAAAGCCTCGGATTTGGGCCTGGCAGCCATCGAAAAGCCTCGACTACACGGTTTTATTTGCCTTTGTCACTATTTATTTTCTTTTTGGCAAACTCTATGTTGAACCAGTATCTTTTGATCCGGTATGGCTTTTTCAGTCATCATGTTAACCCGGTGTTTGTTAACCCGGCTTGGTTTTCAACTAGAAGTTGACAAACCTTATTATCAAACCGGAGTTTATTAACCCGGCCTGGCTTTGACTACTTGTCGCCAGTTTTGATCATCTGGTGTTCATCGTAACCTGGCATGACTTATTATACGCCATCAGTATATGGTGGAGTTATACAAATTCAAGATTTGGGTCTTTACCCTTATTACGATCAAAGTTGGTAAACCAACTAAGTGATATCACATCACAGGTATGAGTTATTTCATATTTCTTAAGGTTTGGTTATCAATTAGGCTTTATCTTGGGCATTATGACCTGTCCAGCGGTAAACCGCCAGGACAAGCTTTCTATATGTAGGCTTCAGGATCGCATTATGGAAGCATAATCAAACATTGCATTGATCATGACGGTTCAACAAAAGTCATGTATCAGCACAACAAATGAAAGAGTTTTAACTAGCCTATTACAAGGCGCTTTGAGGCCCAAAATGCTGATTGTTCTTACACAATAAAGTTTGTCAAAGAAACACAAATGCCGGATTAAGACTCATTGCCAGGACGATGTGAAGTTGAAGGATCTTCAGGCTCCAGTTCAACCTCCTCCTCTCCACCCAGAGGCTGGAAGTCAAGGCTGGTCCAGTCAATCCGGGTTAGAGCTTGAAAGACATCTTCTTCACTTATCAGATTTGATGGGTCAACATCAGGGGCGTAAGTGTGCTTACGAATTGGCGGGATAAGGTTTTGCGTTTCTGTCACAGTTGTATCAACCCACTGATTCCTCTCATCATAAAAAGACCGATGAACCGTCAGGTTAGCCTTGGCAGCAAGTTGACTTGACAGTGGACGCATCTCTTTTGTCAGAGCTTTGAGTGTTTCATTATCAAATGCTGATCCGTCTGCCTGTTCATCTGGAAAGCCCTTGGCGATGTCAACAGGATCCAAGTCAGATATCCATGCTTTGGCCCGAGTCAGTGCCAATAAAGCGCCAGCCCTAGTAGCAGACCGCTTCACCTCCTCTATGTGAGCTGGTGTCATGGATAATCTTGTTAATGTGTCCTTGATCAATGTTGGTGCCGGTCTGTTGTAGGAAGCTGCAGATATGACTCACTGAGCACCGCTATACAGTTGCTCAATCAACGTATAGGCCGCTTTTAGCTTCATCCGCATGTTTGTCCCAAGATGAGTAATGCGATTCCCTGCAGCGGTTTAAGAAATTCAAGTTAAACCGGCGGAGTTGATAGTACTACAGAGCAGGTGTTTTAAGGTACTTACCAAATACGACAGCCCTCATGGAATCCACTTGATGCTTCAGACCTGTCAGTTCTTCTTCCATCGGTTTAAGGGCTGCTTCAGCATCTTCTGCCCGCTTCAATAACGCAGCTTTTTCAATCTCCTAGTTGGTGCGTTCAGTTTTGAAGCCTTCTTTAAGTTGTTCGATGGCTGACAAGGCACCCCTGAGCTCTTCTTTGGCTTTAGAGCTTTCTTCTTGCTGTACCTTAAAGATTTCTTGAAGATCGGCAGTTTGGGATTCTTTGGTCTTCAGGTCAGCCTGCAAACTCAGATGATACAACAGTTAAACATCTCTTAAAGTCCCAAGCGCATAATAAATTGTACACTTGGCACTTGGGGGCTAATGTGGATTGCTTTTAAAGTGAGTATTTTTCAAGTCCCAAGGCTCAATCCAGGTATTAAGCTTGGCACTTGGGGGCTAATTCACATTTGATCAGTCGTAAGGAAAGGCAATTAAATAAGGACAGACAGTCCCGGGTTGTCCTCAAGAAGACAAACCGGCCCTTGGGGGCTACAATGGAAGAGATATACAAAATAGAGGAAAATTCAAAGTGTTCTCGAAAAGTACCTCATAACGCTCTTTCATCAGGTTCACCAAACCGGCTTCAAAGTCACGGCTTGTGTACAGGCGGTTTAGAAAGCCGGAATGAAGTTCTTCAGCACTAAGGTTGACGAAGTTGGATAAATCCGTCTTCCCTTTCCCCTTAACCATAGCAGTGAATTCCTCCTTGGCGGTATGTTTGGCCAAGATAACCGGATTACCAGGAATTGTGTGGGCCGTGCCAGTAATTACAACATCATCATCATCATTTCTTGGTGGGCTTGACGGATTGCTGGTACCCTTAGCTGGACTTGGCAGATTAGCAGTCGGGCTCGGCGGATCAGTAGCCGAGTTTGGAGGAGTGGCATGAGGGCTCAACAGATCAATATGGGTCGCCGGGTCAGCCTCTGGCGGGTTAGCTTCAGTGTTCTCGCCCTGTGGGATGGAATAATCCATAACATTGGTATTTCTACCGGTATCCTCAGCAGCCCTCTCCGGTTCAACTTCACCAATGAGGGTACTGGTTTTAGCCTTCTTGCTCAGGCGAGCTTTGGCACTGTGACATCGTAACAAAGATTAGCACGATAAACCGATTTATAAAGGAAAGATGTGAAGAACAATGTACTTACCCAGGGACAGTTTTAAGGGGAGGCAGCTGAGTGGTTGATGAACCGCCAGAAGAATTGGAAGACGCCTGATAATTTGGGTCAGACGGATTAAGTGGGTATCTGAAGAAACCCTTCAAAGGATAAAGTTTTTTGGGAGAACAAGTAACCTCTGGAAGACGTTTCCAATTTGGCGTATCCGGTAAACCGGAAGAGGTGATTTGCTGTCCACTGTGTCGGGTTGTGCGATGCTCTTCAACTTGCTGTGTCTTCAAAGAAAATTTTGGATCCAAATAAGCAAGAGGGTGAGAGTATTTTACTTTCCGAACTGCGCGGCGAAATCTTTGAACCAGCGCAAGATCTGAATCGGAGAAAGAGAGATTACCTCAACATGGTCTGCATGACTGGCTGCCGCATCATCCTAGGAATAGTCATTGTCAATAAGGTGTATGAAAAAGGAACCAAGTGAATCAAGTTCTACCTATGGATCAGATTCGTCCATATCTTCCGGCGGATCAGAAGCCTCAGTGGTTTTCTTCTTGCCAGCTTTCTTGGTGACCTTGCTCTTTGCACGAGGGGCCCTAGCTAGTTTAGTCCGTTTCCAGAAGGAGCTGTTGGCCTGCAAATTAAAACAAAGAAGCATTAGCACATTGTTAACGCGGAGGCGGCTCAGTGAGCATTAAGTTCAACTTTACCGCTGGCGGTTTGTTGGTGGCGCAAAAAGGTGGCAACCCGGTTTGGCTGCATGCGGCGATCGGTTCGTCAAGCATCTTCTTCACAGATTCAGTAACTTCAATGTCTGTCATTACTATTTCATGATATCGTTGAGGATCCTTGACGTTGCCCGTATATTAATGCATTAATCCGGGGCGGCGACATAAAGGCAAAATACCCCAGGAGACCCAGTAGCGGACGAGATCAATACCAGTTAAACCGTTGGCCATGAGGGCCCGGAGTTTGGCGAGTTGAGGCGCATAAGTCTTCCGTTCTCGGGCAGTTAAGCGTAGAGGTAATGGGTGGCCGTTTCTAAGCTGTTCAGGGCGGTAACCCGGCAAGGGATTTTCTCTAGTAGGGGCAGTATTCTGGCAATAAAACCAAGTTTGGTTCCAATCTTTGGGATGGCTATGATGCTTTGCATGAGGGAAGTCAACTTCTTTTCTCTTTTGGATTGATAGCCCACCAAGTTCCATGTTGGGACAATCAGAGAACTCCGTGCGGCGGTTTAAATGGAAAAAATTCCGGAACAGCTCCATAGATGGTTCTTCTAGAAGGTAAACTTCACAGAATACTTGAAAGTTGCATATATTGGACACGGAATTCGGTCCAATATCTTGTGGATGGAGTTGAAATCTCGCAAGGACATCCCGGAAGATTTTTGATGCGGGCGGGCTGAATCCCCGGTCTAAGTGTTGCATAAATACAATAACCTCTCCATCTTGAGGTTCAGGAGGGCACTCAGAGCCCGGAACTCGCCAATGCAGGATCCTTTTTTAGGCTAAAGCGCCAGTGGTGACATATCCGTTGATTTGTGTCTCCGTGATCCGGGACGGAACCCAATTGCAAGCAGAGAATTGTTTCGTCATCTTGGAAAAGCAAAACTGCGAAAGAAAAAATGAAAGCTGGTTTACGATTGACAGCTTAAGTATACTACTCAGTGTTAAACTGGAAAATTGCTATTCAAGTCAAGTTGGCGGTTTAAGTGAGGACTAATGGTGTATGGCGGATTGACTATCAAAGGTTAAACTTCCCTTAGCCAGAAGAGCCAGAGCTAAAAATCTACTAAGTGTTTACAAAAACAGGTTTCATAATATGGCAGTATAATTTTGGATATACCGTGGATAAGTAAAGAAAAATTTTCTGAGCCCTACAATGGCGCTAAGAGGAACAGAGACGATCCAGACAGAGTCCGTTCGGAAGAGGCAAGATGCTACAGTATGGTGAACTAACAAAATGGATCTAGCCGCAGATCAAAGCTAGCAGGCGCATATATAACTCAGTAAAAAGACTAAGAGAAGGGTGCAGAAGAACTAATGAACAGCGACGAACATGGATGAACTCGAAACCCTAATGGAGATCTAGGGTTACAGGAAAGTGAACTTACCAGGGCCACTCAGCGGCGGAGGAGTGCGGCAGGATTTCTGGTACAAACAGGGTGATGCAGCGGCCTCGGTCGGTGTAGATTCGAAGGTCGACGGTGGCGGCGGTGCTGGGGTCCTTCGGGTCACGAGGAGGAAGACGAGAAGAAAGGGGGAGAAAAATGGAACGGCCCATCGGGCTTATTTATAACAAGGCGAAATATAAACGACAAGCACGGGGATTGAGGAGTCCAAAGCGGCAAGGGGCGCAGCTATCACCTCAATTTCCGGGATGCCATTAAATGAAGGGAATCTTTTTATTCGTTTTTTACAGAGATGACGTCATGACAATCCGTTGCTGTGTCCAGAAGATGACGTCATGGTGGTTTAACAAAGTTTATAAAATAAGACATCGTGGTGGTTTACGAGAAATGAAGGAAGATGTTCACATGATTTTTCTAAGTATCAAAAGATTGACATGAACAGGTTCAAATCAATCTGGGGCCTAATGTTGGGGATATAACTACTGAGTGTAAACCGCCCAGGAGGGGCCGGTTCACCCTCAACTATATTGAAGCCCATGAAGGCTCAGAAGATGGCGCTTTACTATGAAGCTTAGAGTCCCGGAGCCTAAAGGCGGATTAGGGCCCATATTGGTAAACCACCATAGTCATGTAACTTGTATTGTAAGATAAGGAAAGGAGAGACCGAGCCGGACACTTGTATGAGTCGGCCTCGGTACTCTGCAAACCGGCCGGGCATCAACCCGTGTATATAAGGGGATGACCCAGCGGCGGTTCAGGGACAAGAAACAACAACTCGATAGCCAGGCATAGCTAGTTTAGCTCCCTAGTTAGCGAGACCCCAATAATCCCATCACAACTAGATGTAGGCCTTTACCTTCATCGGAGGGGCCGAACTAGTATAAAAACCCTCGTGTCCTTTGTATGGTTTAACCCCTTTAAGCTAACCCGTCGCGATGGCTCCACGACGAAGTCCTTTCATGAGGACATCTGACATGATATTTCCACGACAAGCACCATGCTCATTAAAGAGCGGTGCTCCTCCGAGAGCGCAGCTCACTCCAGAAAGCCTGTCAGTACGTCCAGCAGGACATCGAACTGTGCTGGACCCTTCTCATCACCCATCGTGGGAGCCAAATGCTCCGGGCTCAGGGTGACTGACGTGTTCGCTTTCGGCCTCGATAGATCCGGACTCCTCCGTGACGACACCTCCGTGTCGCCTGCTTCATGAGGCGGAGAGGTGGGTGGAGTCTCACTCTCCATCATCTCCGGACGAAGGTCCCCCGAAGATGAACTATGTTGAGAAGAGCTGCTCGCCGGACTACAAAGGACGAAGTCCCGGTTACGGATCTCGAAGTAACACCATACCTTCGAATTAATGAATAACTTACGGCTCGGTGGAGGGCTGGCCCGTTGGTGGGCACGACGCGGTGAGGGTGTCCGTCGCGGCAGAGCCCCCTGGTGATACCTTCTTCCCTTGCTTGGGCGTCTCTGCCTCCAAGTCTTCGGAGGCTACCCTCTTCTTCCCGTGTGGGGAGGAGACTTTAACCTCCCCCTCCTGACTATCCTCCGTAAGAGAGGTAGCGATTCCCCCGGTCTGGATGCATAGTGTGTGAAGTTCGGCTTCACTTCCCTTTCCTTCGCCTTTCCCTGAGGGGATTTTGCTGAGCACCCGGCCAAGCATCTTGGCAATGGTTGGATTAGGCGAGCCTTCAGGAAGTGGCACCGGACACCTGATTCTCTCCGCCTTGTTGAGCCATTCCTGGCCACGGAGGGATTTTCAGAATAATAATTATGATAGATATAAATGAAGTGTTCGGCTTTAAGGTTACTTACTTGGGCATCTAGGCGATTGCAGCTTAGGCCCGCATCCTCGGTGGTGTCCGGACACTTTACTTGTGGTCCGAAGAATAATTTACACATTCCTTCGAGCTTCAGGCCGAAGAAGTGCTTAATAGTCCGCGGACCCTCCGAATTAAACTCCCACATCCGAAGAGGCCGACGTTTGCACGACAACATCCGCCGGATTAGCATCACTTGCATAATGTTGACAAGATTTATGTCCCTCTCAATAAGCTCCCGGATACGATTCTGCAGTTCTGGTACATCGCCAGCAGGCCCATAATTCCGTCCTACGTCGGTCCAAGATGCTAACTATGATGGAGGGCCCGAGCGAAACTCGGGGGCGGCTACCCACTTTGTGCCTCTGGGAGTTGTAACATAAAACCACCTCCGTTGCCATACATCGCATACTTCCGGGAAAGAGCCCTCTGGCCATGGGGCATCGGCATTCTTGATTATTATGGCACCTCCGCACTCCGCATGTTGCCCCTCGACCATCTCGGCTTCACATTGAAGGTCTTGAGCCATAAGCCGAAGTGTGGGTTGACATGGAGAAAAGCCTCGCACACAATAATGAACAACGAGATATGGAGGACGGCGCCTGGAGCCAGATCGTGGAAATCCAAGCCATAGTAGAACATGAGCCCCCTCACAAAGGTGTCGAGGGTGAGGCCCAGGCCTCGGAGGAAGTGAGGGACAAACATGATGCTCTCGTTGGGCTCCGGCATGGGGATAACTTGCCCTGGAGCAGGAAGCATGTGCTGGATATCGGCAGTCAAGTATCCGACCTCCCTAAGCTTAGCAATATCCTCCTCTTGGATCGAGGAGGCCACCCACCGACATTTTGCGTCGGATCCGGACATACTGGAGGATCTGGGGTGTTGGAGCTTAGGTTTTGAGTGCTAGAGCTCGAGGTGCAAGAAGGAGTAGGAGAGGTGGAAAAGAGGCGTAGGCCTTGGCCCCTTTATAAAGGGGATGAATATCAAGAGTCCTCAGTGTGACCGCTTGAGACTTATCTAAAATACACGGAGTCATACCAACGGTCGCCGTGGGGTCACAGACACCCATATTGATGAAAGATCTCGTAATAAGAGGAACCCGATCTCTGCTTTGGCAGGACGTGCCAATAAAACCGCCACGCAACGCGAGTCGAGGTGGAGCAGGAAACGCCGGTTCGTGTTAGACCAGGCCATGATGCAAGGGACGACGTACAAAGATTGCCAGCAGAACGGATTGATGCTATGTTCCCTATAATGGTGTGTGAAGATCATCTTGCAGATCCGGACACGGTCTCGGTGTTCAATAATAACCTTCGAGTATTCGGAAGTAGGAACTCGCCTTGCAATGCCGAAGACAAGACTGCGCGCCGGACTCATCGTCATTGAAGCCTGGTTTAGGGGCTACTAAGGGAGTCCTGGATAAGGGGGTATCCGGACAGCCAAACTGTATACATCGTCCGGACTATTGAAGCGTGAAGATACAAGACTCAAGACTTCGGCCCATGTCCGGATGGGACTCTCCATTGCATGGAAGACAAGCTTGGCGATCCAAATACTATATTTCCTTCCTTGTAACCGACTCCATGTAAACCCTAGCCCTCTCCACTGTCTATATAAACCGGAGAAGATGGTCCTTAGAAGGCCGATCACAATTACAATCATACCATCATAGGCTAGCTCTTAGGGTTTAGCCTCTACGACCTCATGGTAGATCTACTCTTGTACTACTCATATCTTCAATATTAATCAAGCAGGAAGTAGGGTTTTACCTCCATCGAGAGGGCCCGAACTTGGGTAAACATTGTGTCCCTTGCTTCCTGTTACCATCAGCCTAAGACGCACAGATCGGGACCCCCTACCCGAGATCTGCCAGTTTTGACACCGACACCGATGTGCTATGGTTAGGGCAACCTCATCTCGATGAGACCGATTGCGTGAACTCGGTGGGACTGGTTTCAGCTATAAGCAAATAGAGACTTGATCATGCAAACTCGGTGGTACCGGCTGCGTATCTCGGTGAGACCGAAATAACTGCAATAGGTAACAATGAGTTTGCAAGGCCATCTCGGTGAGACCGAGATCCCGTCGGTGAGACCAAACTGATTAGGGTTTCTGGCAGTGGCTATGTCAAGTGAACTCCGTGGTGCCGGATGAATCAAATTGGTGGGGCCGAGTTTGACTTTAGGTTTAGGACATATGTGGAAATTAGAAAGTGGTTGAGGCCTCTGGAGCATATCACTAAGCACTTTGAGCAAGCAAGCCATTAAGCAGCTCCTCATCCCCTTTTAATAGTGTTGGCTTTCCTATGGACTCAATGTGATCTTGTATCACTAAAATGAAAATGTAGAGTCTTGAGTTTTTCCCAATGTTTGTCCTTAGCATCTTGAAGGGGTTCCACATCCTCTTGTCGTACTACTCCAATGTTGAACTCATCTGAAATATACTAGATATAAGTATTAGTCCAACAAGAGATATGTTGACATTAATTACCAAAATCACCGTGGGAGCACTTGTGCTTTTAATCTCCCCCTTTTTGGTAATTGATGAGAACATACATCCAAGCTTTAGATTAAGATATGAAGTATAACAAGTAAATCTTTGGAAGAACATGCAACATGCATTAGCTCCCCCTACATGTATGCAATCATGTAAAGATAGATTATAAAAGTATGTGAAAGCATAAACATGTTAGAGCAAGCAATGAGTTACATGTCTCTTGGCTATATGCATCAGAGCAAATGATGCGAAATGCAGAGAATGTACCTACATGTTCATGAGTCCTTCTTGCAAACAATATGTACATTAGCAAGAGATCCTCATGTACATGAGTGTGATGCATATAATTACCTCATGTTCTTGAGCTAACTTTGGAAGAGATGAACCAGAGAAAATAGGGTTAGACAACACAGGAACATCTACTAAACAGAGCAAGAATAAGAAACCACAAGAGTACTAAGATTGGGATGACATGTAGAAAGTGAGTACTTAGTACTCTAGTTGGATATTGACATGTTCCCAAGAATAAAGATATGCAATGAATTCCAAAGATTTTCTTCCCTTAGATGTCTTTCTCCCCTGAATCTGACATTGGATAATGGGAGAAGATAGGGTAATAGAAAATCAGTGCAAATGAAAAATAGAGCAAACGACACAAAGTAATATCTTCAACTAACATGTCTTTACCCTCTAAGAGACATGTGGCTTATCTCCTCTTTGTTTACCAAGCATCTAGGAAGATTAAGAAGTCATTATCTCCCATAGGATCTCTTTGGCCCATAAGATAAGCTTTGATGTGATCTCTCTCTCCCCCTTTGACATCAATTTCCAAGAAGGGATCTTCTGGAGTATAAGTCAAATAGGTTTGGTCCTTGAGTCACATGGCAAAGCAGTATGTAAAATGTGATGCAGGTAGAGGAAAAGAATCATCGAGTGGAGCTGGTTTGGAAAAGCAGGATGCAAATGGCCAAATGTTTCCACAGTGGTGAAATCGGTAACACCAAGCACTTTTCTTCGGTGACACCGAGTTGTTCCGGTTTGTCCGAAAAGAAAAGATCGGTGAGGCCAAGTTCATCACATAGAAAGGATTTTTGTCATCTCAGCTCACTAGGCAAATAGGTTCTCACAAAGATTTCCAGGGAATTAAGTAAAGGATTTACAATGAATTAAATGCAGGGAATGCAGAAAAATAACACAGAAAAGAAGTAAAATCTAGATGAAGTTTTTTTTGAAAGGGGAAACAAACAAGCAAGAAACAAATGCAAGAACACAGAGAAACACTAGAGAACTTCATCTAGAATTGGTCAATGACAAAGTCACCTATGTTAGAGTATATTGACTTAGGAGTCAAGTGTAGACACTTGACCATAGGTCATACTAATCGTTTAAGCTCAAAATGGGGTTGCTATTTTTAGTTTAAGCATCTTGATGTATTCACATCTTGTTGAGTTGCTTTGACCCATGTCTTGCGGTAGAGCTTCTCTAAGATGGAATGACATACCTTGGTGGTGGTGTTGATCTTGATCATGTAGTTGAACTTGTCTAGGATGCTCAAGGTTGATGTAGTTCATCAAGAGTTGGGAGCAACGCTTGTAGTTGGAGTCGATCTTCCTACATGGGTTAGTTTTGCAAGGAAGAGCACTTGTGTATCCAAATTGACAATCATGAAGTTTGATACCAAATGAAATTATATATATGTATAAATTGTGAAAGGATATATATAAATTATTCATGCTTCCTTGTCTTCAACCACCATATTGTATAGACTTGGTGATGTAGAGATTGCTTAGAATGTGATTGAGTTGCAAGCTCGTAGAATTGGGCTTATCCAAGTACCTACAAGGGTTAGATAGCATGCAAGAGTACAAGTGTATCCAAGACATATGATCATCATCATAAGAGAAATATCAAGGGTTTGTCATAGAAAGGCTCATGCATTGCATGCAACCAAATGGAGTTCCTACTCCAAGTTTGAGGCATCAATGATGTTCCATTCACCTCTCAAACGGCAAAACACTTTCTCATCAAGCGGTTTGGCGAATATATCCGCCAATTTCTTATCGGTACGAACATGTTTAAGATTGATATCTCCCTTAGCAACATGATCTCAAATGAAATGATGATGAACTTCAATATGCTTAGTTCGAGAATATTGCACGGGATTGTGAGAAATCTTAATAGCACATTCATTGTCACAAAGCAATGGAACATGTTTCACATATATCCCATCATCTTTAAGAGTTTGGGTCATCCAAAGTAGTTGATCACAACTTGAACCGGCGGAAATGTATTCTGCTTCGATGGTGGATAAGGACACCGAGTTTTGTTTCTAGGAGGACCAAGAGACAAGAGATCTACCAAGAAATTGACAAGTATCTGAAATGGACTTTCTATCAACCTTGTCACTGACATAGTCCGAATCAAAATAGCCAACAAGATCAAAAGAAGACCTCTTAGGATACCAAATGCCAAAGTTTGGTGTGTAAATTAAGTATCTCACTATCCTTTTCACAACCTTAAGATGACATTCTTTGGGGGCCGCTTGATATCGTGCACACATGCACATACTTAGCATAATACGGGACGGGAAGCATATAGATATAACAATGAACCAATCATAAAGCGACAAACATTTTGGTCAACCAGTTCGCCATCCTTTGTCAATTCAAGATGTCCACTAGTAGGCATGGGGGTACTCATACCTTTGCATTCTTGCATGTTGAACTTCTTGAATAGGTCCTTGGTATACTTTGTTTGAGAAACAAAGGTACCCTCCTTTGTTTGCTTGATTTGCAAACCAAGAAACAACTTGAGTTCACTCATCATAGACATCTCAAACTTCTCCGACATTAGCCTTCCAAACTTTTCACTAAAATGAGGGTTAGTCAAACCAAATATGATATCATCCACATAAATTTGGCACACAAATAATTCACCATTCACCCTTTTAGTAAAAAGTGTAGAATCAATCTTTCCAATCTCAAAGCCTTTTTCAATAAGGAACTTAGTCAAGCATTTATACCATGCTCTAGGATCTTGTTTAAGACCATAAAGAGGTTTGCGAAGTTTGTAAACATGATCGGGTTTCTTGGGATTAACAAAGCCGAGAGGTTGTTGTCGGTGTCAAAACCGGCAGATCTCGGGTAGGGGGTCCCGAACTGTGCGTCTAAGGCTGATGATAACAGCAGGCTGGGGACACGATGTTTTACCCAGGTTCGGGTCCTCTCGATGGAGGTAATACCCTACTTCCTGCTTGATTGATCTTGATGATATGAGTATTACAAGAGTTGATCTACCACAAGATTTTAGAGGCTAAACCCTAGAAGCTAGCCTATGATTATAATTGTTCTTCTATGGACTAAACCCTCTGATTTATATAGACACCGGTGGGGGTTAAGGTTACACAGAGTCGATTACAGAGAAGAAGATCTACATATCCGAATCGCCAAGCTTGCCTTCCACGCAAAGGAGAGTCCCATCCGGACACGGGACAAAGTCCTCAATCTTGTATCTTCATAGTCCAATAGTCCGACCAAAGCATATAGTCCAGCTGTCTGAATACCCCCTAATCCAGGACTCCCTCAGTAGCCCCTGAACCAGGCTGCAATGACGACGAGTCCGACATCCAGATTGTCTTCGGCATTGCAAGGCGGGTTCCATCTCCGAATACTCCAAGATAAATTTCGAACACATGAATCGTGTCCGGCTCTGCAAAATAAATTCCACATACCACTGTAGAGAGCATAATATTCCACAAATCCAATCTGCTGACAGCTTTTCCTTGCGTGACATCACGCCGAGGCCCGGGCACTACGAACCGTTTTTCCCAGCCTGCCACTACATGTGTTGCGAGGCGGTTTTATTGGCACGTCTGTCGAAGCAGAGATCATGTTCCCCTTATCGCGGGATTCTCATCAATACGGGCGTGGGTAACCCAACTACGCCAGTTGGTATAATTCCTCAATTTTAGGCAAGTCCCGAACGGTCACACCGATGACGCTTGAAATTCTCCCCCTTTATAGAGGGACCGAGGCATGTCCCTTTCTTCCGACGCTTGCCACTTCCCCCACCTTGTATTCCAACACCCAAAGCTCAGGCTTAAGCACTTAGGACCTTCAATTATGTCCAGATCCAACCTTCAAGGTCGTTGGATGGCCTCCTCTGTCACAGAGGAGGACATCGAGAAGCTCAGGGAGGCCAGGTACCTGACCGCCGAAATCCAGCATAGGCTTCCTGCTCAAGGGCAGGTCATCCCCACTCCCAAACAAACAGAGGAGGACATCGAGAAGCTCAGGGAGGCCAGGTACCTGACCGCTGAAATCCAGCATAGGCTTCCTGCTCAAGGGCAGGTCATCCCCACTCCCAAACCCAACGAGAGCGTTGTATTTGTTTCCCACTTCCTCTGAGGCTTAGGTTTTAGTCCTGATCCCTTTGTGAGGGGGCTCATGTTTTATTACGGGCTGGATTTTCATGATCTAGCTCCGGATTCCATCCTTCACATCTCATCGTTTATCGTTGTGTGCGAAGCCTTCCTCCACATCACCCTGCACTTTGCTCTATGCCTCAAGACCTTCAATGTAAAGCCGAAGGTGATCGATGGGCGACACGCGGAGTGCAGAGGCACTATAATAAGCAAAAGCGCCGATGCCCCATGGCCAGAAGGTTCCTTCCCGGAGGTGTCCGATTTATGGCAACGGGGGTGGTTCTATATCACTTCTCCCCGAGGCACAAGGTGGGAGGCCCCCCTGCCTTCCGCTCGGGCCCTCCGCCTCAACTAGCGTCGTGGGTCAATGAGGAACTGGCCTGGGGGCCTGCTAGTGACGTAACGACACTGCTGAGCCGAATTCGGGATCTTTTAGAGACGGATGTCAGCCTCATCAAAGTAATTCAGGTAATGCTAGTTCGATGGGTCCTGCCATGCGAACGTCGACCCCTCCGGATGTGGGAGTTCAACCCATAAGGACCGTGAACTATTCATCACTTCTTTGGCATGATGCTCGAAGGTATGTATCGGTTATTCTTTGGACCACGAATAAAGTGTCCGGACACCATCGAGGATGCGGGTTTGAACTGCAATCGTCCAGATACCCAAGTAAGTAATTTTGCAACCGAACACACTGTCCATGTTTATCATAATTTTATTCTAAAAACTATCCGCAGCCAGGATTGGCTAAGAAAGGCGGAGAGGATCAGGTGTCCGGCCCCTCTTCCCGAAGGCTTGCCGAATACGGTACTAACCCGGATGCTTAAACACGCACCCAATCAAGTGCCATCGGGGAAGGATGAAGGGAGTAGCAGAGAAGCCGAAAGCGGGCTTCATACATTGTACATCCAAACTAGGGGAATTAACGTCTCCAAGAAGGAGGATAATCAAGGAGGTGAATCTCAAGTTCCCTCCCCCCGCGGGAAGAAAAGGGTTGCCTCCGAAGACCTGGAAGGGGAGGCGTCCAAACTGGGGAAGAAGCCTTCGCCAGGGAGCCCGCCCCAGAGGGCGTCCTCGCCGCGGAACGCCCGCAAACGGGCCAGCCCTCCATCGAGCTGTAAATTAATTAAAAGTATTTTAATAAATATATACTGCTTTTCCTCTGAGAACAATAACCAGGATCTATCTCTTTCAGTCCGGCTTGTAGCCCTTTGTTGGAAGTATGCCCTAGAGGCAATAATAAAATGATTATTATTATATTTCCTTGTTCATGATAATTGTCTATTATTCATGCTATAATTGTGTTATCTGGAAATCGTAATACATGTGTGAATACATAGACCACAAAATGTCCCTAGTGAGCCTCTAGTTGACTAGCTCGTTGATCAACACATAGTCATGGTTTCCTGACTATGGACATTGGATGTCATTGATAACGGGATCACATCATTAGGAGAATGATCTGATGGACAAGACCCAATCCTAAGCATAGCACAAGATCATGTAGTTCGTTTGCTAGAGCTTTTCTAATGTCAAGTATCATTTCCTTAGACCATGAGATCGTGTAACTCCCGGATACCGTAGGAGTGCTTTGGGTGTACCAAGCGTCACAACGTAACTAGGTGGCTATAAAGGTATACTACAGGTATCTCCGAAAGTGTCTATTGGGTTGACATGGATCGAGACTGGGATTTGTCACTCCGTATGACGGAGAGGTATCTCTAGGCCCACTCGGTAATGCATCATCATAATGAGCTCAATGTTACCAAGTGGTTGGTCACGGGATCATGCATTACATGAAGAGTAAAGTGACTTGTCAGTAACGAGATTGAACGAGGTATTGGGATACCGACGATCGAATCTCGGGCAAGTAACTTACCGATTGACAAAGGGAATGGTATACGGGATTACTTGAATCCTCGACATCGTGGTTCATCCAATGAGATCATCATGGAACATGTGGGAGCCAACATGGGTATCCAGATCCCGTTGTTGGTTATTGGCCGAAGAGCTGTCTCGGTGATGTCTGCATGATTCCCGAACCCGTATGGTCTACAGACTTAAGGTTCGGTGACGCTAGGGTTATTAGGAAGACTTGTAAGTGATTACCGAATGTTGTTCGTAGTCCCGGATGAGATCCCGGACATCACGAGGAGTTCCGGAATGGTCCGGAGGTGAAGATTTATATGTGGGAAGTTGTCATACGGTCATCGGAAAAGTTCGAGGGCTTATCGGTATTGTACTGGGGCCACCGGAGGGGTTCCGGGGGTCCACCGGGAGGGGCCACCTCTCTCGGTGGGCCTCATGGGCTGTAGTGGGCAGGGAACCAGCCCCTAGAGGGCTGGGCGCACCCCCCTTGGGCCCATGCACCTAGGGTTTCGGGGGGAACCCTAGAGGGGGCGCCCCCCTTGCTTGGGGGGGCAAGCCCCCTCCCCTTGGTCGCCGCCCCCCCCCCTCTAGATCTCATCTAGAGGGGGACGGCCCCCTTCCCCCTTCCCCTATAAATAGAGGGGAGAGGGGAGGGCTTCACACCACATCCAAGGCGCATCCCCTCCCCTCCCCAACACCTCTCCTCCTCCGTTAAGAGCTTGGCGAAGCCCTACCGGAGTACTGCCTCTCCACCACCACCACGCCGTTGTGATGTTGCTGGAGCTCTCTTCCTCAACCTCTCCCTCCTCCTTGCTGGATCAAGGCACGGGAGACGTCTCTACTCCGTATGTTTGTTGAACACAGAGGTGCTGTCTGTTTGGCACTAGGATCTTCGGTGATTTGGATCATGACGAGTATGACTCCATCAACCCCGTTCTCTTGAACGCTTCTGCTCGCGATCTACAAGGGTATGTAGATGCACTCCTATCTCTCTCGTTGCTAGATGACTCCATAGATTGATCTTGGTGATGCGTAGAAAAAAAACTATTTTCTGCAACGATCCCCAACAGTGGTATCAGAGCCAGGTTTATGCGTAATTTCTATGTACGAGTAGAACACAATTTTGTTGTGGGTGTAGATGTTGTCAATTTACTTGCCACTACTAGTCTTATCTTGTTTCGGCGGCATCGTGGGATGAAGCGACCCAGACCGACCTTACACGTACGCTTACGTGAGACAGGTTCCACCGACTGACATGCACTAGTTGCATAAGGTGGCTAGCGGGTGTCTGTCTCTCCCACTTTAGTCGGATGAGATTCGATGACAAGGGTCCTTATGAAGGGTAAATAGAAATTGGCATATCACGTTGTGGTTTTGACGTAGGTAAGAAACATTCTTGCTAGAACCCTATTGCAGCCACGTAAAAACATGCAACAACAATTAGAGGACGTCTAACTTGTTTTTGCAGCATATGCCTTGTGATGTGATATGGCCAAAAGGATGTGATGAATGATATATATATATGTGATGTATGAGATTGATCATGTTCTTGTAATAGGAATCACGACTTGCATGTCGATGAGTATGACAACCGGCAGGAGCCATAGGAGTTGTCTTAATTATTGTATGATCTGCGTGTCATTGAATAACGCCATGTAATTACTTTACTTTATTGCTAAACCATTAGTCATAGCAGTAGAAGTAATCGTTGGCGTGACAACTTCATGAAGACACGATGATGGAGATCATGATGATGGAGATCATGGTGTCATGCCGGTGACGATGATGATCATGGCGCCCCAAAGATGGAGATCAAAAGGAGTAAAACTATATTGGCCATATCATGTCACTATTTGATTGCATGTGATGTTTACCATGTTTTTGCATCTTATTTGCTTAGAACGACGGTAGTATATAAGATGATCCCTCATAATAATTTCAAGAAAGTGTTCCCCCTAACTGTGCGCCGTTGCGAAAGTTCCTTGTTTCGAAGCACCACGTGATGATCGGGTGTGATAGATTCTAACGTTCACATACAACGGGTGTAAGACAGATTTACACATGCAAAACACTTAGGTTGACTTGACGAGCCTAGCATGTACAGACATGGCCTCAGAACACAAGAGACCGAAAGGTCGAACGTGAGTCGTATAGAAGATATGATCAACATGAAGATGTTCACCGATGATGACTAGTCCGTCTCATGTGATGATCGGACACGGCCTAGTTGACTCGGATCATGGATCACTTAGATGACTAGAGGGATGTCTATCTGAGTGGGAGTTCATTAAATAATTTGATTAGATGAACTTAATTATCATGAACTTAGTCTAAAACTTTTGCAATATGTCTTGTAGATCAAATGGCCCACGCTAATGTTGCCCTCAACTTCAACGCATTCCTAGAGAAAACCAAGCTGAAAGACGATGGCAGCAACTACACAGACTGGGTCCGGAACTTGAGGATCATCCTCATAGCTGCCAAAAGAGCATATGTCCTAGATGCACTGCTAGGTGAAGCACCTGTTTTCCCCGCAACTCAAGACATTATGAAGGCCTGGCAGTCGCGTGTTGATGACTACTCCCTCGTTCAGTGCGGCATGCTTTACAGCTTAGAACCGGGGCTCCAAAAGCGTTTTGAGCTACACGGAGCATATGAGATGTTCAAAGAGCTGAAAATGGTTTTCCAAGCTCATGCCCGGGTCGAGAGATATGAAGTCTCCAACAAGTTCTACAGTTGTAAGATGGAGGAAAATAGTTCTTTTAGTCAGCACATACTCAAAATGTCTGGGTTGCACAATCGCTTGTCCCAACTGGACATTAACCTCCCGGATGAGGCGGTCATTGACAGAATCCTTCAGTCGCTCCCACCTAGCTACAAGAGCTTTGTGATGAACTACAATATGCAGGGGATGGTGGAAACTAATTCTGAGGTATTTTCAATGCTGAAATCAGTGGAGGTAGAAATCAAAAAGGAACATCAAGTGTTGATGGTCAATAAAACCACTAGTTTCAATAAAGGCAAGGGTAAGAAGAACTTCAAGAAGGATGGCAAGGGAGTTGCTGCGCCTAGTAAGCCAGTTGCTGAGAAGAAGCCAAAGCATGAACCCAAACCTGAGACTGAGTGCTTTTATTGCAAGGGAAGCGGACACTGGAAGCGGAACTGCCCCAAGTACTTAGCGGACAAGAAGGTTGGCAACACCAAAGGTATATGTGATATACATGTAATCGATGTGTACCTTACCAGTACTCGTAGTAGCTCCTGGGTATTTGATACCGGTGCGGTTGCTCATATTTGTAACTCAAAACAGGAGCTGCGGAATAAGCGGAGACTGGCGAAGGACGAGGTGACGATGCGCGTCGGGAATGGTTCCAACGTCGATGTGATCGCCGTCGGCACGCTACTTCTACATTTACCTACGGAATTAGTTTTATACCTCAATAATTGTTATTTAGTGCCAGCTTTGAGCATGAACATTGTATCTGGATCTCGTTTAATACGAGATGGCTACTCATTTAAATCCGAGAATAATGGTTGTTCTATTTATATGAGAGATATGTTTTATGTTCATGCCCCGCTGGTTAATGGTTTATTCTTAATGAATCTCGAACGTGATGTTACACACATTCATAGTGTGAATACCAAAAGATGTAAGGTTGATAACGATAGTCCCACATACTTGTGGCACTGCCGCCTTGGTCACATTGGTGTCAAACGCATGAAGAAGCTCCATACAGATGGACTTTTGGAGTCTCTTGATTTTGAATCATTTGACACGTGCAAACCATGCCTCATGGGTAAAATGACAAAGACTCCATTCTCCGGAACAATGGAGCGAGCAACCAACTTATTGGAAGTTATACATACTAATGTGTGCGGTCCAATGAGCGTTGAGGCTCGCGGTGGCTATCATTATGTTCTCACTCTCACTGATGACTTAAGTAGATATGGGTATGTCTACTTGGTGAAACACAAGTCTGAGACCTTTGAAAAGTTAAAGGAATTTCAGAATGAGGTAGAGAATCAATGTGACCGAAAAATAAAGTTCTTACGATCAGATCGTGGAGGAGAATATTTAAGTCACGAATTTGGTACGCACTTAAGGAAATGTGGAATCGTTTCACAACTCACGCCGCCTGGAACACCTCAGCGTAACGGTGTGTCCGATCATCGTAATCGCACTCTATTGGATATGATGCGATCTATGATGTCACTCACCGATTTACCGCTATAATTTTGGGGATACGCTCTAGAGACAGCTACATTCACTTTAAATAGGGCACCGTATAAATCCATTGAGACGACATCGTATGAATTATGGTTTGGGAAGAAACCTAAGCTGTCGTTTCTAAAAGTTTGGGGATGCGATGCTTATGTCAAGAAACTTCAACCTGAAAAGCTCGAACCCAAATCGGAAAAATGCGTCTTCATAGGATACCCTAAGGAAACCATTGGGTATACCTTCTACCTTAGATCCGAAGGCAACATCTTTGTTGCCAAGAACGGGTCCTTTCAGGAGAAAGAGTTTCTCTCAAAAGAAATAAGTGGGAGGAAAGTAGAACTCGATGAAGTACTGCCTCTTGAACCGGAAAGTAGCGCAACTTAGGAAGATGTTCCTGTGGTGCCTGCACCGACTAGAGAGGAAGTTAGTGATGATGATCAAGGTACTTCGGATCAAGTTGCTACTGAACTTCAAAGGTCCACAAGGACACGTTCCACACCAGAATGGTATGGCAACCCTGTCTTGAAAATCATGTTGTTAGACAACGGTGAACCTTCGAACTATGAAGAAGCGATGGCGGACCCAGATTCCAACAAATGGCTTGAAGCCATGCAATCTGAGATAGGATCCATGTATGAAAACAAAGTATGGACTTTGACAGACTTGCCCGATGATCGGCGAGCGATAGAAAATAAATGGATCTTTAAGAAGAAGACGGACGCGGATGGCAATGTTACCATCTATAAAGCTCGACTTGTCGCTAAGGGTTGTCGGCAAGTTCAAGGAGTTGACTACGATGAGACTTTCTCTCCCATAGCGAAGCTGAAGTCCGTCCGAATTATGTTAGCAATTGCCGCATACTATGATTATGAGATATGGCAAATGGACGTCAAAACAGCATTCCTTAACCGTTATCTTAAGGAAGAATTGTATATGATGCAGCCAGAAGGTTTTGTCGATCCTAAGAATGCTAACAAGGTATGCAAGCTCCAGCGCTCCATCTATGGGTTGGTGCAAGCATCTTGGATTTGGAACATTCCCTTTGATGAAATGATCAAAGCGTTTGGGTTTATGCAGACTTATGGAGAAGCCTGCGTTTACAAGAAAGTGAGTGGGAGCTCTGTAGCATTTCTCATATTATATGTAGATGACATACTTTTGATGGGAAATGATATAGAACTTTTGGATAGCATTAAGGCCTACTTGAATAAGTGTTTTTCAATGAAGGACCTTGGAGAAGCTGCTTACATATTAGGCATCAAGATCTATAGAGATAGATCGAGACGCCTCATAGGTCTTTCACAAAGCACATACCTTGATAAGATATTGAAGAAGTTCAATATAGATCGGTCCAAGAAGGGGTTCTTGCCTGTGTTGCAAGGTGTGAAATTGAGCTCGGCTCAATGCCCGACCACGACAGAAGATAGAGAAAAGATGAGTGTCATCCCCTATGCCTCGGCTATAGGGACTATTATGTATGCCATGTTGTGTACAAGACCTGATGTAAACCTTGCTGTAAGTTTGGTAGGAAGGTACCAAAGTAATCCCGGCATGGAACACTGGACAATGATCAAGAATATCCTAAAGTACCTGAAAAGGACTAAGGATATGTTTCTCGTTTATGGAGGTGACGAAGAGCTCATCGTAAAGGGTTACGTCGACGCTAGCTTCGACAGAGATCTGGATGACTCTAAGTCACAAATCGGATACGTGTATATTTTGAATGGTGGGGCAGTAAGCTGGTGCAATTGCAAGCAAAGCGTCGTGGCGGGATCTACATGTGAAGCGGAGTACGTGGCAGCCTTGAAGGCAATGCATGAAGCAATCTGGATGAAGGAGTTCATCAGCGACCTAGGAGTCATACACAATGCGTCGGGGCCGATCACTCTCTTCTGTGACAACACTGGAGCTATTGCCCTTGCCAAGGAGCCCAGGTTTCACAAGAAGACCAGGCACATCAAGCATCGCTTCAACTCCATTTGTGAAAATGTTGAAGATGGAGACATAGATATTTGCAAAGTGCATACAGATCTGAATGTCGCAGATCCTTTGACTAAACTTCTTCCGCCAGCAAAACATGATCAACACCAGAAATCTATGGGTGTTCGATTCATCACAGTTTAACTAGATTATTGACTCTTGTGCAAGTGGGAGACTGTTGGAAATATGCCCTAGAGGCAATAATAAAATGATTATTATTATATTTCCTTTTTCAAGATAATTGTCTATTATTCATGCTATAATTGTGTTATCCGGAAATTGTAATACATGTGTGAATACATAGACCACAACATGTCCCTAGTGAGCCTCTAGTTGACTAGCTCGTTGATCAACAGATAGTCATGGTTTCCTGACTATGGGCATTGGATGTCATTGATAACGGGATCACATCATTAGGAGAATGATGTGATGGACAAGACCCAATCCTAAGCATAGCACAAGATCGTGTAGTTCATTTGCTAGAGCTTTTCTAATGTTAAGTATCATTTCCTTAGACCATGAGATCGTGTAACTCCCGGATATCGTAGGATTGCTTTGGGTGTACGAAACGTCACAACGTAACTGGGTGGCTATAAAGGTATACTACAGGTATCTCCGAAAGTGTCTGTTGGGTTGACACGGATCGAGACTGGGATTTGTCACTCGTATGACGGAGAGGTATCTCCGGGCCCACTCGGTAATGCATCATCATAATGAGCTTAATGTGACCAAGTGGTTGGTCACGGAATCATGCATTACATGATGAGTAAAGTGACTTGCCAGTAACGAGATTGAACGAGGTATTGGAATACCGACGATCGAATCTCGGGCAAGTAACATACCGATTGACAAAGGGAATTGTATACGGGATTACTTGAATCCTCGACATCATGGTTCATCCGATGAGATCATCATGGAACATGTGGGAGACAACATGGGTATCCAGATCCCACTGTTGGTTATTGGCCGGAGAGCTGTCTCGGTCATGTCTGCATGATTCCCGAACCCGTAGGGTCTACACACTTAAGGTTCGGTGACGCTAGGGTTATTAGGAAGACTTGTAAGTGATTACTGAATGTTGTTAGGAGTCCCGGATGAGATCCCGGATGTCACGAGGAGTTCCGGAATGGTCCGAAGGTGAAGATTTATATGTGGGAAGTTGTCATACGGTCACCGGAAAAGTTCAGGGGCTTATCACTATTGTACCGGGGCCACCGGAGGGGTTCCGGGGGTCCACCGGGAGGGGCCACCTCTCTCGAAGGGCCTCATGGGCTGTAGTGGGCAGGGAACCAGCCCCTAGAGGGCTTGGCACACCCCCCCCCCCTTGGGAGCATGCGCCTAGGGTTTGGGGGGGAACCCTAGAGGGGGCGCCCCCCTTGCTTGGGGGGCAAGCCCTCTCCCCTTGGCCGCCGCTCCACCCTCTAGATCTCATCTAGAGGGGGCCGGACCCCTTCCCCCTTCCCCTATAAATAGAGGGGCGAGGGTAGGGCTGCACACCACATCCAAGGTGCAGCCCCTCCCCTCCCCAACACCTCTCCTCCATCGTTAAGAGTTTGGCAAAGCCCTGCCGGAGTACTACCTCTCCACCACCACCACGACATCGTGCTGCTGCTGGAGCTCTCTTCCTCAACCTCTCCCTCCTCCTTGCTGGATCAAGGCACGGGAAACGTCTCCACTTCGTACATTTGTTGAACGCGGAGGTGCCGTCCGTTTGGCACTAGGATCTTCGGTGATTTGGATCACGACGAGTACGACTCCATCAACCCTGTTCTCTTGAACGCTTCCGCTCGCGATCTACAAGGGTATGTAGATGCACTCGTATCTCTCTCATTGCTAGATGTCTCCATAGATTGATCTTGGTGATGCGTAGAAATTTTTTTATTTTCTGCAACGATCCCCAACACCCTTCTCAACAGAGTTCGTCTTCGGGGGATCTTCTTCTGGAGATGATGGAGAGTGAAACTCCACCTGCCTCCCCACCCCACGGGCCGGGCGACCCCGAGGTGTCGTCACAGAGGATTCCTGATCGGTCAAGGCCAGAAGTCATTTTTTCGGCCACGCGAGGCCCGGAGTGTTTGGCTCCCAAGGAGGGCGATAGGAAGAGTCTGGGACTGTCCAGCATTCAGCGGACACACTGACGGGCCTTCTGGAGTGAGCTGCTCTCTCAGAGGCTCACCGTACTTTAATGGGCACGGTATTGAGAAGATTTCATCCGCCAAGAGCGGGTTGAATGAAGCTTTTATGAGCCTGCTCAAAGGCTTTGAGGTATGCAAAGAAATACATAATTCTTCGGCTGTACCGCACACGCCAGGTGTGCTCCGTATAGATAGTAGCCCCTGAGACTCTGGTTGCCAGCCCTAGGCGGCAAACGGCAGCTCAAACTCCCAAGTAATGATCGCACTGTATTATGTGCAGATGGCTAAGGGTTCGGCGGTTGACCGGACTACTGAATTCGCTGAACTAAGGCGACAACTTTATGTGGTAGATGCCGACATCGCGCTTGTGAACAAGCGGCTTGACGAGGCACAGGGTATGTGTTTTTTGTTTCGTATTGTCAGCAAATATTAAGAGGAATGTGATGCTAGTATCTATAATATGATGTGGCTGCAGATGGAGCTGCTGTCGTGGAGGCCCTTTGATCCGAACTTTCCCTAGCCAAGGAACAAGCCAGGGAAGTGATGCAGCTGCCCTAAAGGCGACCGAGGAGTTAAAAGCCGAACAGGCTGCTCTTCACCAGAGCGAAGATAAGATAGCCAAGATGGCTGTTGAGCTGAAAGATGCCGCCGGCCGCTATGAGCTCCTTGAAAAGGAAGGCCAGGTGAGAGCGGCTGACCTGAAGAAGGCCCTGGAGGCAGCCAAGGAAACCTGCTCTAAAATGAGGGGGATAAGGGAGGAGCTTCGTGAAGCCGGAAATATCACGGCTGGGAAGCCCTATTTGTTGCAGATGAAGTTCGGAGATCTGAAGTATGCCCCTCTGGATCAGTTGTGGAGTGCTGCAGATGCGTATGCGGACCTGGCAAAGAGTTTTGCCGCTGCCACTGAGTTTTACAATGATCGGAAAGACCATGAGGCAGAAAGGTTATTCTGGTCGCAGTTCAGTGCCCCGACGCGTCCGCTGCTGTTGAATGAGAGAATGGCCGCATGGGCCGAGCTCCATAGGTTGTCCGGACTTGCCATGAGGTCTGTCATAGACCATCTATGGCCGAAGGGACCAAAGCCGGACAGTTATATTGGTTTAGTGCAACAATTCCTTGGCGCTACGTTGCATATCGACCCTATGAAGAGGTTGGCGTGCATAGAGGGTGTGCGGATGGCTCTTGCCCGTGTTAAAACATATTGGGAGGATATGGAGGCCACCGGCATTGCAGCCCGGGGTCCGGCAGGAGGCCAGGACCCGGCCGAGCACTATTTTGAGCAAGTCCTAGAAGGCGCCCGCTTAATAGAGGCTCAGTGCTCGAAGAGTATTATGTTCGAGTGACATATATCTCAATTGTAAAAACAATGTTATTTTGATTATAAAGGTTGTATTTATACTTTTGCCCGAAAGTATTGTAGTGCCTCTTGTGCGGCCGTTTATGTATGTATATAACCTGAAAGTTTGTAGTCGTCGGCTTCAGCCCCCACGCATACAATGCGTGGGTGTTCGGAAAAGGCACGTAATCACACTTGATCCAACATCTTGGTCCATTAAGGAGGTGATCACGCTTCGAACTAGGCAATCAGACTATATTGCTTAACACTTTCACTTAGCCATAGGAGTTTGACAGTGGGGCTACTATATAGCCCCTGGTACTTCCGCGTTCATCCGAATTCGGTGTGCGTATGTACATGACCGGGAAACTAGTCCTTCGTTAATGCGGAGGAATCTCGAAGATTCCGCTGAGTCATCGAGTGGTTGACCAGTCTCTTGCTGTATCATGACAGTCAGTTTTCAGCTTTCTCTACTGAGGTGCTCGTCTGGAATAACCAAGGCACAATCGTAGTAGTTCTCCTTTGGCCGCCTTAGCCAATTAAACAGAACGTAAGGTAGCAAACCGAGGAGCGGGGAAAACCCAACATTTGACCAAAGACATGATTCGTAGCTGATGCATATAAGGCCAAACTCGCGAGCCGAACACTCCCTAAGGTATTCAGACTTTATAACATATACCGGGCGGAGTAACACCCTTGATAATGAATCCCGAATTAACAGGTACGTGCATTAATCTGACGTGGCGAAATGCCAATAACGCCAGTATCCCTCGTGGGTGTATTGGGTGCCCGGGGGATATCAAACAACAAGAGACATTAAAGAAGGTTCACATAGGGGCTTAATCTAAAGAGAAACCTTTGAGCGGGGCCCTGCTGCACGTCTGCGCCTGTGTCTCCGTTGCGCCATATCCTGGAAGGGTGTAGCATGATAGTCATCTGTAAACAGGAAAAAACCCAGGTAAAAGAGTCTGGTGTAATCGTGCGAGTAGTTGGTTATTCTCAATGAATCATTAAAATGCAATATATTATTATATTAATAGGGTCAAGACGAACTCTGGGATTTGTTATATGTTCGCAGCCCCTAGCACCGCCTATGGGGGTATATCTATAGACGCCAGCTCAGGTTTATCTGTGCTATTACCACCGGCGACATGCCGAACTCGTCTAACCGTGTCCGCGGTCTTGACGACCAATCATGTATTCTTGTTGGAGAGGCCGCTCAGTGTTCGGCTGCTAGAGCCGCCACATATTCTTTCGCACGTAAGGAACGCTCTGTGTTTCCGATAACTGTGGTGACGCTGCATGGACCAAGCATCTTGAGTTTAAGGTAGGCATAGTGCAGTACTGCGTTGAAGCGAGCGAAGGCCGCTCTTCTAAGTAGTGCGTGATAGCCGCTTTGGAATGGAGCGATGTTGAAGATTAATTCTTCGCTTCTTAAGTTGTCGGGAGAACCGAATATAACCTCTAATACGAGGGAGCCCGTGCAATGGGCCTCAACGCCTGGTATTACTCCTTTAAAGGTAGTGTTACTTTGGCTGATTCTCGACGTGTCTATCCCCATCTTGCGGATAGTGTCCTGATATATCAGATTAAGGCTACTGCTGTCGTCCATAAGGACTCGTGTGAGATGGTATCCATCAATTATTGGGTCGAGCACCAAGGCAGCCGATCCTCCATGCCGGATACTAGTCGGGTGATCCCTACGATCAAAAGTGATCGGACAGGCCGACCAAGGGTTGAATTTGGGTGCGACGGGCTCTACAGCGTATACGTCTCCGAGTGCGCGTTTGCACCTTCTCTTTGGTATATGAGTTGCGTAGATCATATTGACTGTTTTGACTTCTGGTGGTAATTTTTTCTATCCCCCAGTGTTCGGCTGGCGAGGGTCATCCTCGTCTTAACTTGGCGTCTCCCTTCCTTTGTGTTCGGTGTTTAGCTCGCAGGCCTGCTTGAAGACCAAACATTCTCTGTGGGTGTGGTTCGCAGGTTTTTCGGGGGTGCCATGAATTTGACATAATCTATCTAGAACCTTATTTAGGTTGGACGGTCCATCCCTGCCGCCTTTAAATGGCTTTTTCTGTTGACCGGGTCGAGAGCCCCTGAATCTGGCATTAACCGCCGTGTTGTCCGGACTCTCATCATTGTTTCGACGCTTGTTTTTATTGCGTCCTGGCTTCCCGTTGCCATCCCTAATTTCGGATGTGCCTGGGTTGCTGGTGCCTCTACGGGCCAACCAGCTGTCCTCACCCGCACAAAAGCGGGTCATAAGGCTTGTTAGGGCCGCCATTGTCCTCGGTTTTCTTGGCCGAGGTGTCTGGCAAGCCACTTGTCTTGGATACTATGCTTGAAGGCCGCTAAGGCCTCGGCATCCTGACAATCAATAATTTGATTCTTCTTAGTTAGAAATCTATTCCAAAGCTTACGAGCCGACTCTCCGGGTTGTTGTATTATGTGATTTAAATCATCTGCATCCGGAGGTCGGACATAGGTCCCTTGGAAATTGGCCCTGTAAGCATCCTCAAGTTCCTCCCAACTTCCAATTGAGATTTCAGGGAGGCTTTTCAACCAATGCCGAGCTGGTCCTTTCAACTTGAGGGACAGATATTTAATGGCATGGAGATCATCTCTGCGAGCCATGTGGATATGAAGGATAAAGTCCTCAATCCAGACCCCAGGGTCTGTTGTTCCGTCGTATGCCTCTATATTTACGGGTTTGAATCCCTGTGGAAATTCATGATCCGGCACCTCATCAGTGAAGCACAGGGGGTGTGCAGCACCCATGTAATTGGATGAGTCATGGCATACGGTGGACGGTTTGATTCCGAACTGGTATTAGATCAATATGATCGTTTTGGTGGCTATGATCTTGCGCCGGAGCCCATCCTCTAGATCCATAGATGGACCTGGTCGTACCAGCCTTTTTGTCCAGGAGCTCATGCAAATCATGTGCTGGCTTGTATGCGGCTTCTGTAGCTGATTTTTCACGGCCATGAGGTGGTCGGTCAGGCTGATCGGCCGTGTTATTCTTCAGCGGGATGGGCTCTATGGCCTCGTCGTCGAATTTGGGCAGCAGCTTGCGCTTTGGGTAGCTCTTTGTGTGGCGATCGTCGCCATATTTTTCTTCAATGTCTAGCACTTTGTTCCATCTGTAGTTGAGCATATCCTGCGCGGCCTTAAGCCTTTGCTTTTGCTTCTTCAGGCTCCTCGCGGTGGCCATAAGCCTTCTGTGGAGGTTCTCTTGTTCCAAATGTGTTTTCGGGATGATGAATGCGTCATCATCCGGACTGTCCTCCTCTCCGGAGGCAGGTTGATGAGCTTTACCCTCGGGATCGCCGTGATCGAGCGTCTTCTCCGGGCTATGTTCGGTGTGACCTGGCTCATCCTGCTCCATCACTGGGTCCATATGGTCTTTGTTGCCTTTGGAGTCGACCGGGGTGTCAATTTTCTTGCGCTGTTATACTGTGGCTGGACTTAGAGCGGCGCTTGCGCCATCGCTTTGGTTTCTGTCCGGGGGGGTTATCCTCCATTGCATCATGTTTGTCGCTGCTGTCCTCCTTGGGTGTGTCCACCATGTATATATCATATGATGATGTGGATGTCTAGCGCCCCATGGGCGGTGGTTCCAGATTGTCCCCCGCATCGACGTCCATACCGTCGAAGTCTTCGGAGTCGAAGTCAAGCGTGTCGGTTAAGTCATCAACAATGGCTATTAAGTGGGTGGTGGGTGGGTTGTGAATTTCTTCATCGTCCGTATCCCACTCGAGCCAGACATAGTTCGGCCAAGAGTCTCCAGATAAAGAGAGAGACCTTAACGAATTTAGCACGTCACCCAAGGGTGAGTGTTGAAAGATATCCGCGGAGGTGAACTCCACGATTGGTGCCCAATCAGATTCGATGGGCACGGACGTGCGCAGTTTGGACCCTGAGGCCGGAGACGAGTCCGGGGGTCTGGTGACACAGATTTCCTTAGAGGTGGAGTCTGTGTTCGGCCCCAACACCGATGAATGTGCGGCCTCTGAGACATGGTCCATCCACCCGTCCTTGGATGGCACGATCTGCTCCCTATTGAAGTCTGGGGCAGCTGCAGCTGCGATATCCCGAACACCATCCAATGGAAGATCTAAGTCACGCGCGTCATGAGTGTTCGGTGCTCCCGACGCATGCTCGATCCCATCGAAGATCAAATCTCCGCGGATATCGTCCATGTAATCCAAGTTTCTGAACCTGACCTGATGGCCAGGGGCATGGCTATCGATCTGCTCTAGATGGCCAAGCGAGTTGGCCCGCAGTATGAAGCCGCCGAATACGAAGATTTGTCCGGGGAGAAAAGTCTCACCCTAGATCGCATCGTTGCTGATGATTGGAGGAGCCATCGAACCTTATAGCGACGACACAGTGGAACTCTCAATGAAAGCACCAATGTCGGTGTCAAAACCGACGGATCTCGGGTAGGGGGGCCCGAACTGTGCGTCTAAGGCTGATGGTAACATGAGGCTGGGGACACGATGTTTTACCCAGGTTCGGGCCCTCTCGATGGAGGTAATACCCTACTTCCTTCTTGATTAATCTTGATGATATGAGTATTACAAGAGTTGATCTACCACGAGATCATAGAGGCTAAACCCTAGAAGCTAGCCTATGATTATGATTGTTCTTCTACGGACTAAACCCTCCGGTTTGTATAGACACCGGAGGGGGTTAAGGTTACACAGAGTCGGTTACAGAGATGGAGATCTACATATCCGAATCGTCAAGCTTGCCTTCCACGCAAAGGAGAGTCCCATCTGGACACGGGGCGAAGTCCTCAATCTTGTATCTTCATAGTCCAATAGTCCGGCCAAAGCATATAGTCCGGCTGTCCGAATACCCCCTAATCCAGGACTCCCTCAGTTGTTTAACATAAACTTCCTCCTCAATTTCACCATTAAGAAAGGCACTTTTAATGTCCATTTGATATAGTGTGATGTTATGATGATTGGCATAAGCAAGTAAGATGCGAATGGACTCAAGTCTAGCAACGGGGGCATATGTCTCACCGTAGTCCATACCTTCGACTTGAGTGTAGCCTTGAGCAACGAGATGAGCCTTGTTGCGTACAACTTGTCCATCTTAATCTTGCTTGTTCTGAAACACCCATTTGGTTCCAATGACATTGTGCTTCTCATCGGGCATTTCAACCAACATCCACACTTGGTTCCTTTCAAAATTGTGTAGCTCTTCATGCACAGCGTTCACCCAATCCAGATCATCAAGAGCATCTTCAACCTTCATTGGTTCAATGCTAGGAATGAATGAGTAATGTTCACAAAAGTTAGCCAAATGAGTTTTAGAGCGAGTAATTCTTCCGATTTGAATATCATCATAGATTTGTTCGACAGGATGATCTCTTCAGACTCTTGCTCGAACTCGTAAGAGCTTTTGTTTGGGTCGGGGTGGAACATCCTCTTCATTGTTTTGTTCTTCCTCTTGTCTTTGTTTGTTGTTGTTGGCGTTGTTGTTCTCTCGTGGAGAAGGAGGTCGCCAAGGTTCATCTTGTTGTACATCCTCGTTTTCATCATCTTGATGCATCTCACTTGTGGATGCCTTCAAGTCAACTTGTGGTTCACCTTGGCGTGAAGTTGAGGCTTCCACTTGGACATACGGGGTACTCTCCTTCACCTCCGTTGGGCGAATCTTGCCAATAGACAAGTCTTTTATAGCTTCCGAGGGATCTTTGTCACCTACATCAATTGTCAATTGCTCTATTTGCGAGCCGTTGGATTCATCAAACTTCACATCTACCGTCTCTTCAACCTTTCAGGTGAAGTTGTTGTAGACATGGTAAGTGTGAGAGTTTGAGCCATAACCGAGTAGAAATCCTTCATGAGATTTAGAAGCAAATTTCGAACGATGATGCTTATCAAGAATGTAGCACCTTGAGCCAAATACCTGAAAGTATCCAACTTGGGGTTTCTTCCCGGTGAGAAGATCGTATGTCATCTTGCCGAGTAGCTTGTGAAGATATAGACGATTTGTTGCATGGCAAGCTGTCTCAACCGCTTTCGCCCAAAAGTGTTTTGGCGTCTTGTGCTCATCAAGCATCATTTTCGCCATTTCGATGAGCATCCGCTTCTTCCTCTCAACAAATCCATTTTGTTGAGGCATGTACGTAGGCAAGAACTCATGTGAAATCCCTTCTTCGTCAAGAAAGGTGTCCACATTGGCGTTCTTGAACTCTATTCCATTGTTGTTGCGAACCTTCTTGATCTTCACTTCAAATTGATTTTGGGCCTTCCTAGCGAAGTTCTTGAAGATCTTTTGGACCTGTGATTTATCATCAAGAAAGAACACCCACATAAATCTTGAAAAATCATCAACAATGACCAATCTGAAATGAGTTACCACCAAGACACTTGTAGGCGTTGGGACAGAAGAGATCCATGTGAAGTAGCTCAAGTTGTCTTCTCGTGGTCATGATGTTCTTCACGGGATGACTTCCTCCAACTTGTTTTCCTGCTTGGCAAGCACTACAAAGTCTACCCTTATCAAATATAACATCTTCAACACCAAGGATATGATCACCTTTAATAAGCTTGTCAAGATTTCACATGCCCACATGACCTAACCGTCTATGCCACAACCAGCCTTTAGAGGATTTAGCAATTAAGCAAGTTCTAGGTTGAGCCTTTTTAGTGAAATCAACAATGTATAGATCACCTCTATGTATGCCGGTAAATACCATATTATGATTATCTCTTCAAAACACTTGACAATCAACTTCAGTAAATAGGACATTGAAACCAAAATCAGCTAGTCTAGATACAGAAAGTAAATTATACCCAAGAGATTCAACGAGCATAACATTTTGTATCGAGCTATCATGTGATATGGCCACCTTACCGAGGGCAACCACCTTACCCTTTGAGTTATCACCAAAAGTGACATACTTTTGAGGGCCATCATTTTTAGCAAGCTCACGAAACATATCCTTGTCTTCGGTCATGTGATCTATACATCCACTATCAAGAATCCATTCCTTTCCTCCAACCATGTAGGCACGAAGGTTAGCCATAAGACCGAAGTGTCTCATAGACTCATCGAGATCATAGTCACTATAATCATCCTCATCATAGTATCCATGTTCAACACCATCTTGTGATTGATCATTTCCTAGAGAGAGTGATTCATTAGTTTTATGATCATGACAATGTGCATCTCTATGAATTCTAATGACTTCGGAAATGATATTGCTAATGATTCCAACATATCCTTTGGCATGCATAAGGTCACAAAGCTCAAATAGACAATCACCAAACTTAGGGTCATTGGGACTCATCTTATTCAAAACAATAGACTTGTGAAGAATCTCATCGAAGTTTTTCAAGGAATAGTCTAGAAATCTTTACTCAAGAAATCTCCATATAGTGTAAGCACATTCAAGAGTTGGCAAGCGAGCAATCAAGTTTCTCGGTAATCCTCTAGTTATAAGATTTACAGTTCTAAGATTGCGAATCATATCAAGAGACTCGTCAGGGGTAGGATGCAAGGGGTGAATAAGCGGTGTACAAGGGGTAGTAATGTACTTGTTCAAGTGATATTCATTGAAAATCTCAAGCATCTCATTTTTTCAACCAATAAAGAACTCTCCATCAAGCATAGGCACTCTACGTCTAATACTCCCAATCGTAGACTCATCCATCTTCCTCCAATGGTGTTTAAACCAAAGCAATGGAGACCAAAGCTCTGATACCAATTGAAAGGATCGAGAAGAGGTGTCTAGAGGAGGGGTGATTAGACCCTCAACAAGTAAAGATAGCAGTTTTTGGTTTTTCAAGTTGAGGTTGGAAATTAGCACAATTTCTAGCATTCACAATACAATTCAAGAAAGCATGCAAGGAGTATATAAGCAGCGGAAAGTAAAGCGTGCAACTTGCAGGAAAGTAAAGGGATGAGATTGGAGTGTGCAAACGCAATTGGAGAGACAGAGATTTTTGGTGTGGTTCCGATAGGTGGTGCTATCCTACATCCACGTTGGTGGAGACTTCAACCCACGAAGGGTAATGGTTGCGCAAGTCCACGGAGGGCTCCACCAATGAAGGGTCCATGAAGAAGGAACCTTGTCTATCCCGCCATGGTCATCGCCCATGAAGGCTTGCCTCACTTGGGTAGATCTTCACGAAGTAGGCGATCTCCTTACCCTTACAAACTCCTTGGTTCAACTGCACAATCTTGACGGAGGCTCCCAAGTGACACCTAACCAATCTAGGAGACACCACTCTCCAAAAGGTAATAGATGGTGTGTTGATGATGAACTCCTAGCTCTTGTGCTTCAAATATAGATTTGGATATGGCAGAAAGATGATTTGAATGGAAAGCAACTTGGGGAAGGCTAGAGATCAAGATTCTTGTGGTTGGATTGTAATGTCTTGGTCTCAACACATGAGTAGGTGGTTCTCTCTCAGAAAATGAGTAGTGGAAGTGTAGGCACATTCTGATGTCTCTCTCTCTAATGGAGAAGGGGGTGGAGGGGTATATATAGCCTCCACACAAAATTAAGCCGTTACAGGCAATCTTCCAAACTCGGTGGGACCGAATAGTGCAACTCGGTCAGACCGATATGGTTGAAAATATGAACATTAGAGTTTTCTGTGGGACCGACAAGGTCAACTCGGTGGGACCGATGTGCTATGGTTAGGGCAAAACCTCATCTCAGTGAGACCGATTGCGTGAACTCGATGAGACCGGTTTCAGCAATAAGCAAACAGAACTTGGTCATGCAAATTCGATGGGACCAACTGTGTATCTCGGTGAGACCAATATAACTGCAATAGGTAACAGAGAGTTCACAAGGCCATCTTGGTGAGACCGAGATCCCATCAGTGAGACCGAACTAATTAGGGTTTCTGGCAGTGGCTCCGTCAAGTGAACTCGGTGGCGCCGGATGAATCAAATTGGTGGGGACAAGTTTGAGTTTATGTTTAGCACATATGTGGAAATGAGAAAGTGGTTGAGGGCTCTGGAGCATATCACTAAGCACTTTGAGCAAGCAAGGCATTTAGCAACACCTCATCCCCTTTTAATAGTATTGGCTTTCCTATGGACTCAATGTGATCTTAGATCACTAAAATGAAAATGTAGAGTATTGAGTTTTTCCCAATGTTTGTCCTTAGCATCTTGAAGGGGTTCCACATCCTCTTGTCCTGCCACTCTAATGTTGAACTCGTCTAAAATATACTAGATAGAAGTATTAGTCCAACAAGAGATATGTTGACATTAATTGCCAAAATCACCCAGGGAGCACTTGTGCTTTCACGCTTCCGCTTAGCAATCTACAAGGGTATGT
Organism: Triticum dicoccoides; assembly: GCF_002162155.2. Classification (NCBI taxonomy): domain Eukaryota; kingdom Viridiplantae; phylum Streptophyta; class Magnoliopsida; order Poales; family Poaceae; genus Triticum; species Triticum dicoccoides. The sequence goes on along the minus strand of NC_041381.1, from coordinate 364,719,737 downwards.
AGATGCTCTCCCCCTTTCATAGCTATGCATCTCCATCGATAGATCTTGCGTCTGCGTAGATTTTTTTTGTCTTCCATCCAACATTCCCAACAGTGGCATCATGAGCCATGTCTATGCGTAGATGATATGCACGAGTAGAACACAAAGGAGTTGTGGCCGGTGATGTTCATACTACTTACCACCAACGTCTTATTTTGATTCGGCGGCATTGTGGGATGAAGTGGCCTGGACCAACCTTACATGTCCATGCAAATGAGACCGGTTCCACCGACTCACATGCAACTTGTTTTGAATAAAGGTGGATGGTAGGTGTCTATATATCCTACTTTAGTTGAATCGAATTTGACTATGGCCAGTCCTTGCAGAAGGTTAAAATAGCAAACTTGATAATCACCATCGTGGTTTTGTGTAGGTGAGAATGGTCCTTGCTAGTTGCTCGTAGCAGCCATGTAAAACTTGCAAAAACAAAGTAGAGGATGTCTAACTTGTTTTTGCAGGGCATGTTGTGATATGATATGGTCAAGGTATGATGTGATATATGTTGATGTATGAGATGATCATATTTTGTAATAAGTTCGCGACTTGCATGTCGATGAGTACGATAACTGGTAGGAGCCTTAGGGTTGTCTTTAATTATTCTATGCCCTGCGTGTCAATCACCTAAGCACCATGTAATTTCTTTACTTTATCGCTAAGCATCAGCAATAGTTGGCGAGATGACCCCAACACTACGATGGAGATCAAGGTGTCGTGCCGGTGACGATGGAGATCATGCCGATGCTTTGGGGATGGAGATCAAAATCATAAGATGATGATGACCATATCATGTCACATATTTTGATTGCATGTGATGTTTATCCTTTATGCATCTTATTTTGCTTAGAACAACGGTAGCATTATAAGATGATCCCTTCACTTAATTTCAAGATAGAAGTTTTCGCTCTGAGTATGCACGGTTGCCAAAGTTCGTTGTTTCGAAGCACCTTGTGATGATCGGGTGTGATAGACTCTATGTTCACATACAATGGGTGTAAGCCAGTTTTACACATGAAGAATACTTGGGTTAGACTTGACGGGCCTAGCACGTACAGACATGGTCTCGGAACGCTGGATACCGAAAGGTCGAACGTGAGTCATATAGTAGATATGATCAACGTAGAGATGTCCACCATTGAAGACTATCCCATCTCATGTGATGATCGGACATGGGTTAGTTGATTTGGATCACGTATCACTTAAACAACTTGAGGGATATTGATTTAAGTGCGAGTTCATTAGTAATTTGATTATTTGAACTAAAATTTATCATGAACTTAGTCTTAATAGTTTTTTGCATATCTATGTTGTAGATCAATGGCCCGTGCTACCGTTCCCTTGAATTTTAATGCGTTCCTAGAGAAAGCTAAGTTGAAAGATGATGGTAGCAACTACACGGAGTGGGTCTATAACTTGAGGATTATCCTCATTGCTGCATAGAAGAATTATGTCCTTGATGCACTGCTAGGTGACAGACCTGCTGCATGAGCTACTGCACATGTTATGAACGTCTGGTAGGCTCGATCCGATGACTACTCAATAGTTCAGTGTGCCATGCTTTACGGCTTAGAACCGGGACTTCAAAGACGTTTTGAACGCCAGAGAGCATATGAGATGTTCCAAGAGCTGAAGTTAATATTTCAAGCAAATGCCCGGGTTGAGAGATATGAAGTCTCCAAGAAGTTCCATAGCTGTAAGATGGGGGAGAACAGTTGTGTCAATGAACACATACTCAAAATGTCTGGGTATCATAACCACTTAACTCAGCTAGGAATTGATCTTCCAGTTGAGAGTGTTATTGACAGAGTTCTTCAGTCACTGCCACCAAGCTACAAAGGCTTTGTGATGAACTACAATATGCAAGGGATGACGAAAATGATTCCCGAGCTCTTCACAATGCTGAAATGGGCAGAGGTAGAAATCAAGAAGGTGCATCAAGTGTTGACAGTTAACAAGACCACTAGTTTCAAGAAAAAGGGCAAGGGTAAGAAAGGGAACACCAAGAAGAATGGCAAGCAAGTTGCCGCTCCCGTGAAGAAGCCCAAAGCTGGACCCAAGCCTGAAATTGAGTGCCTCTACTGCAAAGGAAATGGTCACTAGAAACGGAATTGCCCCAAATACTTGGCGGACAAGAAGGATGGCAAAGTGAACAAAGGTATATTTGATATACACATTATTGATGTGTACCTTACTAATGCTCGTAGTAGTGCCTGGGTATTTGATATTGGTTCGGTTGCTCATATTTGTAACTCGAAATAGGAGCTGTGGAATAAAGGAAGATTGGCTAAGGACGAGGTGACGATGCGCGTCAAGAATGGTTCCAAGGTCGATGTCATCGCCGTCGGCACGCTACCTCTACATCTACCTTCGGGATTAGTTTTAGACCTCAATAATTGTAATTTGGTGCCAGCGTTGAGCATGAACATTATATTTGGATCGTGTTTAATGCGAGATGGTTATTCATTTAAGTCAAAGAATAATGGTTGTTCTATTTATATGAGTAATATCTTTTATGGTCATCACTAAAAAAACACATCTGTGACATTTTGGCCTGAACGGATTTTTTCTATCATGCTTATGACACTTCTATGACGATAATTTTGACAAAACCCGGTATCATCATAGATGTGGTGGGATCCAACTTCTATGACAAAAAATCATGATAAAAATGGGCTTTTCATCCTGGGCGGGCCGGAGACGCACCTGCATGACATTCTTTAGGCTGTCCATGACGGAAAACATCGTGGTAGAAGCGAGGGCGAGGAAAATATCGGGGAGTTCCCGGTTACGGTGGGTGGTCGGGCCGAGCGAAGCAATGTGGTTTGCGCATTTCTCTCATATACGTACGTGTGTGTGCGAGGCATTGGGCTCTACCTGAACCCGAGCGAGGCGTTCGCTTACTGAACTTGAGCGATCGATCCCTTGGTTGTTAACTGAACCCGAGCGATTCCTTCGCTACTGCAGCTAACTGAACCCGATCGAACCTGCTACTGTAGGACCTTGAAGTATGTCTAGAGGGGGGTTATTAGACTACTTGACCAATTAAAAACTTAACCTTTTCCCAATTTTAGAGTTTGGCAGATTTTAGTTATCTTAGGATAAGTCAAGCAATCATCACACAATTCAAGAAAGCATGCAAAGAGTATATAGGCAGCGGAAATTAAAGCATGCAACTTGCAAGAAAGTAAAGGGAAGGGTTTGGAGGATTCAAACGCAATTGGAGACACGGATGTTTTTGGCGTGGTTCCGATAGGTGGTGCTATCGTACATCCACGTTGATGAAGACTTCAACCCACGAAGGGTAACGGTTGCGCGAGTCCACGAAGGGCTCCACCCAAGAAGGGTCCACAAAGAAGCAACCTTGTCTATCCCACCATGGCCGTCGCCCACGAAGGACTTGCCTCACTAGTGGTAGATCTTCATGAAGTAGGCGATCTCCTTGCCCTTACAAACTCCTCGGTTCAACTCCACAATCTTGTCGGAGGCTCCCAAGTGACACCTAGCCAATCTAGGAGACACCACTCTCCAAGAAGTAACAAATGGTGCATTGATGATGAACTCCTTGCTCTTGTGCTTCAAATGATAGTCTCGCCAACAATCAACTCTCTCTCATAGGATTTGGATCTGGTGGAAAGAAGATTTGAGTGGAAAGCAACTTGGGGAAGGCTAGAGATCAAGATTCATATGGTAGGAATGGAATATCTTGGCCTCAACACATGAGTAGGTGGTTCTCTCTCAGAAATGGTAAGTTGGAAGTGTAGGTTTAGTCTGATGGCTCTCTCCACGAATGAAGAGGAGGTGGAGGGGTATATATAGCCTCCACACAAAATCTAACCGTTAGACACAATTTACCAAACTCGATGGGACCGATTCAACAGACTCGGTCGGACTGATTTAGTAAACCTAGTGACCATTAGTGATTTTCGGTGGGACTGACATGCAACTCGGTGAGACCGATTTGGTTAGGGTTAGGGCATAACGTAATCTCCGTAAGACCGATTACACAAACTCGGTGAGACCGATTTTGGTAATAAGCTTTCCATAGAGTTGGTCAGGTAAACTCGGTGGGACCGATTTGCTCTTTTCGGTGAGACCGAAATGTTACAAAAGAGAAACAGAGAGTTTACATTGCAATCTCGGTGGGACCAATCGCTCACTTCGGTTTGACCAAAACGTTACGAAGGGAAACAGAGAGATTACAATCCCATCTCGGTGAGACCGAGATCCCTATCGGTAGAACCGATTTGCCTAGGGTTTGTGGCAGTGGCTATGACATTTGAACTCGGTGGTGCCGGATAGGAAGAATCGGTGTGACCGATTTTGGCTTTGGGTTTAGGTCATTTGTGGATATGAGAAAGTAGCTAAGGGTTTTCGAGCATATCACTAAGCACATGAAGCAAGAGGCTCATTAAGCAACACCTCATCCCTATTTGATAGTATTGGCTTTTCCTATAGACTCAATGTGATCTTGGATCACTAAAATATAAAATGAAGAGTCTTGAGCTAATGAGCTCGAGCCAATCCTTTGTCCTTAGTATTTTTAGGGATCCACTTTCATCATCCATGCCATGCTATTCATTGAGCTTTCCTGAAATATATGTCTTGGAATAGCATTAGCTCAATGAGCTATATGTTGTTATGAATTACCAAAACCACCTAGGGATAGTTGCACTTTCAATCTCCCCCTTTTTGGTAATTGATGAAAACATATAGATCAAAGCTTCGACAAATGATAATAAGATTGAAAAACATCGTCGCTTTGAGAAGTATGTGATAAGCAAGAGCTCCCCCTAAATTTGTGCATAGTTTAAGATTTGCTTTGGACTGCAAATGCACAAGGAATTAGGCTCATGGGTTACTCTTCCATGTCACATACATCTTGGTGGAGCGCTCAAAATGATAAAGATTGAATACATGCACTCATCACCAAGCAAAGTGAATGATCACATAGGATAGATAGGATAATATCATTAAACATGCATAAGTGTAGCTTATGATCAAACACATGATCATCAATGTCTCACAAGAATAGCATAGTATCTCAAGCAAAGCAAAAGCAAACAAGTTTAAAAAACCACCAAAGCAAGAGAGAACAAAAGCAACACTCTCTCTCTCTCTCTCTCGAAGCCTATGATCTATACATTTTTCTCCCCCTTTGGCAACAAGTTACCAAAAAGTTCATAGAAAATGCATAGTGCTAGATCGACTCTCAGGCTTGATCTTCAGTTGGTGGTGTAGAGATGGCTCCTTGGACGAAGGCTTCAGTTGATGTAGAGGGAGCTGGAGGAGTTGGTGCTGGAGCTGGTTGTACTAGAGTTGTAGGAGCTGTGGCTGGTGCAGATGATGTTGCTCTAGTGTCTGTCATTGGCACTGCAGCTGACCTCTGAGCTCTAGGCACTCTGGCAAATACATTAGTGGTAGACTTGCCCTTCCTCTCATGCATGTCATCCTGCAGCTGCTCCACAACTGACTGAATCTCAGTTACCTTGACATCAAGATCATAGAATTTCTGTTCCATGATTCTTTCCAAGCTTTCCTGATTCTGAGTTAAGGTGGCCAACCCCTTCTCAATCCTCAGTGTTGATGCTATCAAGTAACCAAGCTGCTCCTGCTTGTTCTTCAAGAAATACTCAGATGCCTCCTCTTGAGTTGGCATCTTGGCAGTTGAGTTGAAGCTCTGGCTTTGGACATTGGTTGTCTCCCTGCAGGCCTTTTGATCTTCATGCCTGGCTTTACTGCAATTGAACTAAGCACCTTATTGTGCACTACCTTCTTGCAAGTAGCTTCATCCTCTTCAGCTCTATAATCCTCATCTTCAGAGTCTGAAGTTTTCTTCTTCCTTTGCCTGGTAGCAGCCTTAGGCAGGTTGCTAGGAGTGCTCCTGCTACCTTCATCTAAAGTGCTGGAGGGACTTGTGCCCTCACTCATTCGCATCTGCCCTTATGACCTGTTCTGACTGTCACTCTGGTCTGACATGCTGCAAACACTGACTGCTGACCCTGTGAAGAGTTATAGATGAGATGGAGTGGATGAGCATCACAAAATGCAGAGATTTTTGCAAAAGAATGATTCAAAAATTCAGTTTTAGTTTTCCACAGAAAGCATTTCGGATCAACCGATTTTCAAACTTGGTGATACCGAAGCAGTTTTGGAACCTAAACTGATGAACTCGGTTGGACCGAGTCACAGTTCGGTGGCACCGAGACTGCTAGGGTTTCACAAAGTCCTAAAATCGGTCACACCGATTAGCAATTCTCGGTCAGGCCGAGAGTTACTAGTGCAATGGCATAAGCCAAATCGGTGGGACCGAGTTTTTCAACTCGGTGGGTCCGAGATGGTTTCGGCGGAAACCTAACCCTAAATTTTCAAATCTCATCTAATCTACGGATTGCATTGACTAGATCGGAGTGTTTCAATCATGGCAAGAATCAATAAGAACACAATGTGCTAGGAATCGGACGAGGATAGCACAGTGATTGAGTCCATACCCTAGCTTGGCGATGAACTCGCTACGACGGCAACGGCGGGGTTGAATTCCATTGACAGCGGCGGAGACCAGCGACAGGAGGCGGCTGGCGACGAGGAGATGATCCAGAGACCTTGGAGGCAGAGCGAGCTATTGCACGGGCAAAGGGTTTCGGAGAAATTTCCAAATTTTGCCCGTGACTATATATAGCCCGTCCCTGTCGGTGTGACCGAGTGGAACAACTCGGTGGCACCGAGATGCATAACTGTGTTCAGTTACTGCAACTCGGTGTGACCGAAAAGTTCAAATCGGTTGCACCGGGATTGAAAACCTAGATCGACTTAGTGATCTCGGTAGGACCGAAATGGCGGAATCGGTCAGACCGAGAATCACAAAGAAATTTTGGAAGTTTAAGTCTATGACGAATCGGGGACTCCGAGTGCTCCTCACACAGAGTGGTTCGAATCTGACTTGATCAAATTTTGTGATGTAGCATGAATAGAGTTTAAGACGATAAAAGCATAGATAGCTAGAGAAAGTTCTTGGGCATTCTTGTCCATCCACTTGGCCAAAAGAAGGAAGAATCAAACAATCAAAACAACAAGTGGATGTTCTAGAATGAGTAAAATATGCACCAACATGCTCACACAATAAGATGGCAAATGAAATATGTGGCAAAGCATGCACAACCAATTCTAGCATCTATCAAACAATTTGCGATGACTAGGTCATCTATATATGAGTATATTGACTTAGGATTCAAATGATAAACATTTGATCATAGGTCATACTCATCGTTTAAGCCCTAGTGGGGTTACCACTTTTACATAATGCATTGATGTGTTCACACCATTAGAGTTGCTTTGACTCAAGTCTTAGAGTTAAGCTCCCCCTAGATGTGAGATCCCTTTTAGAGGGATGAACTAACCTTGGGTTTTGTCGATGATGACTTCATGTAGGTGTTGAAGATGTGGATGCTCAATGTTGATGTAGATCATTTGGAGCAATCCATTGGAGTGAGTTGCACTTTCAACATGCCTACATGGGTTAGTCCCACAAGGAACAAACAAGAATATCCATAGACATAGAGTGATGCACACACAAGATGATGTCCATGAAAACATTAAGTTACCTTGCTCCTTGCCTTACCAACATGAGGGTTTGTGACTCCTTGAACTAGTGCAAGATGTGGAAGTTGATTGCACTTGTCCTTGCCATAATAATATGAGTGAAGATGTTGGCGGAGTCACCCTCAAGAACTCTCTAGTTCTTCTTCTTCGGGATCCACATCATCTTGATGGGAATCCTTGGAGTTGTAGTTGTACTTGATGAAGTAGAACTTGACATAGTCTTGGGAATCCACTTGACCGAGGCCTTGGGTGCTTCTTCAAATGCATCAATCTCTTCTTGAAGCTTGTCCTTGCCTTTATGGTCTTGTGGTGGAAGATCATCTTGAGCTTGTGTTCCCTTGAAGGAAGTAGGATCATACTTCACTTGTTGAGGAACAAACTTCGTCTTGGGGTATTGATCTTCTTCCCACTCAACTCCATTGGCATTGAACTTTCGTTCAAAACCAACACCTTGATTCTTCCGGTGCCTTCCTTGCTTGCGTACAATTTCCTCGAATTGCTTACTCCTGGCAAGGCTCTTGTAAACACCTTTCTCTATAATTCCCTTCAATAAGCTATTTTCTTGCTCAAGTGTAACTTGGCTAAGAGAATCATTAGTGGAATCAAGAGAACTACTAGAAGCAACAATATTGGATTTGACATTATTATTGTTACTACTAGAGGAAGTATCTTTCTTGTAATTGTTACTAGACTTGACTTGAGGCATGTAAGTAGATAGGAGTAAACGCTTGGAAATGTAAGAAGAATTGTTCTTACGAATATCATCATTGATTGCTTTTAAGAACTCATGCTCTTGCTCAAGATTGAGCTTTTCAAAGCGTAACTTCTCATGAGCCCTTAAAAGTTCTCGATGATTTTCGAAGATAGTTTCATGAGCTAACTTAAGGGTGTTTAGTTCTTTAGTTAGAAGCTCAATCTTCTCCTTATCATTGTCATTCGTTTTATCTTGATTAGCATGATTAATTGACGTTTCATCATAGTATTCATCACTAGAGTTGTCAACAAGTAAATCATCATCCACAAGCAAGTCATCTTCATCACTATTGAAATCAACATAGTCAGGATGTGTTACCTTAGGACCTTTGGCCATGAAGCATCTTCCAATTCCTTCATTTGGTGAATAAAATTTGTCGTAGGAGTTGGTTGACACAAGTGCTAGACCGGCAACACCTTCATCTTGAGTATGTGCGGAGTCGGAGTGATAGCTTCTCTCGGAGTGTTTGTCGGAGTCGGAGCCGGAAACCCATTCACCAACATGAGCTTGATGTCTTTGTTTTGTGTAGCTCCTTGATGACTTGTCCTTCCTTTCCGAATCTTTGCTTCTCCGAGAGGATCTTCGTTCATAACGATCATCTCTACTCCTCCTCTCTCTTGGTGGTGATTCTTCTCTTCTACTTCTTCTTTTTGGAGAATCTTCTCTTCTTTTGTAGGGTGTTGTACAGTCATTGGAATAGTGTCCAGGCCTCCCACAATTGTAGCAATTACGCTCTCGACTGGAAGATATTTTGTCATGGTAAGACCTTGACTTGGAGCTTCTTTCTTTGCTTCTACTCTTGTAGAATTTGTTGAAGTTCTTCACCATTAAGCTCAATTCTTCATTGAAGGTTTGTTTCTCACTTGATGATGCGGGGGCTTCACTTGAGGCTTTGTAAGCACCACTTGACTTGTTGCGAAGTTCCTCCTTATCCTTGAGTGACATCTCATGAGCAACAATCCTTCCAATGACGTCCGTTGGCTTGAGATCTTTGTAGTTTGGCATCATTTGGATCAATGTGCACATGGTATCATACTTTCCATCCAATGCTCTTAGGATCTTCTTGATGATGAATCTGTCGGTTATCTCTTCACTCCCTAAGCTAGCAATTTCATTTGTAATAAGAGCAAGCCTAGAGTACATTCCAGCGACACCTTCACCATCCTTTATTTTGAACTTGTCAAGCTGACTTTGGAGCACATCCAACTTGGATTCCTTGAAGGATTTGGTACCTTCGTGCATATCAATCAAAGTGTCCCAAATTTCCTTTGCATTCTCAAGACGACTAATTTTGTTGAACTCTTCGGGGCACAAACCGTTGAAGATGATATCACAAGCTTGAGCGTTGTATTGCAGCATCTTCAATTCTTCCGCATTAGCTTCACGGTTCGGCTCTCTCCCATCAAAGAATTCACCTTGCAAGCCAATACAAATAATAGCCCAAACGGCGGGGTTATGTCCGAGAATATGCATTTTCATCTTATGCTTCCAACTAGCAAAATTAGTACCATCAAAGTAAGGACCTCTACGGTGATAATTTCCCTCGCTAGACGTCATACTCTCCTAGGTTGTGAAACCAAGGCTATGACCACCAAAAGCTATGGAAATCAAAGAAAATGGAGACCAAAGCTCTGATACCACTTGTAGGACTTTGAAGTATGTCTAGAGGGGGGTGATTAGACTACTTGACCAATTAAAAACTTAACCTTTTCCCAATTTTAGAGTTTGGCAGATTTTAGTTATCTTAGGATAAGTCAAGCAATCATCACACAATTCAAGCAAGCATGCAAAGAGTATATAGGCAGCGGAAATTAAAGCATGCAACTTGCAAGAAAGTAAAGGGAAGGGTTTGGAGGATTCAAACGCAATTGGAGACACGGATGTTTTTGGCGTGGTTCCGATAGGTGGTGCTATCGTACATCCACGTTGATGGAGACTTCAACCCACAAAGGGTAATGGTTGCGCGAGTCCACGGAGGGCTCCACCCAAGAAGGGTCCACGAAGAAGCAACCTTGTCTATCCCACCATGGCCGTCGCCCACGAAGGACTTGCCTCACTAGCGGTAGATCTTCACGAAGTAGGCGATCTCCTTGCCCTTACAAACTCCTCGGTTCAACTCCACAATCTTGTCGGAGGCTCCCAGGTGACACCTAGCCAATCTAGGAGACACCACTCTCCAAGAAGTAACAAATGGTGCGTTGATGATGAACTCCTTGCTCTTGTGCTTCAAATGATAGTCTCACCAACAATCAACTCTCTCTCATAGGATTTGGATCTGGTGGAAAGAAGATTTGAGTGGAAAGCAACTTGGGGAAGGCTAGAGATCAAGATTCATATGGTAGGAATGGAATATCTTGGCCTCAACACATGAGTAGGTGGTTCTCTCTCAGAAATGGTAAGTTGGAAATGTAGGTTTAGTCTGATGGCTCTCTCCACGAATGAAGAGGAGGTGGAGGGGTATATATAGCCTCCACACAAAATCTAACCGTTACACACAATTTACCAAACTCCGTGGGACCGATTCAACAGACTCGGTCGGACCGATTTAGTAAACCTAGTGACCGTTAGTGATTTTCGGTGGGACTGACATGCAACTCGGTGAGACTGATTTGGTTAGGGTTAGGACATAACGTAATCTCGGTAAGACCAATTACACAAACTCGGTGAGACCGATTTTGGTAATAAGCTTTCCAGAGAGTTGGTCAAGTAAACTCGGTGGGACCGATTTTCTCTTTTCTGTGAGACTGAAATGTTACAAAAGAGAAACAGAGAGTTTACATTGCAATCTCGGTGGGACCTCTCGCTCACTTCGGTTTGACCGAAACGTTACAAAGGGAAACAGAGAGATTACAATCCCATCTCGGTGAGACCGAGATCCCTATCGGTAGAACCGATTTGCCTAGGGTTTGTGGCAGTGGCTATGACATTTGAACTCGGTGGTGCCGGATAGGAAGAATCGGTGTGACCGATTTTGGCTTTGGGTTTCGGTCATTTGTGGATGTGAGAAAGTAGCTGAGGGTTTTGGAGCATATCACTAAGCACATGAAGCAAGAGGCTCATTAAGCAACACCTCATCCCTCCTTGATAGTATTGGCTTTTCCTATAGACTCAATGTGATCTTGGATCACTAAAATATAAAATGAAGAGTCTTGAGCTAATGAGCTTGAGCCAATCCTTTGTCCTTAGTATTTTGAGGGATCCACTTCCATCATCCATGCCATGCCATTCATTGAGCTTTCCTGAAATATATGTCTTGGAATAGCATTAGCTCAATGAGCTATATGTTGTTATGAATTACCAAAACCACCTAGGGATAGTTGCACTTTCAGCTACCTCTTGATGCACAGTGACCATTGTTGGGGCTTGGATGAACAGTTCTTCCCAGTGGGGGTTGGATGAACACGACCCCATGATAGTTGTGGTCGTTGCTGCTGGATGAATAGGACCCTGATCGAGAGGAGGCCATCACACACCCAAGCCGGTTGAGGGTGGATGAACATGACCTCGTGGAGGGCTGGCTGAACAGGACCCCGTGTGGAGGGCTAGTTGAACAGTAGCCGGTGGACGCTGGATGAACAGGTCCTCATGGTGAATAGTATCTGGTGGAGGCTGGAGGAAGTCGACGGTGGATGAACAGTAGTAGGTGGAGGATGGAGGAAGTTGACGGTGGATGGACAGTAGCTCGTGGAGGCTGGAGCGAGGCAGTAGACGGTGGATGAACAGTAGCCCGTGGAGTCCCGTTTTGCGGTATGCCAAACCGGTCACGATGAATAGGACTCAGTTTCGACCATAGGCGCTCCAACACAAGTCTGTTTCCTCCGTTTTGTGGTGCGCCACACCCCTCCCGATCAACAGCACCCTATTTCGACCATAGGATCTCGAACACAAGTCTGTTTCCTCCGTTTTGTGGTACACTAGACATTTCCCGATGAACAGGACCCCGTTTCAACCGTCCGCGGTCGAACAGAAGGCCGTTTCCTCCGTTCTGTGGTAAACCAGAGCTCGTTTTGGCTATTCCCTCCAAGCCGGTTGGATCTCGATGAACACGACACAGTTTCTCCGTTCTGACCCAGCCGGTTGGCTGTCGATTAACACCACACCATTGCGGATGTCCGCTGCCTCTCCGTGTACACGAGCCCTTGCCGTACGTATGCATGAGTAGGCGTTCGAGACCCCGCCCATATGTACATACGGGACCGTATTTTTTGGCATGTGGCTGTAAGTACGTGTACACAGTTTAGAAGGGACTTCCTGAACTACTACATTAGGGGCTCTACTACTACACATGCCGCTGCTTGCTCGGCCACAGTTCGTCATTGCAGAGAGACCGATCGACCAGTATGTACGTACACATTCGCGACCAGACAGACAATGCTACGTACGCTTCTACCGGGTGGGTCCCAACTGTTAGGGAGGATAAGGACGAACTTCTTTGCGTGCGAAGATATAACTGGTGGGTGCCGGCTGTCAAGGGGAGGAATCATTTTTATTTTGCGAGTAATAATTAAGGAGGCACTTCCTTGTGTTCAAAGATGTAGCTTGTGGGTCCAGCTGTCAGCCTCACAGCCTAAAGTCCTCTTCCGATGACTATCATTCATTGACCACATTTACCGCGCCGCACCGAGAGCACCAAGGCGATGGACGATGGAGACGCCTAGGAAGGGAACGACGTGGAACCAGGGAAGATGCGGCAGTGCATGCCCACGTGGAGGGGAGTACGAGGGTTGATTGTGATACGTCTCCAACGTATCTATAATTTTTTATTACTCCATGCTACTTTGTCTACAGTTTTGGACTATATTGGGCTTTATTTTCCACTTTTATATTATTTTTTGGACTAACCTATTAACCGGAGGCCCAGCCCAGAATTGTTGTTTTTGCCTATTTCAGTATTTCGAAGAAACAGAATATCAAACAGAGTCCAAACGGAATAAAACCTTCGGGAACGTGATTTTCTCACCGAACGTGATTCAGGAGACTTGGACCCTACTCCAAGAAGTGCCAGAGGCGGTCACGAGGGTGGAGGGCGCCCCCCTGGGCGCGCCCCCCTGCCTCGTGGGCCCTCTATTGCTCCACCGACGTACTCCTTCCTCCTATATATACCTACGTACCCCCGTCAGATCAGATACGGAGCCAAAAACCTAATTCCACCGCCGCAACCTTCTGTATCCGCGAGATCCCATCTTGGGGCCTGTTCCGGAGCTCCGTCGGAGAGGGCATCTACCACGGAGGGCTTCTACATCAACACCATAGCCTCTCCGATGAAGTGTGAGTAGTTTACTTCAGACCTTCGGGTCCATAGTTATTAGCTAGATGGCTTCTTCTCTCTTTTTGGATCTCAATACAATGTTCTCCCCCTCTCTTGTGGAGATCTATTCGATGTAATCTTCTTTTTGCGGTGTGTTTGTTGAGACCGATGAATTGTGGGTTTATGATCCAGCTTATCTATGAACAATATTTGATTCTTCTCTGAATTCTTTTATGTATGATTGAGTTATCTTTACAAGTCTCTTCGAATTATCCGTTTGGTTTGGCCAACTAGATTGGTAGTTCTTGCAATGGGAGAAGTGCTTAGCTTTGGGTTCAATCTTGCGGTGTCCTTACTCAGTGACAGAAAGAGTTGCAAGGCACGTATTGTATTGTTGCCATCGAGGATAACAAGATGGTTTTTTTATCATATCGCATGAATTTGTCCCTCTACATCATGTCATCTTGCTTAAGGTGTTACTCTGTTTTACTTAATACTCTAGATGCATGCTGGATAGCGGTCGATGAGTGGAGTAATAGTAGTAGATGCAGAATCGTTTCGATCTACTTGTCTTGGACGTGATGCCTATATACATGATCATACCTAGATAATCTCATAATTATTCGCTTTTATATCAATTGCTTAACAGTAATTTGTTCACCCACCATAAAATACGTATGCTCTTGAGAGAAGCCACTAGTGAAACCTATGGCCCCCGGGTCTATTCTCATCATATCAATCTCCATTACTTTATTTACTTGCTTTGTTTTTACTTTGCCTTTTACTTTTTACTTTGCATCTCTATATCAAAAAATACTAAAAATATTATTTATCATCTCTATCAGATCTCACTCTCGTAAGTGACCGTGAAGGGATTGACAACCCCTAAGCGTTGGTTGCGAGTTGCTATCGTTTTGTGTAGGTACGAGGGACTTGTGCGTGATCTCCTACTGGATTGATAGCTTGGTTCTCAAAAACTGAGGGAAATACTTACGCTACTTTACTGCATCATCCTCTCCTCTTCGGGGAAATCCAACGCAGTGCTCAAGAGGTAGCAAGAAGAATTTCTAGCACCGTTGCCGGGGAGTTTGCGCAAAAGTCAACCATACAAAGTACCCATCACAATCCCTATCTCTCGCATTACATTATTTGCCTCTCGTTTTCCTCTCCCCCACTTCACCCTTGCCGTTTTATTCGCCCTCTCTTTCCCAATCTCCTCTTCTCTTTCTCTTTTGCCTTTTTCTCGTTTGCCTTTGCTTGTGTGTTGGATTACTTGTTGCCATGGCACAAGATAATACCAAATTGTGTGATTTCTCGAATACCAATAATAATGATTTCCTTAGTACTCCGATTGCTCCTCTTAATAATGATGAGTCCTATGAAATCAATACTGCTTTGCTGAATCTTGTTATTGAAGATCAATTCACATGCCTTCCTAGTGAAGATGCCGCTACTCATCTAAACAATTTTGTTGATTTGTGTGATATGCAAAAGAAGAAAGATACGGATAACAATATTGTCAAATTGAAGTTATTTTCATTTTCACTTAGAGATCACGCTAAAATTTGGTTTTCGTCTTTGCCTAAAAATAGTATTGATTCTTGGAACAAGTGCAAAGATGCTTTTATCTCTAAATATTTTCCTCCCGCTAAGATCATCACTCTTAGGAACAATATCATGAATTTTAAACAACTTGATCATGAGCATGTTGCCCAATCTTGGGAAAGAATGAAATTGATGCTTCGCAATTGCCCTACTCATGGTTTGAATTTATGGATGATCATACAAAATTTTTATGCCGGATTAAATTTTGCTTCTAGAAATCTTTTAGACTCGGCCGCGGGAGGCACGTTTATGGAAATTACGTTAGGAGATGCTATAAAATTGCTTGACAATATTATGGCTAATTATTCTCAATGGCATACCGAAAGAACTTCTAGTAAAAAAGTGCATGCTATAGAAGAAATCAATGTTTTGAGTGAAAAGATGGATGAACTTATGAAGATGTTTGCTACTAAAAATACTTCTCTTGATCCCAATGATATGCCTTTATCTACTTTGATTGAGAATAATAATGAATCTATGGATGTGAATTTTGTTGGAAGGAATAGTTTTGGAAATAACGCGTATAGAGGGAATTTTAATCCTAGGCCTTATCCTAGTAATCCTTCTAATAATTATGGAAATTCCTACAACAACTCTTATGGAAATTTTAATAAGATGCCCTCTAAATTTGAGAGTAGTGTTAAAGAGTTTATGAATTCACAAAAGAATTTTAATGCCTTGCTTGAAGAAAAATTGCTTAAAGTTGATGATTTGGCTAGGAACGTTGACATAATTTCTCTTGAAATTGATTCTTTAAAGATTAGATCTATTCCTCCTAAGCATGATATCAATGAGTCTCTCAAAGCTAAGAGAATTTCCATTGATGAGTGCAAGGAAAGAACCGCTAGGATGCGTGCTTCCAAAGATGCCTTTATTAAAGCATGTTCTTCCGATTCCTCTGAAAATCAAGATGAAGATCTAAAAGTTATTTATGTGTCCCCTATGAAATCCTTGTTTTGCAATATGAATCTTTACGAAACTGAATATGATCTTCCTTTACCTAGAAGGCCTCCTAAGAATTCTGAGTTTCTGGATCTTGATGATAAAACTGATGAAAGTGGGATTGAAAGAAATAAAAATCTTGATGTTGCTAAACCCACTATTTTGGATCTCAAGGAATTTAATTATCAAAAATTGCTCTTTGATTGGTTGTATTTCCTTGTTGCAATCCGTGCTAGATTCTCCTCATGCTTATAGTCAAAATAAGGCCTTTACCGAACACATTGTTGATGCCTTGATGCAATCTTATGAAGAAAAACTTGAGTTGAAAGTTTATATCCCTAGAAAACTCTATGATGAGTGGGAACCTACTATCAAAATTAAAATTAAAGATTATGAGTTTCATGCCTTGTGTGATTTGGGTGCTAGTGTCTCCACTATTCCCAAAACTTTGTGTGATTTGCTAGATTTCAGTGACTTTGAAGATTGCTCTCTAAACTTGCATCTTGCGGATTCCACTATTAAAAAGCCTATGGGAAGAAATAATGGTGTTCCTATTGTTACCAATAGGAATTATGTGCCCGTAGATTTTATCGTTCTTCATATAGATTGCAATCCTTCATGTCCTATTATTCTTGGTAGACCTTTCCTTAGAACGATTGGTGCGATTATTGATATTAAGGAAGGGAATATTAGATTCCAATTTCCCTTGAGAAAGGGTATGGAACACTTCCCTAGAAAGAAAATAAAACTACCATATGAATCTATCATGAGAGCCACCTATGGATTGCCTACCAAAGATGGCAATACCTAGATCTATCTTCGCTTTTATGCCTAGCTAGGGGCGTTAAACGATAGCTCTTGTTGGGTGGCAACCCAATTTTATTTTGTGTTCTTTGTTTTTGTTCCTGTTTAGTGTTAAATTTTGTTTCTACTTTCTGTTTAGATGTGGTTTTATGTTTTAATTAGTGTTTGTGCCAAGTAGAACCTATAGGATAAGTTATGATGATAGTTGATTTGATTCTGCTGAAAAACAGAAACTTTACGCTCCCGAGACAACATTCAATAAATCACAGGAACGTGCTTTTGCATTGATTCTTTTTGCTGATGATCAATAAACAAATTTTCCAGTACGTCCAAGTTTGGTAGAATTTTTAGAGTTCCAGAAATTTGCGTTAGTTACAGATTGCTACAGGCTGTTCTGTTTTTGACAGATTCTGTTTTTCGTGTGTTGTTTGCTTATTTCAATGCACCTATGGCTAATAAATTAGTTTATAAACCATAAGGAAGTTGGAATACATTAGGTTTAACACCATTATAAATAAAGAATGAGTTAATTACATTACCTTGAAGTAGTCTTTTGTTTTATTTCACTAACGGAGCTCACGAGATTTCTATTGAGTTTTGTGTTGTGAAGTTTTCAAGTTTTGGGTGAATTCTTTTGATGGATTATGGAACAAAGAGTGGCAAGAGCCTAAGCTTGGGGATGCCAATGGCACCCCCAAGATAATCCAAGGACACCAAAAAGTCAAAGCTTGGGGATGCCCCGGAAGGCATCCCCTCTTTCGTCTACTTCCATCGGTAATTTAGTTGGAGCTATATTTTTATTCACCACATGATATGTGTTTTGCTTGGAGCGTCTTGTATTATTTGTGTCTTTGCTTGTTAGTTTGACACAATCATTCTTTCTGTACACACCTTTTGAGAGAGCCATACATGATTTGGAATTTGCTAGAATACTCTATGTGCTTCACTTATATCTTTTGAGCTTGATAGTTTTGCTCATAGTGCTTCACTTATATTTTTTGAGCGTAATAATTTTTTCTCTAGTGCTTCACTTAGATCTTTTAGAGCACGGTGGTGGATTTGTTTTAAAGAAACTATTGATCAATCATGCTTCACTTAGATTATTTTGAGAGTTGTTAATAGCATGGTAATTTGCTTAAAGTTAATATACTTGGTATTCAAGATTTGTGAAACTTTCTTTTGAGTGCGTTGAATACTAAGACAAGTTTGATGCTTGATAATTGTTTTGAGATATGGAGGTAATAATATTAAAGCAATGCTAGTTGGGGTAATTATGAATTTAAAGAATGATTGTATTGAATTTTATGATTCCCGTAGCATGCACGTATGGTGAACCGCTTGTGATGAAGTTGGAGCACAATTTTATTTATTGATTGTCTTCCTTATGAGTGGCAGTCGAGGACGAGCGATGGTCTTTTCCTACCAATCTATCCCCCTAGGAGTATGCATTTAATTCTTGGTTTTTTATGACTTCTAAATTTTTGCAATAAGTGCATGAGTTCTTTTGATTAATGTTGAGTCCATGGATTATACGCACTCTCACCCTTCCATCATTGCTAGCCTCTTCGGTACCGTGCATTGCCCTTTCTCACCTCGAGAGTTGGTGCAAACTTCGCCGGTGCATCCAAACCCCGTGATACGATACGCTCTATCACACATAAGCCTCATTATATCTTCCTCAAAACAGCCACCATACCTACCTATCATGGCATTTCCATAGCCATTCCGAGATATATTGCCATGCAACTTCCATCATCATCATATACATGACTTGAGCATTCATTGTCATATTGCTTTGCATGATCGTAAGATAGCTAGCATGATGTTTTCATGGCTTGTCTGTTTGATGTCATTGCTATGCTAGATCAATGCACATCCCAGTACACTGCCGGAAGCATTCATATAGAGTCATATCTTTGTTCGAGATATCGAGTTGTAATATTGAGTTGTAAGTAAATAAAAGTGTGATGATCATCATTATTAGAGCATTGTCCCAGTGAGGAAAGGATGATGGAGACTATGATTCCCCCATAAGTTGGGATGAGACTCCGTACATTGTGAAAAATAAAAGAGGCCAAAGAAGCCCAAATAAAAAAAAGAGGCCAAAGAAGCCCACCAAAAAAATGAGAGAAAAAGAGAGAAGGGGCAATGCTACTATCCTTTTTCCACACTTGTGCTTCAAAGTAGCACCATGATCTTCATGATAGAGAGTCTCATATGTTGTCAGTTTCATATACTAGTGGGAATTTTTCATTATAGAACTTGGCTTGTATATTCCAATGATGGGCTTCCTCAAAAGTGCCCTAGGTCTTTGTGAGCAAGCAAGTTGGATGCACACCCGCTTAGTTTCTTTTGTTGAGCTATCATATACTTATAGCTCTAAGTTCATTCGTTGCATGGCAATCCCTACTCACTCACATCGATATCTATCAATGGGCATCTCCATAGCCCGTTGATACGCCTAGTTGATGTGAGACTATCTTCTCCTTTTTTGTCTTCTCCACAACCACCATTCTATTCCACCTATAGTGCTATGTCCATGGCTCACGCTCATGTATTGCGTGAAAGTTGAAAAAGTTTGAGATTTCTAAAGTATGAAACAATTGCTTGGCTCGTCATCGGGGTTGTGCATGATTAAATACTTTGTGTGATGAAGGTAGAGCATAGCCAGACTATATGATTTTGTAGGGATAATTTTCTTTAACCATGCTATTTTGAGAAGACATGATTGCTTTGATTAGTATGCTTGAAGTATTATTATTTTTATGTCAATATGAACTTTTGTCTTGAATCCTTCAGATCTGAATATTCATATCACAATTAAGAAGATTTGCATTGAAATTATGCCAAAGTATCACTCCGCATCAAAAATTCTTTTTTATCATTTACCTACTCGAGGACGAGCAGGAATTAAGCTTGGGGATGCTTGATACGTCTCCAATGTATCTATAATTTTTGATTACTCCATGCTACTTTGTCTACTGTTTTGGACTATATTGGGCTTTATTTTCCACTTTTATATTATTTTTGGGACTAACCTATTAACCGAAGGCCCAGCCCAGAATTGTTGTTTTTTGCCTATTTTAGTATTTCGAAGAAACATAATATCAAACGGAGTCCAAACGGAATAAAACCTTCGGGAACGTGATTTTCTCACCGAACGTGATCCAGGAGACTTGGACCCTACTCCCATAAGTGCCAGAGGCAGTCACGAGGGTGGAGGGCGCCCCCCCTAGGCGCGCCCCCTGCCTCGTGGGCCCTCTGTTGCTCCACCGACGTACTCCTTCCTCCTATATATACCTACGTACCCCCGTCAGATCAGATACGGAGCCAAAAACCTAATTCCACCGCCGCAACCTTCTGTATCCGCGAGATCCCATCTTGGGGCCTGTTCCGGAGCTCCGTCGGAGAGGGCATCTACCACGGAGGGCGTCTACATCAACACCATAGCCTCTCCGATGAAGTGTGAGTAGTTTACTTCAGACCTTCGGGTCCATAGTTATTAGCTAGATGGCTTCTTCTCTCTTTTTGGATCTCAATACAATGTTCTCCCCCTCTCTTGTGGAGATCAATTCAATGTAATCTTCTTTTTGCGGTGTGTTTGTTGAGACCGATGAATTGTGGGTTTATGATCCAGCTTATCTATGAACAATATTTGATTCTTCTATGAATTCTTTTATGTATGATTGAGTTATCTTTACAAGTCTCTTCGAATTATCCGTTTGGTTTGGCCAACTAGATTGGTAGTTCTTGCAATGGGAGAAGTGTTTAGCTTTGGGTTCAATCTTGCGGTGTCCTTACTCAGTGATAGAAAGAGTTGCAAGGCACGTATTGTATTGTTGCCATCGAGGATAACAAGATGGGGTTTTATCATATTGCATGAATTTATCCCTCTACATCATGGCCCCCGGGTCTATTCTCATCATATCAATCTCCATTACTTTATTTACTTGCTTTGTTTTTACTTTTCCTTTTACTTTTTACTTTGCATCTCTATATCAAAAATACGAAAAATATTATTTATCATCTCTATCAGATCTCACTCTCGTAAGTGACCGTGAAGGGACTGACAACCCCTAAGCGTTGGTTGCGAGTTGCTATCGTTTTGTGTAGGTACGAGGGACTTGTGCATGATCTCCTACTGGATTGATACCTTGGTTCTCAAAAACTGAGGGAAATACTTACGCTACTTTACTGCATCATCCTCTCCTCTTCGGGGAAATCCAACGCAGTGCTAAGAGGTAGCGGACTGCTTCGGCTGCGGTGTGATCCTGCCGTCACCAGAGAATAATAGGAGCTATGGGTGAGTAGAGGGTGGCATGGCCAGTGGTGGCAGCACAGCCGGCCATGGGAGGTAGTATCAGGTGGTCCAACCGGTGCTGGTTTCGACGGCTGGAGCAAGAAGAACAGAGATTGCAGAAGCAGCGCAGCCATTGGATGTTAATCCAATGGTCACGGCTGCTCGAATCATTTGTTGACTAGGTTAATAGAGCCCTGCATGCATGTCAACATAGTAGGCCCACAAGTCAGCTTTCGAATCAGGTGGGTTCGAGCTAGCAGGGGGACGAATCATTTTTCTTGCGCGTAATAAGGAGGCACTTCCTTCAGTGCGAAGATGTAGCTCATGGGTCCTAGCTGTCATGGGGGGACTTTTTTTCGCGTAATAAGAATGAACATCCTTGCGTGCAAAACTTGTAGCTGATGGGTCCACCCTGTCAGGGGGAGGAATCGTTTATTCCCGCATAATAAGGAGGTACTAGCTTGCGTGCAAAGCCGTAGCTGGTGGTTCCAAGACCACTAGTTTCAAGAAAAAGGGCAAGGGTAAGAAAGGAAACACCAAGAAGAATGGCAAGCAAGTGGCCGCTCCCGTGAAGAAGCCCAAAGCTAGACCCAAGCCTGAAATTGAGTGCCTCTACTGCAAAGGAAATGGTCACTAGAAATGGAATTGCCCCAAATACTTGGCGGACAAGAAGGATGGCAAAGTGAACAAAGGTATATTTGATATACACATTATTGATGTGTACCTTACCAATGCTCGTAGTAGGGCCTGGGTATTTGATATTGGTTCGGTTGCTCATATTTGTAACTCGAAATAGGAGCTGTGGAATAAAGGAAGATTGGCTAAGGATGAGGTGACGATGCGCATCAGGAATGGTTCCAAGGTCGATGTCATCGCCGTCGGCACACTACCTCTACATCTACCTTCGGGATTAGTTTTAGACCTCAATAATTGTAATTTGGTGCCAGCATTGAGCATGAACATTATATTTGGATCGTGTTTAATGCGAGATGGTTATTCATTTAAGTCAAAGAATAATGGTTGTTCTATTTATATGAGTAATATCTTTTATGGTCATCACTAAAAAAACACATCTGTGACATTTTGGCCTGAACGGATTTTTTCTGTCATGCTTATGACACTTCTATGACGATAATTTTGACAAAACCCGGTATAATCATAGATGTGGTGGGCTCCTACTTCTATGACAAAAAATCATGATAAAAATGGGCTTTTCATCCTGGGCGGGCCGGAGACGCACCTGCATGACATTCTTTAGGATGTCCATGACGGAAAACATCATGGTAGAAGCGAGGGCGAGGAAAATATCGGGGAGTTCCCGGTTACGGTGGGTGGTCGGGCCGAGCGATGCACTGTGGTTTGCGCATTTCTCTCATATACGTACGTGTGTGTGTGTGTGCGAGGCATTGGGCTCTAACTGAACCCGAGCGAGGCGTTCGCTTACTGAACTTGAGCGATCGATCCCTTGGTTGTTAATTGAACCCGAGCGATTCCTTCGCTACTGCAGCTAACTCGACCCGATCGAACCTGCTACTGTAGCACCTTGAAGTATGTCTAGAGGGGGGGTGATTAGACTACTTGACCAATTAAAAACTTAACCTTTTCCCAATTTTAGAGTTTGGCAGATTTTAGTTATCTTAGGATAAGTCAAGCAATCATCACACAATTCAAGCAAGCATGCAAAGAGTATATAGGCAGCGGAAATTAAAGCATGCAACTTGCAAGAAAGTAAAGGGAAGGGTTTGGAGGATTCAAACGCAATTGGAGACACGGATGTTTTTGGCGTGGTTCCGATAGGTGGTGCTATCGTACATCCACATTGATGGAGACTTCAACCCACGAAGGGTAACGGTTGCGCGAGTCCACGGAGGGCTCCACCCAAGAAGGGTCCACAAAGAAGCAACCTTGTCTATCCCACCATGGCCGTCGCCCACGAAGGACTTGCCTCACTAGCGGTAGATCTTCATGAAGTAGGCGATCTCCTTGCCCTTACAAACTCCTCGGTTCAACTCCACAATCTTGTCGGAGGCTCCCAAGTGACACCTAGCCAATCTAGGAGACACCACTCTCCAAGAAGTAACAAATGGTGCGTTGATGATGAACTCCTTGCTCTTGTGCTTCAAATGATAGTCTCGCCAACACTCAACTCTCTCTCATAGGATTTGGATCTGGTGGAAAGAAGATTTGAGTGGAAAGCAACTTGGGGAAGGCTAGAGATCAAGATTCATATGGTAGGAATGGAATATCTTGGCCTCAACACATGAGTAGGTGGTTCTCTCTCAGAAATGGTAAGTTGGAAGTGTAGGTTTAGTCTGATGGCTCTCTCCACGAATGAAGAGGAGGTGGAGGGGTATATATAGCCTCCACACAAAATCTAACCGTTACACACAATTTACCAAACTCGGTGGGACCGATTCAACAGACTCGGTCAGACCGATTTAGTAAACCTAGTGACCATTAGTGATTTTCGGTGGGACTGACATGCAACTCGGTGAGACCGATTTGGTTAGGGTTAGGGCATAACGTAATCTCGGTAAGACCGATTACACAAACTCGGTGAGACCGATTTTGGTAATAAGCTTTCCAGAGAGTTGGTCAGGTAAACTCGGTGGGACCGATTTGCTCTTTTCAGTGAGACCGAAATGTTACAAAAGAGAAATAGAGAGTTTACATTGCAATCTTGGTGGGACCGATCCCTCACTTCGGTTTGACTGAAACATTACGAAGGGAAACAGAGAGATTACAATCCCATCTCGGTGAGACCGAGATCCCTATCGGTAGAACCGATTTGCCTAGGGTTTGTGGCAGTGGCTATGACATTTGAACTCGGTGGTGCCAGATAGGAAGAATCAGTGTGACCGATTTTGGCTTTGGGTTTAGGTCATTTGTGGATGTGAGAAAGTAGCTAAGAGTTTTGGAGCATATCACTAAGCACATGAAGCAAGAGGCTCATTAAGCAACACCTCATCCCTATTTGATAGTATTGGCTTTTCCTATAGACTCAATGTGATCTTGGATCACTAAAATATAAAATGAAGAGTCTTGAGCTAATGAGCTCGAGCCAATCCTTTGTCCTTAGTATTTTTAGGGATCCACTTTCATCATCCATGCCATGCTATTCATTGAGCTTTCCTGAAATATATGTCTTGGAATAGCATTAGCTCAATGAGCTATATGTTGTTATGAATTACCAAAACCACCTAGGGATAGTTGCACTTTCAATCTCCCCCTTTTTGGTAATTGATGAAAACATATAGATCAAAGCTTCGACAAATGATAATAAGATTGAAAAACATCGTCGCTTTGAGAAGTATGTGATAAGCAAGAGCTCCCCCTAAATTTGTGCATAGTTTAAGATTTGCTTTGGACTGCAAATGCACAAGGAATTAGGCTCATGGGTTACTCTTCCATGTCACATACATCTTGGTGGAGCGCTCAAAATGATAAAGATTGAATACATGCACTCATCACCAAGCAAAGTGAATGATCACATAGGATAGATAGGATAATATCATCAAACATGCATAAGTGTAGCTTATGATCAAACACATGATCATCAATGTCTCATAAGAATAGCATAGTATCTCAAGCAAAGCAAAAGCAAACAAGTTTGAAAAACCACCAAAGCAAGAGAGAACAAAAGCAACACTCTCTCTCTCGAAGCCTATGATCTATAAATTTTTCTCCCCCTTTGGCAACAAGTTACCAAAAAGTTCATAGAAAATGCATAGTGCTAGATCGACTCTCAGGCTTGATCTTCAGTTGGTGGTGTAGAGATGGCTCCTTAGACGAAGGCTTCAGTTGATGTAGAGGGAGCTGGAGGAGTTGGTGCTGGAGCTGGTTGTACTAGAGTTGTAGGAGCTGTGGCTGGTGCAGATGATGTTGCTCTAGTGTCTGTCACTGGCACTGCAGCTGACCTCTGAGCTCTAGGCACTCTGGCAAATACATTAGTGGTAGAATTGCCCTTCCTCTCATGCATGTCATCCTGCAGCTGCTCCACAACTGACTGAATCTCAGTTACCTTGACATCAAGATCATAGAATTTCTGTTCCATGATTCTTTCCAAGCTTTCCTGATTCTGAGTTAAGGTGGCCAACCCCTTCTCAATCCTCAGTGTTGATGCTATCAAGTAACCAAGCTGCTCCTGCTTGTTCTTCAAGAAATACTCAGATGCCTCCTCTTGAGTTGGCATCTTGGCAGTTGAGTTGAAGCTCTGGCTTTGGACATTGGTTGTCTCCCTGCAGGCCTTTTGGTCTTCATGCCTGGCTTTACTGCAGTTGAACTAAGCACCTTCTTGTGCACTACCTTCTTGCAAGTAGCTTCATCCTCTTCAGCTCTATAATCCTCATCTTCAGAGTCTGAAGTTTTCTTCTTCCTTTGCCTAGTAGCAGCCTTAGGCAGGTTGCTAGGAGTGCTCCTACTGCCTTCATCTAAAGTGCTGGAGGGACTTGTGCCCTCACTCATTCGCATCTGCCCTTATGACCTGTTCTGACTGTCACTCTGGTCTGACATGCTGCAAACACTGACTGCTGACCCTGTGAAGAGTTATAGACGAGATGGAGTGGATGAGCATCACAAAATGCAGAGATTTTTGCAAAAGAATGATTCAAAATTCAGTTTTAGTTTTCCACAGAAAGCATTCCGGATCAACCGATTTTCAAACTCGGTGATACCGAAGCAGTTTTGGAACCTAAACTGATGAACTCGGTTGGACCGAGTCACAGTTCGGTGGCACCGAGGCTGCTAGGGTTTCACAAAGTCCTAAAATCGGTCACACCGATTAGCAATTCTCGGTCAGGCCGAGAGTTACTAGTGCAATGGCATAAGCCAAATCGGTGGGACCGAGTTTTTCAACTCGGTGGGTCCGAGATGGTTTCGGCGGAAACCTAACCCTAAATTTTCAAATCTCATCTAATCTACGGATTGCATTGACTAGATCGGAGTGTTTCAATCGTGGCAAGAATCAATAAGAACACAATGTGCTAGGAATCGGACGAGGATAGCACAATGATTGAGTCCATACCCTAGCTTGGCGATGAACTCGCTACGACGGCAACGGCGGGGTTGAATTCCGTTGACGGCGGCGGAGACCAGCGACAGGAGGCGGCTGGCGACGAGGAGATGATCCAGAGACCTTGGAGGCAGAGCGAGCTATTGCGCGGGCAAAGGGTTTCGGAGAAATTTCCAAATTTTGCCCGTGACTATATATAGCCCGACCTGTCGGTGTGACCGAGTGGAACAACTCGGTGGCACCGAGATGCATAACTGTGTTCAGTTACTGCAACTCGGTGTGACCGAAAAGTTCAAATCGGTTGCACCGGGATTGAAAACGTAGATCGACTTAGTGATCTCGGTAGGACCGAAATGGTGGAATCGGTCATACCGAGAATCACAAAGAAATTTTGGAAGTTTAAGTCTATGACGAATCGGGGACTCCGAGTGCTCCTCACACAGAGTGGTTCGAATCTGACTTGATCAAATTTTGTGATGTAGCATGAATAGAGTTTAAGACGAGAAAAGCATAGATAGCTAGAGAAAGTTCTTGGGCATTCTTGTCCATCCACTTGGCCAAAAGAAGGAAGAATCAAACAATCAAAACAACAAGTGGATGTTCTAGAATGAGTAAAATATGCACCAACATGCTCACACAATAAGATGGCAAATG
The DNA here is from genome assembly GCF_002162155.2 of Triticum dicoccoides. NCBI lineage: Eukaryota > Viridiplantae > Streptophyta > Magnoliopsida > Poales > Poaceae > Triticum > Triticum dicoccoides. The sequence goes on along the minus strand of NC_041381.1, from coordinate 364,692,787 downwards.
AAATATGTGGCAAAGCATGCACAACCAATTCTAGCATCTATCAAACAATTTGCGATGACTAGGTCATCTATATATGAGTATATTGACTTAGGAGTCAAATGATAAACATTTGATCATAGGTCATACTCATCGTTTAAGCCCTAGTGGGGTTACCACTTTTACATAATGCATTGATGTGTTCACACCATTAGAGTTGCTTTGACTCAAGTCTTAGAGTTAAGCTCCCCCTAGATGTGAGATCCCTTTTAGAGGGATGAACTAACCTTGGGTTTTGTCGATGATGACTTCATGTAGGTGTTGAAGATGTGGATGCTCAATGTTGATGTAGATCATTTGGAGCAATCCATTGGAGTGAGTTGCACTTTCAACATGCCTACATGGGTTAGTCCCACAAGGAACAAAAAAGAATATCCATAGACATAGAGTGATGCACACACAAGATGATGTCCATGAAAACATTAAGTTACCTTGCTCCTTGCCTTACCAACATGAGGGTTTGTGACTCCTTGAACTAGTGCAAGATGTGGAAGTTGATTGCACTTGTCCTTGCCATAATAATATGAGTGAAGATGTTGGCGGAGTCACCCTCAAGAACTCTCTAGTTCTTCTTCTTCGGGATCCACATCATCTTGATGGGAATCCTTGGAGTTGTAGTTGTACTTGATGAAGTAGAACTTGACATAGTCTTGGGAATCCACTTGACCGAGGCCTTGGGTGCTTCTTCAAATGCATCAATCTCTTCTTGAAGCTTGTCCTTGCCTTTATGGTCTTGTGGTGGAAGATCATCTTGAGCTTGTGTTCCCTTGAAGGAAGTAGGATCATACTTCACTTGTTGAGGAACAAACTTCGTCTTGGGGTATTGATCTTCTTCCCACTCAACTCCATTGGCATTGAACTTTCGTTCAAAACCAACACCTTGATTCTTCTGGTGCCTTCCTTGCTTGCGTACAATTTCCTCGAATTGCTTACTCCCGGCAAGGCTCTTGTAAACACCTTTCTCTATAATTCCCTTCAATAAGCTATTTTCTTGCTCAAGTGTAACTTGGCTAAGAGAATCATTAGTGGAATCAAGAGAACTACTAGAAGCAACAATATTGGATTTGACATTATTATTGTTACTACTAGAGGAAGTATCTTTCTTGTACTTGTTACTAGACTTGACTTGAGGCATGTAAGTAGATAGGAGTAAACGCTTGGAAATGTAAGAAGAACTGTTCTTACGAATATCATCATTGATTGCTTTTAAGAACTCATGCTCTTGCTCAAGATTGAGCTTTTCAAAGCGTAACTTCTCATGAGCCCTTAAAAGTTCTCGATGATTTTCGAAGATAGTTTCATGAGCTAACTTAAGGGTGTTTAGTTCTTTAGTTAGAAGCTCAATCTTCTCCTTATCATTGTCATTCGTTTTATCTTGATTAGCATCACTAATTGACGTTTCATCATAGTATTCATCACTAGAGTTGTCAACAAGTAAATCATCATCCACAAGCAAGTCATCTTCATCACTATTGAAATCAACATAGTCAGGATGTGTTACCTTAGGACCTTTGGCCATGAAGCATCTTCCAATTCCTTCATTTGGTGAATAAAATTTGTCGTAGGAGTTGGTTGACACAAGTGCTAGACCGGCAACACCTTCATCTTGAGTATGTTCGGAGTCGGAGTGATAGCTTCTCTCGGAGTGTTTGTCGGAGTCGGAGCCGGAAACCCATTCACCAACATGAGCTTGATGTCTTTGTTTTGTGTAGCTCCTTGATGACTTGTCCTTCCTTTCCGAATCTTTGCTTCTCCGAGAGGATCTTCGTTCATAACGATCACCTCTACTCCTCCTCTCTCTTGGTGGTGATTCTTCTCTTCTACTTCTTCTTTTTGGAGAATCTTCTCTTCTTTTGTAGGGTGTTGTACAGGAATAGTGTCCAGGCCTCCCACAATTGTAGAAATTACGCTCTCGACTGGAAGATATTTTGTCATGGTAAGACCTTGACTTGGAGCTTCTTTCTTTGCTTCTACTCTTGTAGAATTTGTTGAAGTTCTTCACCATTAAGCTCAATTCTTCATTGAAGGTTTGTTTCTCACTTGATGATGCGGGGGCTTCACTTGAGGCTTTGTAAGCACGACTTGACTTGTTGTGAAGTTCCTCCTTATCCTTGAGTGAAATCTCATGAGCAACAATCCTTCCAATGACGTCCGTTGGCTTGAGATCTTTGTAGTTTGGCATCATTTGGATCAATGTGCACACGGTATCATACTTTCCATCCAATTCTCTTAGGATCTTCTTGATGATGAATCTGTCGGTCATCTCTTCACTCCCTAAGCCGGCAATCTCATTTGTAATAAGAGCAAGCCTAGAGTACATTTCAGCGACACCATCACCATCCTTTATTTTGAACTTGTCAAGCTGACTTTGGAGCACATCCAACTTGGATTCCTTGAAGGATTCGGTACCTTCGTGCATATCAATCAAAGTGTCCCAAATTTCCTTTGCATTCTCAAGACGACTAATTTTGTTGAACTCTTCGGGGCACAAACCGTTGAAGATGATATCACAAGCTTGAACGTTGTATTGCAGCATCTTCAATTCTTCCGCATTAGCTTCACGGTTCGGCTCTCTCCCATCAAAGAATTCACCTTGCAAGCCAATACAAATAATAGCCCAAACGGCGGGGTTATGTCCGAGAATATGCATTTTCATCTTATGCTTCCAACTAGCAAAATTAGTACCATCAAAGTAAGGACCTCTACGGTGATAATTTCCCTCGCTAGACGCCATACTCTCCTAGGTTGTGAAACCAAGGCTATGACCACCAAAAGCTATGGAAATCAAAGAAAATGGAGACCAAAGCTCTGATACCACTTGTATGACTTTGAAGTATGTCTAGAGGGGGGTGATTAGACTACTTGACCAATTAAAAACTTAACCTTTTCCCAATTTTAGAGTTTGGCAGATTTTAGTTATCTTAGGATAAGTCAAGCAATCATCACACAATTCAAGCAAGCATGCAAAGAGTATATAGGCAGCGGAAATTAAAGCATGCAACTTGCAAGAAAGTAAAGGGAAGGGTTTGGAGGATTCAAACGCAATTGGAGACACAGATGTTTTTGGCGTGGTTCCGATAGGTGGTGCTATCGTACATCCACGTTGATGGAGACTTCAACCCACAAAGGGTAACGGTTGCGCGAGTCCACGGAGGGCTCCACCCAAGAAGGGTCCACGAAGAAGCAACCTTGTCTATCCCACCATGGCCGTCGCCCACGAAGGACTTGCCTCACTAGCGGTAGATCTTCACGAAGTAGGCGATCTCCTTGCCCTTACAAACTCCTCGGTTCAACTCCACAATGTTGTCGGAGGCTCCCAAGTGACACCTAGCCAATCTAGGAGACACCACTCTCCAAGAAGTAACAAATGGTGCGTTGATGATGAACTCCTTGCTCTTGTGCTTCAAATAATAGTCTCGCCAACACTCAACTCTCTCTCATAGGATTTGGATCTGGTGGAAAGAAGATTTGAGTGGAAAGCAACTTGGGGAAGGCTAGAGATCAAGATTCATATGGTAGGAATGGAATATCTTGGCCTCAACACATGAGTAGGTGGTTCTCTCTCAGAAATGGTAAGTTGGAAATGTAGGTTTAGTATGATGGCTCTCTCCACGAATGAAGAGGAGGTGGAGGGGTATATATAGCCTCCACACAAAATCTAACCATTACACACAATTTACCAAACTCCGTGGGACCGATTCAACAGACTCGGTCGGACCGATTTAGTAAACCTAGTGACCGTTAGTGATTTTCGGTGGGACTGACGTGCAACTCGGTGAGACCGATTTGGTTAGGGTTAGGACATAACGTAATCTCGGTAAGACCAATTACACAAACTCGGTGAGACCGATTTTGGTAATAAGCTTTCCAGAGAGTTGGTCAAGTAAACTCGGTGGGACCGATTTGCTCTTTTCTGTGAGACTGAAATGTTACAAAAGAGAAACAGAGAGTTTACATTGCAATCTCGGTGGGACCGATCGCTCACTTCGGTTTGACCGAAACGTTACGAAGGGAAACAGAGAGATTACAATCCCATCTCGGTGAGACTGAGATCCCTATCAGTAGAACCGATTTGCCTAGGGTTTGTGGCAGTGGCTATGACATTTGAACTCGGTGGTGCCGGATAGGAAGAATCGGTGTGACCGATTTTGGCTTTGGGTTTCGGTCATTTGTGGATGTGAGAAAGTAGCTGAGGGTTTTGGAGCATATCACTAAGCACATGAAGCAAGAGGCTCATTAAGCAACACCTCATCCCTCCTTGATAGTATTGGCTTTTCCTATAGACTCAATGTGATCTTGGATCACTAAAATATAAAATGAAGAGTCTTGAGCTAATGAGCTTGAGCCAATCCTTTGTCCTTAGTATTTTAAGGGATCCACTTTCATCATCCATGCCATGCCATTCATTGAGCTTTCCTGAAATATATGTCTTGGAATAGCATTAGCTCAATGAGCTATATGTTGTTATGAATTACCAAAACCACCTAGGGATAGTTGCACTTTCAGCTACTTCTTGATGCACAGTGACCGTTGTTGGGGCTTGGATGAACAGTTCTTCCCAGTGGGGGTTGGAGGAACAGGACCCCATGATAGTAGAGGTCGTTGCCGCTGGATGAATAGGACCCTGATCGAGAGGAGGCCATCACACACCCAAGCAGGTTGAGGGTGGATGAACATGACCTCGTGGAGGGCTGGCTGAACAGGACCCCGTGTGGAGGGCTAGTTGAACAGTAGCCGATGGACGCTGGATGAACAGGTCCCCATGGTGAATAGTATCTGGTGGAGGCTGGAGGAAGTCGACGGTGGATGAACAGTAGTACGTGGACGATGGAGGTAGTTGACGGTGGATGAACAGTAGCTCGTGGAGGCTGGAGCGAGGCAGTAGACGGTGGATGAACAGTAGCCCGTGGAGTCCCGTTTTGCGGTATGCCACACCGGTCCTAATGAATAGGACTCAGTTTCGATCGTAGGCGCTCCAACACAAGTCTGTTTCCTCCGTTTTGTGGTGCGCCACACCCCTCCCGATCAACAGCACCCTGTTTCGACCATAGGATCTCGAACACAAGTCTGTTTCCTCCGTTTTGCGGTACACTAGACCTTTCCCGATGAACAGGACCCCGTTTCAACCGTCCGCGGTCGAACAGAAGGCCGTTTCCTCCATTCTGTGGTAAACCAGAGCTCGTTTTGGCTATTCCCTACAAGCCGGTTGGATCTCGATGAACACGACACAGTTTCTCCGTTTTGACCCAGCCGGTTGGCTGTCGATTAACACCACACCATTGTGGATGTCCGCTACCTCTCCGTGTACACTAGCCCTTGCCGTACGTATGCATGAGTAGGCGTTCGAGACCCCGCCCGTATGTACATACGTGACCGTATTTTTTGGCATGTGGCTGTAAGTACGTGTACACAGTTTAGATGGGACTTCCTGAACTGCTACGTTAGGGGCTCTACTACTACACATGCCGCTGCTTGCTCGGCCACAGTTCGTCGTTGCAGAGAGACCGATCGACCAGTATGTACGTACACATTCGCGACCAAACAGACAATGCTACGTACGCTTCTACCAGGTGGGTCCCAGCTGTTAGGGAGGATAAGGACGAACTTCTTTGCGTGCGAAGATATAACTGGTGGGTCCCGGCTGTCAGGGGGAGGAATCATTTTTATTTTGCGAGTAATAATTAAGGAGGCACTTCCTTGTGTTCAAAGATGTAGCTTGTGGGTCTAGCTGTCAGCCTCACAGCCTAAAGTCCTCTTCCGATGGCTATCATTCATTGACCACATTTACCGCACCGCACCGAGAGCACCAAGGCGATGGACGACGGAGACGCCTAGGAAGGAAACGACGTGGAACCAGGGAAGATGCGGCAATGCATGCCCACGTGGAGGGGAGTACGAGGGTTGATTGTGATACGTCTCCAACGTATCTATATTTTTTGATTACTCCATGCTACTTTGTCTACAGTTTTGGACTATATTGGGCTTTATTTTGCACTTTTATATTATTTTTGGGACTAACCTATTAACTGGAAGCCCAGCCCAGAATTGTTGTTTTTGCCTGTTTCAGTATTTCAAAGAAACAGAATATCAAACAGAGTCCAAACGGAATAAAACCTTCGGGAACGTGATTTTCTCACCGAACATGATCCAGGAGACTTGGACCCTACTCCAAGAAGTGCCGGAGGCGGTCACGAGGGTGGAGGGCGCCCCCCTAGGCGCGCCCCCCTGCCTCGTGGGCCCTCTGTTGCTCCACCGACGTACTCCTTCCTCCTATATATACCTGCGTACCCCCGTCAGATCAGATACGGAGCCAAAAACCTAATTCCACCGCCGCAACCTTCTGTATCCGTGAGATCTCATCTTGGGGCCTGTTCCGGAGCTCCGCCGGAGAGGGCATCTACCACGGAGGGCTTCTACATCAACACCATAGCCTCTCTGATGAAGTGTGAGTAGTTTACTTCGGACCTTCGGGTACATAGTTACTAGCTAGATGGCTTCTTCTCTCTTTTTGGATCTCAATACAATGTTCTCCCCCTCTCTTGTGAAGATCTATTCGATGTAATCTTCTTTTGGCGGTGTGTTTGTTGAGACCGATGAATTGTGGGTTTATGATCCAGCTTATCTATGAACAATATTTGATTCTTCTCTGAATTCTTTTATGTATGATTGAGTTATCTTTACAAGTCTCTTAGAATTATCCGTTTGGTTTGGCCAACTAGATTGGTAGTTCTTGCAATGGGAGAAGTGCTTAGCTTTGGGTTCAATCTTGCGGTGTCCTTACTCAGTGACAGAAAGAGTTGCAAGGCACGTATTGTATTGTTGCCATCGAGGATAACAAGATGGTTTTTTTATCATATCGCATGAATTTGTCCCTCTACATCATGTCATCTTGCTTAAGGTGTTACTCTGTTTTACTTAATACTCTAGATGCATGCTGGATAGCGGTCGATGAGTGGAGTAATAGTAGTAGATGCAGAATCGTTTCGATCTACTTGTCTTGGACGTGATGCCTATATACATGATCATACCTAGATAATCTCATAATTATTCGCTTTTATATCAATTGCTTAACAGTAATTTGTTCACCCACCATAAAATACGTATGCTCTTGAGAGAAGCCACTAGTGAAACCTATGGCCCCCGGGTCTATTCTCATCATATCAATCTCCATTACTTTATTTACTTGCTTTGTTTTTACTTTGCCTTTTACTTTTTACTTTGCATCTCTATATCAAAAAATACTAAAAATATTATTTATCATCTCTATCAGATCTCACTCTCGTAAGTGACCGTGAAGGGATTGACAACCCCTAAGCGTTGGTTGCGAGTTGCTATCGTTTTGTGTAGGTACGAGGGACTTGTGCGTGATCTCCTACTGGATTGATAGCTTGGTTCTCAAAAACTGAGGGAAATACTTACGCTACTTTACTGCATCATCCTCTCCTCTTCGGGGAAATCCAACGCAGTGCTCAAGAGGTAGCAAGAAGAATTTCTAGCACCGTTGCCGCGGAGTTTGCGCAAAAGTCAACCATACAAAGTACCCATCACAATCCCTATCTCTCGCATTACATTATTTGCCTCTCGTTTTCCTCTCCCCCACTTCACCCTTGCCGTTTTATTCGCCCTCTCTTTCCCAATCTCCTCTTCTCTTTCTCTTTTGCCTTTTTCTCGTTTGCCTTTGCTTGTGTGTTGGATTACTTGTTGCCATGGCACAAGATAATACCAAATTGTGTGATTTCTCGAATACCAATAATAATGATTTCCTTAGTACTCCGATTGCTCCTCTTAATAATGATGAGTCCTGTCAAATCAATACTGCTTTGCTGAATCTTGTTATGAAAGATCAATTCACATGCCTTCCTAGTGAAGATGCCGCTACTCATCTAAACAATTTTGTTGATTTGTGTGATATGCAAAAGAAGAAAGATACGGATAACAATATTGTCAAATTGAAGTTATTTTCGTTTTCACTTAGAGATCATGCTAAAATTTGGTTTTCGTCTTTGCCTAAAAATAGTATTGATTCTTGGAACAAGTGCAAAGATGCTTTTATCTCTAAATATTTTCCTCCTGCTAAGATCATCACTCTTAGGAACAATATCATGAATTTTAAACAACTTGATCATGAGCATGTTGCCCAATCTTGGGAAAGAATGAAATTGATGCTTCGCAATTGCCCTACTCATGGTTTGAATTTATGGATGATCATACAAAATTTTTATGCCGGATTAAATTTTGCTTCTAGAAATCTTTTAGATTCAGCCGCGGGAGGCACGTTTATGGAAATTACGTTAGGAGATGCTACAAAATTGCTTGACAATATTATGGCTAATTATTCTCAATGGCATACCGAAAGAACTTCTAGTAAAAAAGTGCATGCTATAGAAGAAATCGATGTTTTGAGTGAAAAGATGGATGAACTTATGAAGATGTTTGCTACTAAAAATACTTCTCTTGATCCCAATGATATGCCTTTATCTACTTTGATTGAGAATAATAATGAATCTATGGATGTGAATTTTGTTGGAAGGAATAGTTTTGGAAATAACGCGTATAGAGGGAATTTTAATCCTAGGCCTTATCCTAGTAATCCTTCTAATAATTATGGAAATTCCTACAACAACTCTTATGGAAATTTTAATAAGATGCCCTCTAAATTTGAGAGTAGTGTTAAAGAGTTTATGAATTCACAAAAGAATTTTAATGCCTTGCTTGAAGAAAAATTGCTTAAAGTTGATGATTTGGCTAGGAACGTTGACATAATTTCTCTTGAAATTGATTCTTTAAAGATTAGATCTATTCCTCCTAAGCATGATATCAATGAGTCTCTCAAAGCTAAGAGAATTTCCATTGATGAGTGCAAGGAAAGAACCGCTAGGATGCATGCTTCCAAAGATGCCTTTATTAAAGCATGTTCTTCCGATTCCTATGAAAATCAAGATGAAGATCTAAAAGTTATTTATGTGTCCCCTATTAAATCCTTGTTTTGCAATATGAATCTTGACGAAACTGAATATGATCTTCCTTTACCTAGAAGGCGTCCTAAGAATTCTGAGTTTCTCGATCTTGATGATAAAACTGATGAAAGTGGGATTGAAAGAAATAAAAATCTTGATGTTGCTAAACCCACTATTTTGGATCTCAAGGAATTTAATTATGAAAATTGCTCTTTGATTGGTTGTATTTCCTTGTTGCAATCCGTGCTAGATTCTCCTCATGCTTATAGTCAAAATAAGGCCTTTACTGAACACATTGTTGATGCCTTGATGCAATCTTATGAAGAAAAACTTGAGTTGAAAGTTTCTATCCCTAGAAAACTCTATGATGAGTGGGAACCTACTATCAAAATTAAAATTAAAGATTATGAGTTTCATGCCTTGTGTGATTTGGGTGCTAGTGTCTCCACTATTCCCAAAACTTTGTGTGATTTGCTAGATTTCAGTGACTTTGAAGATTGCTCTCTAAACTTGCATCTTGCGGATTCCACTATTAAAAAGCCTATGGGAATAAATAATGATGTTCTTATTGTTTCCAATAGAAATTATGTGCCCATAGATTTTATCGTTCTTCATATAGATTGCAATCCTTCATGTCCTATTATTCTTGGTAGACCTTTCCTTAGAACGATTGGTGCGATTATTGATATTAAGGAAGGGAATATTAGATTCCAATTTCCCTTGAGAAAGGGTATGGAACACTTCCCTAGAAAGAAAATAAAACTACCATATGAATCTATCATGAGAGCCACCTATGGATTGCCTACCAAAGATGGCAAAACCTAGATCTATCTTCGCTTTTATGCCTAGCTAGGGGCGTTAAACGATAGCTCTTGTTGGGTGGCAACCCAATTTTATTTTGTGTTCTTTGTTTTTGTTCCTGTTTAGTGTTAAATTTTGTTTCTACTTTCTGTTTAGATGTGGTTTTATGTTTTAATTAGTGTTTGTGCCAAGTAGAACCTATAGGATAAGTTATGATGATAGTTGATTTGATTCTGCTGAAAAACAGAAACTTTACGCTCCCGAGACAACATTCAATAAATCACAGGAACGTGCTTTTGCATTGATTCTTTTTGCTGATGATCAATAAACAAATTTTCCAGTACGTCCAAGTTTGGTAGAATTTTTAGAGTTCCAGAAATTTGCGTTAGTTACAGATTGCTACAGACTGTTCTGTTTTTGACAGATTCTATTTTTCGTGTGTTGTTTGCTTATTTCAATGCACCTATGGCTAATAAATTAGTTTATAAACCATAAGGAAGTTGGAATACATTAGGTTTAACACCATTATAAATAAAGAATGAGTTAGTTACATTACCTTGAAGTAGTCTTTTGTTTTATTTCACTAACGGAGCTCACGAGATTTCTATTGAGTTTTGTGTTGTGAAGTTTTCAAGTTTTGGGTGAATTCTTTTGATGGATTATGGAACAAAGAGTGGCAAGAGCCTAAGCTTGGGGATGCCAATGGCACCCCCAAGATAATCCAAGGACACAAAAAAGTCAAAGCTTGGGGATGCCCCGGAAGGCATTCCCTCTTTCGTCTACTTCCATCGGTAATTTACTTGGAGCTATATTTTTATTCACCACATGATATGTGTTTTGCTTGGAGCGTCTTGTATTATTTGTGTCTTTGCTTGTTAGTTTGACACAATCATTCTTGCTGTACACACCTTTTGAGAGAGCCATACATGATTTGGAATTTGCTAGAATACTCTATGTGCTTCACTTATATCTTTTGAGCTTGATAGTTTTGCTCATAGTGCTTCACTTATATTTTTTGAGCGTAATATTTTTTGCTCTAGTGCTTCACTTAGATCTTTTAGAGCACAGTGGTGGATTTGTTTTAAAGAAACTATTGATCAATCATGCTTCACTTAGATTATTTTGAGAGTTGTTAATAGCATGGTAATTTGCTTAAAGTTAATATACTTGGTATTCAAGATTTGTGAAACTTTATTTTGAGTGCGTTGAATACTAAGATAAGTTTGATGCTTGATAATTGTTTTGAGATATGGAGGTAATAATATTAAAGCAATGCTAGTTGGGGTAATTATGAATTTAAAGAATGATTGTATTGAATTTTATGATTCCCGTAGCATGCACGTATGGTGAACCGCTTGTGATGAAGTCGGAGCACAATTTTATTTATTGATTGTATTCCTTATGAGTGGCAGTCGAGGACGAGCGATGGTCTTTTCCTACCAATCTATCGCCCTAGGAGTATGCATTTAATTCTTGGTTTTTTATGACTTCTACATTTTTGCAATAAGTGCATGAGTTCTTTTGATTAATGTTGAGTCCATGGATTATACGCACTCTCACCCTTCCATCATTGCTAGCCTCTTCAGTACCGTGCATTGCCCTTTCTCACCTCGAGAGTTGGTGCAAACTTCGCCGGTGCATCCAAACCCCGTGATACGATACGCTCTATCACACATAAGCCTCATTATATCTTCCTCAAATCAGCCACCATACCTACCTATCATGGCATTTCCATAGCCATTCCGAGATATATTGCCATGCAACTTCCATCATCATCATATACATGACTTGAGCATTCATTGTCCTATTGCTTTGCATGATCGTAAGATATCTAGCATGATGTTTTCATGGCTTGTCTGTTTGATGTCATTGCTATGCTAGATCAATGCACATCCCAGTACACTACCGGAAGCATTCATATAGAGTCATATCTTTGTTCGAGATATCGAGTTGTAATATTGAGTTGTAAGTAAATAAAAGTGTGATGATCATCATTATTAGAGCATTGTCCCAGTGAGGAAAGGATGATGGAGACTATGATTTCCCCATAAGTTGGGATGAGACTCCGTACATTGTGAAAAATAAAAGAGGCCAAAGAAGCCCAAATAAAAAAAGAGGCCAAAGAAGCCCACCAAAAAAATGAGAGAAAAAGAGAGAAGGGGCAATGCTACTATCCTTTTTCCACACTTGTGCTTCAAAGTAGCACCATGATCTTCATGATAGAGAGTCTCATATGTTGTCAGTTTCATATACTAGTGGGAATTTTTCATTATAGAACTTGGCTTGTATATTCCAATGATGGGCTTCCTCAAAAGTGCCCTAGGTCTTTGTGAGCAAGCAAGTTGGATGCACACCCACTTAGTTTCTTTTGTTGAGCTATCATATACTTATAGCTCTAAGTGCATTCGTTGCATGGCAATCCCTACTCACTCACATCGATATCTATCAATGGGCCTCTCCATAGCCCGTTGATACGCCTAGTTGATGTGAGACTATCTTCTCCTTTTTTGTCTTCTCCACAACCACCATTCTATTCCACCTATAGTGCTATGTCCATGGCTCACGCTCATGTATTGCGTGAAAGTTGAAAAAGTTTGAGATTTCTAAAGTATGAAACAATTGCTTGGCTCGTCATCGGGGTTGTGCATGATTAAATACTTTGTGTGATGAAGATAGAGCATAGCCAGACTATATGATTTTGTAGGGATAATTTTCTTTAACCATGCTATTTTGAGAAGACATGATTGCTTTGATTAGTATGCTTGAAGTATTATTATTTTTATGTCAATATGAACTTTTGTCTTGAATCCTTCGGATCTGAATATTCATATCACAATTAAGAAGATTTGCATTGAAATTATGCCAAAGTATCACTACGCATCAAAAATTCTTTTTTATCATTTACCTACTCGAGGACGAGCAGGAATTAAGCTTGGGGATGCTTGATACGTCTCCAACGTATCTATAATTTTTTATTACTCCATGCTACTTTGTCTACTGTTTTGGACTATATTGGGCTTTATTTTCCACTTTTATATTATTTTTGGGACTAACCTATTAACCGGAGGCCCAGCCCAGAATTGTTGTTTTTTGCCTATTGTAGTATTTCGAAGAAACATAATATCAAACGGAGTCCAAACGGAATAAAACCTTCAAGAACGTGATTTTCTCACCGAACGTGATCCAGGAGACTTGGACCCTACTCCCATAAGTGCCAGAGGCAGTCACGAGGGTGGAGGGCGCCCCCCTGGGCGCGCCCCCTGCCTTGTGGGCCCTCTGTTGCTCCACCGACATACTCCTTCCTCCTATATATACCTATGTACCCCCGTCAGATCAGATACGGAGCCAAAAACCTAATTCCACCGCCGCAACCTTCTGTATCAGCGAGATCCCATCTTGGGGCCTGTTCCGGAGCTCCGTCGGAGAGGGAATCTACCACGGAGGGCTTCTACATCAACACCATAGCCTCTCCGATGAAGTGTGAGTAGTTTACTTCAGACCTTCGGGTCCATAGTCATTAGCTAGATGGCTTCTTCTCTCTTTTTGGATCTCAATACAATGTTCTCCCCCTCTCTTGTGGAGATCTATTCAATGTAATCTTCTTTTTGTGGTGTGTTTGTTGAGACCGATGAATTGTGGGTTTATGATCCGGCTTATCTATGAACAATATTTGATTCTTCTATGAATTCTTTTATGTATGATTGAGTTATCTTTACAAGTCTCTTCGAATTATCCGTTTGGTTTGGCCAACTAGATTGGTACTTCTTGCAATGGGAGAAGTGTTTAGCTTTGGGTTCAATCTTGCGGTGTCCTTACTCAGTGATAGAAAGAGTTGCAAGGCACGTATTGTATTGTTGCCATCGAGGATAACAAGATGGGGTTTTATCATATTGCATGAATTTATCCCTCTACATCATGTCATCTTGCTTAAGGCGTTACTTTGTTTTACTTAATACTCTAGATGCATGTTGGATAGCGGTCGATGAGTGGAGTAATAGTAGTAGATGCAGAATCGTTTCGATCTACTTGTCTTGGATGTGATGCCTATATACATGATCATACCTAGATAATCTCATAATTATTTGCTTTTCTATCTATTGCTCAACAGTAATTTGTTCACCCACCGTAAAATACTTATGCTCTTGAGAGAAGCCACTAGTGAAACCTATGGCCCCCGGGTCTATTATCATCATATCAATCTCCATTACTTTATTTACTTGCTTTGTTTTTACTTTTCCTTTTACTTTTTACTTTGCATCTCTATATCGAAAATACCAAAAATATTATTTATCATCTCTATCAGATCTCACTCTCGTAAGTGACCGTGAAGGGACTGACAACCCCTAAGTGTTGGTTGCGAGTTGCTATCGTTTTGTGTAGGTACGAGGGACTTGTGCATGATCTCCTACTGGATTGATACCTTGGTTCTCAAAAACTGAGGGAAATACTTACGCTACTTTACTGCATCATCCTCTCCTCTTCGGGGAAATCTAACGCAGTGCTAAGAGGTAGCGGACAGCTTCGGCTGCGGTGTGATCCTGCCGTCACCAGAGAATAATAGGAGCTATGGGTGAGTAGAGGGATGGCATGGCCAGTGGTGGCAGCACAGCCGGCCATGGGAGGTAGTATCAGGTGGTCCAACCGGTGCTGGTTTCGACGGCTGGAGCAAGAAGAAGAGAGATTGCAGAAGCAGCGCAGCCATTGGATGTTAATCCAATGGTCACGGCTGCTCGAATCATTTGTTGACTAGGTTAATAGAGCCCTGCATACATGTCAACATAGTAGGCCCACAAGTCAGCTTTCGAATCAGGTGGGTTCGAGCTAGCAGGGGGACGAATCATTTTTCTTGCGCGTAATAAGGAGGCACTTCCTTCAGTGCGAAGATGTAGCTCATGGGTCCTAGCTGTCATGGGGGGACTTTTTTTCGCGTAATAAGGATGAACATCCTTGCGTGCAAAACTTGTAGCTGATGGGTCCACCCTATCAGGGGGAGGAATCGTTTATTCCCGCATAATAAGGAGGTACTAGCTTGCGTGCAAAGCCGTAGCTGGTGGTTCCATCCTGTCACACTCTCGACGTACTCCATGTTGGCTCTCGTTTTTGACCATGCATCATCGAGCGGTCCATAGCGGTGGACGTTGATGGGGCCTAAGATGGGAACGATCTAGAGTCATGGAGCAAGGGGCACTAGAGTCCCTGGTGGAGGGGAGTATGAGGGACTGGTTCGGCTGCCGAGTAAGGCTACCTTCGCCGGAGAATAACAGAAGGTGTGTGTCGTGGAATAGTCACGATAGATGTCCTAGCGAAAGGACTTAGTCGTGGAGCCATCGCAACTAGGTTAGCTTAAAGGGGTTAAACGGGACAAAGGACACATGAGTTTATACTAGTTTGGCCCCTTGCGGTGAAGGTAAAGGCCTAATCCAATTTGAAGTGGTATTGCTTATGTCTCGATTACCAAGGAGCGAATCCGCTTGACCTAGATTTCGATCTGTTGTCTCTTGCCCTGAACCACTGCGGGGTCGTCCCTTTATATACACAGGTTGACGCCCAGCGGCTCACGGAGTCCCGGCCGGCTCATATACAACGTGTCCGGCTCGGTGACTACCTATACATGCCTTAGAATACAAGTTGTACATATATGGCGGTTTACTCCTACGGGCCTTAAGTCGCCCTTGGGCCTTTGGCCCTTGCCTGTGAACCACCATCTTCAATATCCTTCGTGGGCTTCATATCATGAATCGCCTTAGGTATAACAAGGCCCCTCCTGGGCGGATCATACCTAATAGTTATATCCCCAACATTAGGCCCCAAGTTGATTTGAACAGGTTCATTTTAATCTTCAACACTTAGAAAAAATCTTCCCTTCTTCCTTTGTGCGAGAATTCGTAACCCGCCATGACATCATCTCCTGGACTTGTGATAACCAGCCATGATGTCACTTGTCATTAATTTACACAATATCCAATATATCTCAATGGATCTTTTATATTTAATAACCGTCTTGAGAATCGAGGCGCTTGAGCAGCTGGATAACCATATTTTGGCCTCCTCGTTTTTGCGCCCACTTATTAGCCTTCTCCTTATAAATAGTCACGACCAACCTCTTCTCATTCTCCCCTCTTTCCTTCGTCTTCCTCCACTCGCGACTCTCCTGTCACTCGAGCTCCACCGCTGCCGCAAAGCACACAGTCGTCCTCGTCCTTGGCCGCTGCATCAAACTGAAGGGACCAGAGAACACCGGCGCTCCTCCGCGGTCTGATCTGCATCTGTAAGTGCCCCCCTTCATGCGCTTCTAGATCTACATTAGGGTTTCATCAGTTCTTCGCGTTCTTCATAGTTTTTCTTAGTTCTTCTCTATAGCCCTTGTTTAGATCCGAGTACTCCTGTTAGGACGTGCGGAACATGTTTCCTTTCCTTTTGTTGTCTCAAAGCCTCCTTCGCAGATGCATAGATGTCCCCCTTGCACTAGTTCTTCTGATGTTGTAATGCTTTAGATTTTTTATTTATTTTCTTTTTCCATAGAGCGCCAGATCCAAATTTATAATTGTAATCTGTGAAACCTGTTTCTACGGGACTTAGTAAAATTTTCTTCCTGATAAACCAACTTGGTCATGGCGGCTTATATCACCGAATGTAGTTCAATTCAATGCTCAACAGATTTCTCCTCTGATATATATCAATCTTCTTATGGCGGCTTACATAGCCTGCTGTAACTAATCATATACAATTAGGCCCCTTTTTAAGCCGCCATTCTATATATGTGATGTAGTACTTTCCCTCCGGCTTAATTTTGAATCGTCAAACTTGTTCTTTTCCTTTTTAGGCTTCTTTCTTCGCAATGGCCCCAAAGACAACCACTTCCTGTGACTGGGTTCCTTCCATTGTCACTGAGAACATACTCTAGGACTTTGTGAAAACCGGCTATTTGCTAAAGAAGTATGTCATGCATTACCGCGCTCCTAAGCCGTAAGAAGAGAAACCTCAGCCCAAGGAGGACGAAGTCAATGTCTTTACTGATCCTATGAACCGGGGCTTCTCCCCGCCCGCTCTAAATTCTTCCGGGACGTTCTGCACTTTTTCAACCTTCATTCTAAAGACATCAGACCCAATTCCGTGTCAAATATATGCAATTTCCAAGTGTTCTGTGAGGTGTACCTTCAAGAGGAGCCCAGTGTGGAGCTATTCAGAGAGTACTTTTATTTAAATTGCCAGAACGAGTACTCCAACGGACCCAGCTTGGAACTTGGTGGGATCACAATCCAGTGACGGAGAGATGCTATATTCCCTTATGCGCGCTTGCTGAGTCATCCCAAGGATTGGAACCAGACATGGTTCTACTGCAAGGATACTTCTCCGGCTGACGAGAACCGACTGCCCGGCTTTCGCGCCCTGCGTCTTGAATCAAATCATCCTCTCCCTGACAAGCTGACAGCTGTTGAACACAGAAGACTCGCCCCTACCATTGCCAAGGTTAAGGCTCTGTTGGGAAACGGCTTGACTGGCATTGACTTAGTTCGATGCTGGGTTTCATGGCAGGTCATTCCCTTAAGTCGCCACTCCAGCTTAATGTGCACTTACACTGGTGCCAAAAAGGATCCACTTCACCACAGCTCCGAGTATTTAACTGACGACGCCATCCACGAGATGACGAAGTCTCTTCTGCATGAAAGCCCGATAGACTGCAGCAAGGTGGGCCTAAGCCCTTTCTGCGAATCTAACCCAGCACTAGAAGTAAGCCGCCAAATTACTTATTTTACCTTCACCCTTAATATTTTGTTTTAACTCAACTTTGACGACTTTGACAGGCTGATGATGACTTTTGGAAGAAGGAATGTGATCATGAAGCTGCCAAGAGAACCACTAAGAAGAAGGGAAAGAAACCCAGTGCTTCGAAGATGCTTGAACTGGATGACAACTCTGAGTCGGAGGTAGCCCTTGACTCTCTTGGCTCCTTTTTCAACCATCTTATTGACATTGATTATCATTAGGATGCACGGGGACTAGTCAAGCAATCGAAGAAGAGGTAACTATCATTTCCTCCGACTCTGAGCCCTTGCCAAGACAGAAAATTCGAAGAGTAACCTGGAAAGTAAGCTTTTCACACCCTTTAGCTCATCTGGATCCTCACTTTCTTTTGAAGCAACAGCAGCACGAGAGTCGGTGACAGACTCGGACTAGCAGGGATGAAGAATTGTCCTCTGGCTTACCAAACACTCCGAAGAAGCGTAGAAACGAGGTCACCCCCAATTTAAACTCTTTTTATCCTTTGGCAGGTCTCATCCGCCAACCACTCAATTATTCCGACTCAAATTATCAGGAAACGTCTCGTTCCTCTTCCGGCGACTCATCTCAATCTCATCTGTCGGCTTTCAAGACTGCTCCCGGGTAATAACAATTACTTATTCTCTCATTATGCTTCTTGATACTTATACTGACCTTTCATGACTCATGCAGTGGAAAATCCAAGCCTAGCAAGAAGGAAAGGTGAATAAGCCGGTCAAAGACCCGAAAGTAAGTGAACTGGAGCAACAAACTGTAGCGCCTGAGGCCTCTGTTCTTCAACCATCAGAGCCGGTTCCTGACGTTCCACCAGAAATCCCCGGCTCTTCTATTGATCAAGCCAGCAATGACCCTTTGAACCCTGAAATATCTAGTCTAGTTAAGATGACTGATACACATGATGATGACGTGGTGATCACCAACACTGGCTTTAGAGAGCCAGGAAGGCCTACCGTGTTGGCCAAACACTCTGCCAAGGAGGAGCACATTAAACGGTGTAAAGTAAGATTTGATGTTGCTGACTACTCCCAATTAAGCATTGGCGAAGTATATTCTGGCTACCTGAGTCAAGTATATAGCAGTCGTGAACTTGAAGTTGACATGGTGAAGCAAATGCACCAAACATTTGAGGTATGAACTCTTCCTTTATGGAATTATGCACATCTTGTCGCCCCCAAGTCTACTGTTTATGATGAATATGCTGTAGACTTAGATTAATCATAAGCATAGATAATACCCTTTGTCAGACTCCTTCAGAATCCGGCTTAAAGTATCCGGTTTAAAGTAGAGCTGTAATGATTACCACTGAATCCGTAGCCCTCAAGGGCCGGTTTAATCAGCATGAATGAGTCGGTCCTTTATACTCTTGTGTAGAAAATAGTACTGACTTGTGTAGTTCTCATGAGCCGGATGTGGCCGTTTGTAGTACAAACGGGTCATCGTAAAGTTGTAACAAAAACAAGCAATATGCACTAGCCCCCAAGTGCCAAGTACACTTGCTCGCAAAGTGCTTGGGACTTTATTCAGATAAACAGTTGCATGAATAATTTTTTCAGTAGACATTAGCCCCCAAGTGCCAAGTGTTATTGCTTGCAAAAGGCTTGGGACTTCATGTTTTTAGCTAAATTTGAATTATGACTTTGATCCGGTGTATGTACAGTCCACCACCGCCCAACATCAATCAGAGTTGTCTAACTTGAAGACTCATCTGGAGCTGCAAGAATCTAAAACCCAGAAGGCGAACCCAAAGTTTGAATTTAGTGTGGCTGAATCAGAAAAACTAAAGACCGGCTTTGAAGTCGAGAAAAGCGCCTGGTCTGAAGAGAAGATTGCCTTAACACAACATGCTGAAAAGGCGGAGGCGGCTCTTGAGGAGGTGACCATGGAACTTTCCGGCTTAAAACGCCATGTGTCTCAGATGGTTTCGGATATCTTTGGTAAGTCGTTGTATGATTGTTAAATTTGAATATCTTCCTTGATGATATGAACCGCCTTTAATCCATCCATGATTATTATGCAGGCCCCAGGAGCACCAATCTCAATCAGGATATGCTTATGAAGCTAAAGGCAGTTTACACGCTAGTGGAGCAGCTTTATACTGGGGCTCAGCGCGCGTTGGCCACAATTTCTCCCTCTAACCAAGCCCCCACTCTCTTGGTTGACGTGTTGAGGAAACTTTCCATTCTGCCTAAGAGGTTTAGTTAGATGAAGCGATCATCCGCAAGAGCCGGAGCTGTCACTGCTTTAAGCCGGGCCAAAGCATGGCTACCAGAGCTAGAGCCAGCCGATATATCTATCGAGTATCCAAGTTTTAAGGAAGACGACACCCCTTTTGACAAGAAAGATTTTGCCGCCTGCGTGAAGGACATACGTCCCCTGGCCAGTCTGATTGCCAATGAAACACACCTTACCAAATATCAGCTGGCTTATGACTTGGAAAATCAGAAGATGCCAACACCGCCTTACAAAGTGAAGGATCTAATACCCCCAATCCGTAAGCACACTTTTGCTCCTGAAGTTGACCCGTCCGAGCTTATTGATGATGAAGCTGAATTCCAAGCTTTGAATGGCATTGACTAGTCATCACAAACCTTCCAGGAAGTAGAATAGGACGAAGAAGCAGAGAGGGATGATCCGGAAGCGTCAGGCCATCAGAGTCAAGAAGATTGATCCGCTGGGCGGTTCATATTTGTGATCTTCTGAAAAACATTTAATCATTTTGACTCTTTGAGTCATGTAATAGGGTAGTAATAACTTTGCTCTGTCGTGCCATCGTGCATGTTTGTGTTGTGCTCAATGCTGTTAATTCCGCCACTTGATAATTATCCTTTTAGACTTATCATGATGTTGACTGGTGCAGATGAAAATTTATGAATTATCCTGTAGACAAGTAGATCACAAGAGCCCTTGGCGGTTTACCGCAGGGCGGGTCATAATACCTCACATATAACCGTTGAACTTAAAATAGTTATAGATAAGGCTAGTTTAACCCGGATTTAGACATAATAATAACAATATCATACCAGTGATATTGAATCGTACTGTCGGTTTACGATACCTGTGCAGTAAGGGTGAGCACCCAAAGCTTTTAGAAGCCAATACTTCCAAGTGTTTGATATCATCATGTATGGGCGACTTGTCGCCTTTCGTTAAGCCGGGTAATAGAAACCACGGGTATGCTTCAAAGATGAGCTGTAAATTTGAAGGCTACATGACCGGAATCACTTTAAACCAAAAGGCAAGATAGTTTCAAGAAGAACCGGAAAAATCTTCAAAAAATCAAGCCAAATGAAAAAAGCGAGGCTATGCTTCGAACACGAGTAGGAAACCGGACCAAAAGGGTTAATAGCTATGATTCGAATATGATCAGGAAGCCCCCGAATGGTTTTTGGCATTGCGTTGATCAAAGGGGTACCGACAGCTATGATTCGAATACGACCAGGAAGCCCCCCAGTGACCATACTGATTAATGTCTATGATTCAAATACAATCAGGAAGCTGGACCAAAAGGGTTAATGGCGATGATTCGAATACGACCAAGCCCCCAAGTGGTGTGTGATGTTTAATGGCTATGGTTCGAATACGACCAGGAAGCCGGACCAAAAGGGTTAACATCTATGATTCGAATACGACCAAGCCACCAAGTGGTGTCGGTGTTCTGGGAACGAGGGTACCCAGACTTGCCTGCCTGCAGCCTGTGGCGTGGCTCAAGGAGTGTCCCAGTACGGACCACCTTCGTCAACACAAGCTCAAGACCCTCGCGAGGGGCCAAGCCTCGAGGGGCGGACGATAGGAAGCTTCCTCAGGTGCAGCCTCGTCAGGCTGGCTCGCGAGGAGGCGGAGAGATCAAGGCGGGGTACCTCACGAGGTGCCCATGACGCAAGCCATGACGACCGAAGCCAGGCGGGCGCCTGACTGTGCAGAGTCCTTGTTTCCTCTTTGGTGCAAAGGGGGCAAGCGCAGGCAAGGGTATCAAGCAAAGGCAACCATTTCGGTGCAACAAGACCAAGACCGGCAGAACGGCAGGATGGAGGTCATCGTGGAGCCCAGGAAGGCGTCATCGTCAGAATCTTTGGCAGGCGAGGACCAACTTTAGTCAGTATTAGTGTACTAGATGTTCCCCTTCAAAATGGCCAATTGTTGGTGCCCTTCCCGCTCAATATTTGGGAAGAGGACCAGTGCCTCGCTCTATAAATAGGGCTAGCCACCATAGTATATAGGCATCTGAAGGTCGACGAAGTGAACCTTAGCCAGAACCACCAACACAAGAACTCCTCCCCTCGCGAGGCAGTTCTTCCTTTGTATTGTTCATCATCAGCCCTTGAGGCAATCCACCACACCACAAACTAGAGTAGGGTATTACACCACAATGGTGGCCCGAACTAGTATAAACCTCGCGTCCCTTGTGTTGTTCTTCATGTAGTCTAGATCCTTTGTGAGGCGATGAGACGTGAGTTGGTAGGGGGAGTGATCTCCGCGCGCACCCCAGAGTTCGAACCTTAAGGGTTTGCCGGAACCCGAAATCCGACATTTGGCGCGCCAGGTAGGGGTGCGCCGGAACCCGCCTTCTACCGTCTTGCGTTTCACCGTCCGTCACATCCATGTCTGACGCTCATCGAGCCCGCGCCGAGCGCCGGGCTGCCCTCGCGGCCCATGTAGCCCAGACGGCCCCCGTAGGAGGGCCTCCCCATCGTTCCCCGCCGCCTGTCATCCACGCCGCCACCGGCCCGGCGGGGAACGAGCAGCAAGCGTCGTCTCTGCATTCCTTGGTGCGGCGGGAAGGCCGCACCGCCACCCCGTCACTGACTCCAGCAGGTTCGTCATCCCACGCCCGTCGCACCACCGCGGACGCGCATGCCGCACTGCTCCTGGCGCGAGATCTCCTGCACTACCGTCCCGTCGACGACCTCTACGACGAGTGGCTCGCCTGCATCACCGAGCTCGTCAGCACCGCTGGGGCTCCCATGCAGCATCCCTCTCGCTGCACCGCCATCCGCCCCTGCGCGGGCAACGCAGCTCCGGAAGCGCCTCAGCCGCCTCCCCCTCAAGAAGGCGCCCTGGCCCCAAGGTGCGCGGCCCCTGGACGGGACCCGCTTCGTCCGGTGCCCGCGCAGCAAGAGAAGAGCTGCCAAGAGATCCCTCGTCCCCAAGAAGCTGCCCGGGTGCTCCCCGCACCGGCACATCACAACCGCGCTCCTGCTCCAGCGCGCCAAGACCCCGCGCTGCTCCTGGCGGCAGCGTGCGAAGACCTCCAAGATCAAGCTCTTCGTCACCAAAGGCCTCCTGTGGCCACTGCAGGCTGCCGTGCCTTCACCGCCGAGTTGCGCAGCATGGCCTGGTCGGGCAAGTTCAAGCCAGATCCGCCCCCGCGCTATGATGGCACGGCTGACCCTGCGGAGTTCCTCCAGCTCTACGACCTGGGCATCGAAGCCGCCAACGGGGACGAGAAGGTCATGGTGAACTGGTTCCCCATGATGCTCAAGGACGATGCACGCACCTGGCTCCTGAACCTGGCTCCTGGCACAATTTCCTCCTGGGACGAGATGCGCACTCGCTTCATCGCCAACTTCCAGGGCACTCGCGACCGGCCCACGGCCATGAGTGACCTACGCCGCATCAAGCAGCAGCCAGGAGAGACCCTGCAAAAGTACGTGCAGCGCTTCAACAACGCTCGCCTCAAGATCCCCAAGGTGACTAAATAGGCCATCATCTCAGCCTTCTCTGACGGCGTGCGTGACATCAAGATGAAAGAGGAGATGGCAATCCATGAAGACCTGTGCACATCCCTGGAGCTGTTCAACTTGGCGACCAAGTGCGCCAGGGTTGAGGAAGGGCACCTCTCCCTCCTCGAGCTTCTGGCTGCCGATCAAGAAGAGAAGAAGCCCAAGGTCAAGGACGTGAAGCGCAAGGGGGCTGTTGTGCTTGCAGCAGAGCCGGACACCAAGCGAGGCAGGGATCGGCCTGAATCATCCCAGGGCAGCCGGTACTACGTGTACCACGACCTCCACACCCACAACACCAACGAATGCCAAAAGCTCAGGGCTGTGCGAGATGTGCGTGCCGGCCGACGCCCTGAGCGCAACGACCGGGGCTATGGCCGAGGAGGAATGAAGACCATCATCAGGACGAAGGGGCTAGGGGCTTCCAGGAGCCGCGCACAATCGCTTGCATCTTGGGCGGCACTCAGGCCCCAGCCTCTCAATGCATCTTCAAGCAGTTTGCTCGCGAGGTGAATGCAATCCTCCCCAAGCTTGAGGCCACGCGCCCTCTCAGGTGGTCAGCGTGCGCTATCACATTCAGCTCTGTGGATCAGCTCAAGTGCGCAGCCACGACTGGAGTCCTCCCGATACTTTGCTCCCCAATCATTAGCAATGTGCAAGTCACCAGGACCCTCATTGATGGCGGAGGAGGACTCAACGTCCTGTCCGTCGAGACATTCAACAATCTCCACGTGCCATACAATCAGCTTCAGCCAACGAAGCCTTTCTCAGGAGTCACTGATGGTTCCACTGTTCCGATAGGGCAAGTCCACCTTCCTAACACCTTTGGGCAGTGCCACAACTACCGCACCGAGCTCATTGACTTCGACATCGCCCACATTCGCCTGCCATACAATGCCATCCTTGGGTACCCAGCCCTGGCCAAGTTCATGGCAGTGACATCACGGCTACAATGTCCTCAAGATGCCAGGAAGTGGTGGAGTCATCACAGTGCCCTGTGAGGAGAGGGATGCGGTGTGTTCCCTTGAGCGAGCCTTCCAAGCCGCGGCAATCGAAGACCCAAAGCACAGGAGCGGAAGACTTCCCGAGGCAGTCCCTAAGAAGAAGAAGACATCGCCTAGTCTGAACCCTCGGGAGGCAGGCCCTTCAGGATCCGAGCCCGTTCAAGGGGTGCATCCTTCTGTCGCATAGGAAGACGCGCCCGGCGCCCTCCTCGGGCAAGGCTCGGGGGCTCTCTCCTGGAGGGCCATCGACTTTGCCAAGATCACGAGGGAGGCGCTCGGGCACCACTTGGAGGCGTGATTCAAAGCACGTTTCCCGCAGGAAGGAATAAGGCAAGGAGGGCCAAACCCTCGGGAGTTCATGAGCGAGATCATTCAGGAGCTGCAGGAGTCAAGAGTCATGAGTGGCAGCTGCCGCTTACCCGCCGTACCTCCCCATCCAGGCGAGGATGGTGGGCTGCGCGTCTGCATCGACGTACTAGGGCTCAACCGGGCCGCCTCTCAGGAGCGCTTCTGGCCCTCGCACATGGGATGTTGTGAGGGTCCACCCCACAATTATGTTTGCATGCATTTTGGCCTGCCGAACGTGGCTGCCACGCGCCAGCGTCTCATGAGGAGCATTCTGGAGGCTTAGGAGGTCAGGCATTCCGCGGTCCTGGCAGAGATGGAGATGGCCCTTGAAGAGCCGCCAGCGCTCCCGGAGCCTCCTGAGGCTCCTGGGCCTGGGGGCTCGTGAGGATCGGCTTCCGCAGCGCACGTCGACTGCTACTTCAGCACTCCTTCGTCTCCAACATCATCAGGTGACATCCTTCGAGTTTCATTTTCAGCTGGGAGCGCCCCTAGGGCTGCATCATTCCCAGGCCGCGTGGGTCCGTCCCTGCGGCATGTATCCCTTTTGCTCATGTCTCTAGGTTACTTTGTTGGGGGCGCCCCTCGGGCTGCGTTATCCCCAAGCCGCTCGGGCCTAACCCAGCGGCATGTATCTTTCCCGCATCTATTCAGGTCGTACTTTTGAACCGTCATGATTATTACTTGATGCCTGTGACGACACCCTTCTTCCCCCATGCCAACCACTTGCACGTTAAAAGGGGGTACCTGAGCGTCGCGACTCATGGACTCTTACTGGCTCTCCAGCCCTCACCTCCTGGCCTTGTCCACGGCATCGCGACCTGGCATACCAGCGACAGCTGAGCTCGCTCGAGGGCCGGGACCTGAGGATGTAGAGCGTCGGCATCTAACCAAATTTGCAGGAGCACATTACAAATAAAGGCCTAGAGCCAGGCGCAACCCGCCTTGATGTAGGGCCCCGTGAGTCCTGCGCTGGCTCACGGGTGCCCAGATACACCTCGCCATGCCCTACCGTGCCAGCCACGTGTCAGGGCGGGGCTGTACACGCCCCGGGGGCTCCTCCCAGAGGGGAGCCCCCTCCCACGCAGCAGTGGAAGCACCATGCTCCGTGCTGGCTGACGACACTGCCGAGGAGAGGCTATGCCCGTACACATACGGAAGCGCTATGCTCCGCGCTGGTGATAAACAACTGAGGGTGGCCCCCAGCCGCATCAACCTCAGGGAGCCCCAAGCTCAGTGTCCAGCCCTATCATAACGCCTCCCCTCGGGAGTGCCGCGCGAGGGGGCTGGGCACGGGGGCTATGCCTGGGTCACGCGCAGGCGCACGCCACCTAGATAGGTCCCTCGGGCCTGGTTCGTCGCGCGTCCATCCCCAAGCGGAGTCAAGGTACGAAGGCTGTTTGAACGTCAAGGGGGACTCTTGAGCATCGCGACTCAGGAGCCTAACTGGTCACGTAGCCCGTCACTCCTTGGTCCCGTCCCGGGCTAATGGCGGTTGAGGTATGCGCGGGGCCAGGCCCTGCCGACGTAGAACGGTCGATCCACTCCTACACCTCCCCTCCCTACTTGCTGTTCACGCATCAAGGGAGACTCCTGAGCATCGCGACTTAGGAGCCTAACTGGTCACGTAGCCCCTCACTCCTTGGTCCCGTCCTGATTTCCAGTCGGGGTTAACGGCAGCTGAGGTATGCGTGGGGCCGGGCTCTACCGACATAGAACAGAAGAAAGTAGGAAGGAAAAGCGCAAATCTCAAGGAATTCAAAAGCAAATATTACAGTCCATTGGTTGTTTTCACAACGCCAAACACAAGTTTAAACGCCTCCACGAGGCATGATGCATGTTGCAGGAACTAAAACAGGACAGGAGCCGTGAAGGGGTCACTTTCTGGCGGTGCCATCACTGGTGGTGGGGTTGCGCTGGGCGGCTTCACCTCGCGGAGCCCCAGGGTCGGCAGCATCTCGCCTTGGCTTGGTGCTGAAGGCGCGGAACTTCGCCAGCAGGGCTTCCGCTCGACCCTTCACCACCTCAGCAGCGGCAGCGGCAAGCTCGCCGCTCGCAGGCTCCAGCAGGCTGTCAAGATCAACGTTGGGGTCGCGAAGATAGACGTGGGTGAAGACATGCGCTAGCGCTGCAGAAGAAAGGACATGCGCCTCGGCCTCAGCCATGGGGCCAAGGCCGATAGCGACATGTTCAAGTGCGCGGACCAGGAAGGGAAGCAACTTGGCGAGGCCATCCTCGGCGCCAGCTAGCGGCTTTTCCAGGCCGCCATTGTAAAGTGTCTTCAGCGAGGCGCGAGCCCTCTCCTCCAGCTTCACGAAGGCCACACGGTCCTCGGCCAGAACCCTCGCCTTGCCATCCATCTTGATCCTCTTCGCCTCCAACACCTGCTCCAGCGTATCCAATCGACCACGGCGTTCATCAAGCTCGGCGTCCCAGTCCTTGACAGCAGTCTCTCGAGTCTTCATCTCCTTCTCCTTCTCCTAGCGGTCACGGACCTCCTTGGCGAGCTGGTCGCGCAGGCTTTGCAGCTCGCTCTCCAGCACCTTGCAGCGGCCCCGGACATCCGCAACCTCCCCCAAGGCGGCGGCGTGAGCGGCCTTGGCTTGGAGGATGGCCTACTTCTCCTTGTCGCAGGCCGTCGCGGCCTGGACCAGCGCCGCTCGAACTGAGGCGTCAGAGCAGACCCAGCCAGAGGCCAACTCCAGGCGCCCTACCACTAGGCGGGGGTCGGCGCCCTGAAGATCTTCTCGCAGCCGGTCCAGCTTAGCAGCAGTGCGATACAAGACAGTAGAAGGAGTCGGAGAAACCGCAGTTGGCGGAGTCGCAACAGAAGACGGCAGCGTGATCACAGCGCCATGCGTCGGGACCTTCTGAGCCCCAGCGGCTGCAGCAGTGGCACGGGGGCTGAGCTCACACCAGCATGCCCCACCTGGCCTTGCGAGGATGATCGGGCAGGGGAGGTTCGAGACTTGCCACCTCCTTCTCCCGCAGTTGGAAGCGTTCCCCCAGGCGAAGCCTCGGGGGCCCCCTTCACCCTTTTCGCCGCAGGCACCAGCCTAGCCAAGGAATATGGACGTCAAGCCTCAACAACAGGAGCAGGAAGCAAAACGAAAATCAAGCACTTACTGGTCATCGCTCACGGACTCGAGAAGCCTCCGACCGAACTTGAAGCCCGAGAGCTGGCTGCTGGGGTCAGCCTCAGGAGACTCGGAAGCAGGAGGCACATCAGAGGAGTTGAAGCTGGCTTCAGGCCGCCTTGGAGCCAGAGCAGGCCCGCGGGGAACCAGCCCCGTCCTGTCCTTCCTCAGGACTAGGGGCGATCTCTCCTCGCCTCGCTCGTCGCCGCCCTCGTCGTTGTCCGGCATGAGGCGGAGGGCGCGGGACCTGCGCTGGGGGAGGGACTTCCCCGACTCTCCATCGGTCGCCTCAGAGTCAGACTCCTCTTCGTCCCCCTCTTCTTCCTCCTCCCTGCCGGAGTCGCCGGAAGATACATTCACCGTCGCCAGGGCCATCAGATCCTCGGGAACCTCTGCAGGCACATGCCCCTCCCCGTTGAAGGCGGGCATGGAATTCACCACCTGCTCCCAGTCATCCCGAAGGAACAGGGGTACAGGAGCACCCTCCAGTCTCGCCACGTCTCCCCCAACCAAGGAATGGAGGACCGCGGCCAGGTCTTCATTGGCCAGGGCCGCGCAGCTCGGGCGAAGGGCGGCATCGGCTTCCCCGAGCCTCCATAGTGGGAGCGAGCGTTCCTGAAGCGGAGCAACCCGGTGCTCCAGGAACTCCCTCAGGAGCGTCGCCCCGGTCAGCTTCGCCGTCGCCATGTTGAATGCCACAGGTCCGCGTCCATCCTCTTCAGCACCGGCTTCGCGCGGGGATCGACGAGCTCCATGCGGGACCAGGCGTCGACGGCCTCAGGCTGCCCCGTAGGCAGCATCAGCCGAGGGTGGATGCGCCCGGCATCCACCATGACCCAGTTGCTTCGGAAGCCTTCGATCCTCTTCCCAGGCTTCGAGATGGCATTGGAGCTCGAGTATGCGACAAAGCTCGCGCATGCGGTGATGGGTCCGCGAGAACCCGGAGATAAAAGTAGTGGTGCAGCAAGGCCACCGAGGGCTTTACCCCAACATGAGCCTCGCAATAATAGGCGAAAATCCCCAGAAGAAGAACAGAGTTGGGGTGGAGGTGCAGAGCTTGCAGGTTGTATTGGCGAAGAACAGAAAGGAAGAATTTGGAAAAGGGAGGCACCAGACTGACGGCAATGGCACTCACGAAGAGCGGGTAGAAGGTGCTCCCCTTGTCCTCAGGCAGGGCGGAGCCAACCTTGAGCGCGGCCGCCCCCACATTGCCGTGCGCCGCCATCTTCTGGCGCGTGAGGGCGAGGTTCTTCTCCGACACGTTTGGAGGATACAGAGCGGGCGAGTACCCGGCTCCGACCGGAGTCTGACGAGGCGCCATGGCTTGCTAAGATGCGGGGTTGAAGCAGATCTAGAGGATTTCGGGAGCAAGAAGGAGGAGAGCGAGAAAGGGGATCTGGGACAAATGACTGCTGAAGGCAAAGAAGGTAAGCCTAGCCCGGGGCCGCCATTTTGTCAAGTCATGCGGTTGCCGAGGCGTCGTGGGGAAGCAGGGACGCCCACGTCCAATCAACCGCCAGTGGCGCCCAAGGCCGCAGGCTATTGGGGCCCGCGGCGCTTCGCACTTGCCCCTTCGCTTCTCTGCTAAGCCAAGTCCAGGCGCACCTTGGGCCTGGGGGCTACTGTCGGTGTTCTGGGAACGGGGGTACCCAGACTTGCCTTCCTGCGGCCTGCGGCGTGGCTCAAGGAGTGGCCCAGTACAGCCCACCTTCGTCAACATAATCTCAAGACCCTCGCGAGGGGCGAAGCCTCGCGGGGCGGACGACGGGAAGCTTCCTCAGGTGCAGCCTCGTCAGGCTGGCTTGTGAGGAGGCGGAGAGATCAAGGCGGGGTACCTCACGAGGTGCCCATGACGCAAGCCATGACGACCGAAGCCAGGCGGGCGCCAGGCGGGCGCCAGCCTGCGCAGAGTCCTCGTTTCCTCTTTGGTGCAAAGGGGGCAAGTGCAGGCAAGGGTATCAAGCAAAGGCAACCATTTCGGTGCAACAAGACCAAGACTGGCAGAACGGCAGGATGGAGGTCGTCGTGGAGCCCAGGAAGGCGTCATCGTTAGAATCTTTGGCAGGCGAGGACCAACTTTAGTCAGGATAAGTGTACTAGATGTTCCCCTTCAAAATGGCCAATTGTTCGCGCCCTTCCCGCTCAATATTTGGGAAGAGGACCAGGGCCTCGCTCTATAAATAGGGCTAGCCACCATAGTATAGAGGCATCTGAAGGTCGACAAAGCGAACCTTAGCCAGAACCACCAACACAAGAACTCCTCCCCTCGCGAGGCAGTTCTTCCTTTGTATTGTTCATCATCAGCCCCGGAGGCAATCCACCACACCACAAACTAGAGTAGGGTATTACACCACAATGGTGGCCCGAACTAGTATAAACCTCGCATCCCTTGTTCTTCGTGTAGTCTAGATCCTTTGCGAGGCGACGAGACGTGAGTTGGTAGGGGGAGGGATCTCCGCACGCACCCCAGAGTTCAAACCTTAAGGGTCTGAAAGAACCCGAAATCCAACAAGTGTTTTGTGATATTTAAAGGCTATGGTTCGAATACGACTAGGAAGCCGGACCAAAAGGGTTAACGGCTATGATTCGAATACAACCAAGCCCCCAAGTGGTTTGTGATATTTAATGGCTATGGTTCGAATACGACCAGGAAGCCGGACCAAAAGGGTTAACGGCTATGGTTTGAATACGACCAAGCTCAAGTCATCAAAGCGTTTGACGGCTATGATTCGAATACGATCAGGAAGCTGAACCAAGAGGGTTAATGGCTATGATTCTAATATGACCTAGCCCCCAAGTGATCAAAGCATTTAATGGCTATGATCCGAATACAATCAGGAAGCCGGACCAAGAGGGTTAATGGCTATGATTCGAATACGACCAAGCCCCCAAGTGATCAAAGCATTTAACGGCTATGATTCGAATACAATCACGAAGCCGAACCAAGAAGTTTAACGGCTATAATTCGAATACGACCAAGCCCCCAAGTGATCAAAGCGTTTAACGATTATGATTCAAATATGATCAGGAAGCCGGACCAAGAGGGTTAACGGCTATGATTCGAATATGATCAAGCCCCCTAGTGATCTTGAAATGATGATGAAGAAGACTCATTATTGAAGATTAAAATGGCATAGGCCCTGCTTTATGAGGGATGTCGGCTTTATTATAATCATCATAATATATACATTGTCAAAATATGTACATCATAAGTGCCGATGGCTCAAGTGTAGTAAGGCCGAAGATGAGCAATATTCCACGGTCGGCGGGTCTCCTCCTCCGACTTGCGTGAGTCCTTGTGCTCTCGAATATCGATAAGGTAGTATGACCCATTGTTCAAGTTCTTGCTGACCACAAAGGGTCCTTCCCAAGGTGGGGATAACTTGTGCATATCGGTTTGATCCTGGATGAGCCGGAGCACCAAATCACATTCTTGAAAGGTTCTGGACTTACCCCAGCGGTTGTGATAACGATGCAGATCTTGTTGGTAAATCGCCAAGTGAGCCGCCGCAAGGTCACGCTTCTCATCTAACAAGTCAAGTGCATCCTGGCGTGCTTGTTCATTATCAGCTTCAATGTAAACCGCCACACGGGGTGAGTCGTGACAGATGTCACTAGGGAGAACCGCCTCTGCTCCGTAAACCATGAAGAAAGGCGTGTAACCCGTACATCTGTTGGGTGTGGTATTGATACTCCATAGTACTGAAGGTAGCTCCTCCACCCAACAACCCGACGTCCGTTGCAAAGGAAACATAAGCCAGGGCTTGATGCCTCTCAAAATTTCTTGATTGGCTCTTTCAGCTTGACCATTGGACTGGGGGTGAGCTACTGACGACACGTCAAGTCGAATATGCTCACGTTGACAAAACTCTTTCATAGCACCTTTAGACAGATTAGTGCCATTATCATTTATGATGCTGTGGGGAAAGCCAAAGAGAAAAATCACCTTTTTAATGAATTGAACTGCCGTTACCGCGTCACACTTACTGACCGGCTCTGCTTCAACCCACTTTGTGAATTTGTCAACATCCACCAAGAGGTGGGTCTTTTTATCCTTGGACCTTTCAAAAGGCCCAACCATATCGAGCCCCCAGACTGCAAATGGCCAAGTAATTGGAATCATCCTCAATTCTTGAGCCAGCACGTGAGCTCGCCGTGAAAATTTCTGACAACCATCACATTTACTGACCAAATCCTCCGCATCAGCATGAGCCGTTATCCAATAAAATCCATGACGAAAGGCTTTGGCCACAAGGGACTTTGAACCGGCATGATGACCATAATCTCCTTCATGAATCTCACGAAGAATCTCATAGCCCTCTTCAGGAGAGACACAACGCTGAAACGCCCCAGTGACACTACGACGGTGTAACTCGCCATTGGAAATTGTCATTGACTTAGACCGCCGAGTTATCTGTCTGGCCAAAGTTTCATCCTCAAGTAACTCGCCTCGGATCATATAAGCCAAATATGGTACTGTCCAATCTGGGATAGCATGAAGAGCCTCCACCAACTGTGCCTCCGGGTCAGGAACATCCAGATCTTCCTTTGTAGGCAATTTGACAAAAGGGTTATGCAGAATATCCAAGAAAGTGTTAGGTGGCACCGGCTTACGTTGAGATCCCAACCGGCTTAAGGCATCAACCGCCTCATTTTTCCCGCGATCGATGTGTTCCACTTGATAACCCTTGAAGTGACCAGCAATAGCATCAACTTCGCGGTGATAAGCCACAATGAGTGTATCCTTAGAATCCCATGTGCCTGAGACTTGTTGAGCCACCAAGTCTGAGTCGCCGAAACATCTCACCCGGCTTAAGTTCATCTTCTTAGCCATCCGAAGACCATGGAGCAAGGCTTCGTACTCAGCTGCATTGTTAGTACATGGAAACATCAACCTTAGAACATAACAAAACTTGTCACCTCAAGGGGAAGCTATGACAACTCCATCCCCCGAACCCTCCAATTGTCTGGACCCATCAAAGTGAATAGTCCAATATGTGCTATCTGGCTTCTCTTCAGGCATCTGCAGTTCTGTCCAGTCGTTGATGAAACCCGCCCTGTGGCTTCTCTGTTTTGAATAATATCCCCTAAGGGAGCAGAACTGACCACAGTGATGGGATGACCCAGAAAATATTGCTTAAGCTTCCGGCTGGCTTAGATTCAATAAGCACTCCAATGATATAGTAAATCGGCCATTGAACCGGATATTGCTTTCCTGCTTCCTTCTGTTCCACCACAATAGCTACGCTGACAACCCGACCATTAGCAGCCACATATAACAACAATGGCTCCTTATCGATGGGAGCAGCAATGACTAGCAGCTCAACTAGCTGTTTCTTCAAGGCTTCAAACGCGTCATTAGCAGCATCACTCCAGACAAATTTATCTGTTTTCTTCATCATATGGTACATCGGTATGGCCTTCTCACCCAACTGGCTTATGTACCGGCTTAAGGCAGCAATATGACCCGCCAGATGTTGCACATTATTGATACACGCCGGCTTTGCTAGGGAGGTAATGGCCTTGACCTTCTTCGGGTTAGCCTCAATGCCTCTGTTAGAAACCAGAAAACCCAAAAGCTTGCCTCCTGGCACACCAAAAACACACTTGGTCGGGTTAAGCATCATCTTGTAGAGGTCAAAGGTCTCCTTCAAATCATCTATCAAGGTTTCCTTCTCTTTGGATTTCACCACAATATCATCCACATAAGCAAGAACATTGAGCCCCATCTGACTGTGGAGACAGTTCTGCACACACCGTTAGTAAGTCGCCTCGGGCACTCTTAAGCCCAAAGGGCATACACATATAGCAGAAGGCTCCAAAGGGAGTGATGAAAGCTATCTTATCGTGGTCCTTAACTACCATCTTGATCTGATGATAACCAGAATAAGCATCCAAAAAACTCAACCGCTCACAACCCACTGTAGCATCAATGATTTGATAAATATGAGGGAGAGCAAAAGGATCAGTCGGACAAGCCTTATTTAAGTCTATGTAGTCCACACACATACGCCAAGTGCCACTCTTCTTAAGCACCAGCACCGGGTTAACCAACCACTCAGGATGAAAGACCTCAACAATGAACCCAGCCGCCAAGAGCTAGGCCACTTCTTCACCAATGGCCTTACGCCTCTCCTCATTGAAGCGACGAAGGAATTGCTTGACCGGCTTAAACTTCGGATCAATCTTAAGAGTGTGCTCAGCGAGCTCCCTCGGTACACCTGGCATGTCAAAAGGTTTCCATGCAAAGATGTCTCGGTTCTCACGGATGAACTCGATGAGCGCGCTTTCCTATTTTGGATCCAAGTTAGCATTGATACTGAACTGCTTGGATGAGTCGACAGGAAGAAAATCAACCAGCTTGGTGTCATCGGCCGACTTAAACTTCAGCACCGGATCATGCTCTGTAGTTGGGTTTTTCAAAGACGTCATATCCGCCGGATCAACATTGTCTTTGTAAAAATTCAACTCCTCCGTTGCACAGACAGACTCAGCATAAGCAGCATCACCTTCTTCACACTCCAAAGCTAATTTCTTGCTTCCATGCACCGTGATGGTTCCCTTATAACCTGACATCTTGAGCTGCAAGTAAACATAACAAGGTTGTGCCATGAACTTAGCATAAGCCGGTCGTCCAAACAGAGCATGGTATGGGCTTCTGATCTTGACCACTTCAAATGTTAACTTCTCGGCCCTAGAATCATGCTCATCACCAAATGCCACCTCCAGCTCAATCTTGCCTACAGGGTATGCCGACTTACCAGGCACTTCTCCATGGAAAACAGTATTAGATGGCTTAAGATTTTTATCGGTTAACCCCATGCGACGGAAGGTTTAATAGTAAAGGATATTAATGTTGCTTCCTCCATCCATGAGTACCTTAGTGAATTTGTATCCACCAACCTGAGGCGCCACCACCAAAGCTAAGTGACCCGGATTATCAACCCGGGGCGGGTGATCCTCTCAGCTCCACATAATGGGCTGCTCAGACCATCACAAGTATTGGGGAACTGCCGGTTCAACGGTGTTTACAGCCCTCTTATGAAGCTTCTGGTCCCGCTTGCATAGACTCGTGGT
The DNA here is from genome assembly GCF_002162155.2 of Triticum dicoccoides. Classification (NCBI taxonomy): domain Eukaryota; kingdom Viridiplantae; phylum Streptophyta; class Magnoliopsida; order Poales; family Poaceae; genus Triticum; species Triticum dicoccoides. The sequence goes on along the minus strand of NC_041381.1, from coordinate 364,657,931 downwards.
GAAAACGTGATACTACCCTCTACTCAACTGCTTCGGTTGACTTTGATATCCAGATTGTTGTTGCTACTGACTCCCTTGACTGGATTGTTTATTATAACTGCTCTGATTACCTTGATTATAACCACCCTGATTACCTTGATTATAACCACCCTGATTACTTTGATGGTGTTGGTGGCCCTGGAAACTGGAATTAGAACCGCCACCTCCTTAGCCCGGGCCATGAGAACCGCCGCCACCAGAACCTAAGCCACCACCCGGCCATGATTGTTGTGAAACGAGTTAGAATTTTTGAAAGCCCTCATAATTGAACAATCCTTCCAAAGGTGAGTAGCTGGTTTCTCCTACGTGCCATGCTTTGGACATGGCTCATTCAGCAACTGCTCAAGAGTAGGACCTGATCCACTGGTCCGAGGAGGCGGCCTCCCCTTACAATGCTGATTATTGCTTTGTGCATTGGTGTTAGCCACAAACTCTGAGTTACCATCAGCCTTGCGTTTATCGTTGCCCCCCTGATTCGCCAGGTTATGCTGCGGACCCTTGGCGTTGTCACTCTTCTTTCCCTTTCCTGTCTTTTCATCATCAGACTCAGGGTCCTTGGTACTATCAGAGTCGACATATTTGATTAGAGCCGCCATCAGCTACCCCATATCAAAACAATCGTGCTTGAGTCGCCCCAGCTTCTGCTTAAGAGGCAAAAACGGCAATTTTTCTCCAACATTAAGACTGCAGAGCCGACATTCATGTTATCGGATGAATGTATGATAGCTTTGACCCATCGCACCCAATGGGTCATTGATTCCCCCTCTTTTTGGGCGCAAGTAGCCAAGTCCACAATTGACATGGGCTGTTTGCAGGTGTCTTTAAAGTTCTGAATAAACTGGGCCTTTAGCTCTGCCCATGACCCGATGGAATTAGCCGGCAACCCTTATAACCAAGTACGGGTCGTTCCATCCGGCATCATGGTGAAGTACTTAGCACACGCGGCGTTACTGACCTCCAACAGTTCCATGGCCATCTCATAACTTTCAATCCACGCCTTAGGGGGTAAGTCGGCTGTGTAATTAGGCACCTTACAAGGTCCTTTGAAATCCTTGGGAAAATGTTAATTATGCAGATCTGGCACCAAACAGGGTACGCTTGTAGATCTAGAGGTCATGCTTGCCTCTACCGAAGTCGTTGGATAAACCAGAAGGGGCTGGTGAGCCGCCCGCTGAGCCGCCTGCTCGGCCTCTTGACGTACTCTTTCCTGATCGACCAAGTTATGAGCTCCATCACGCGTCGGGTCATGCCCACCGGCTGGTTAGGGCGCTAGGCATTGCTTGAAATGGCCGGTGAGTCCATGTGCATGCTTTAACTCCAACTTGGGCGACGGGTCGAGTGAATCCTATCTCGACTGTAAGAATATGCCTCCTGCTGCACCAATGATGTCTGAAGAAGCTCTCTAGCCTTTCATGTTTCAACCACTGCTGGAGAGTCGCCATCCACCGGGAGAGCCGCCAATCGCGCTGCCGCAGCAATCATGTTTTCCAAAGGATTGGAATAAGGACCCGGTGGTGTTGGGACATGTTGAGGCGAAGCACTGTTCAGACGAGGGGGTTCCATCACGTGTGGCTGAACCGGCGTTCCAACTCCAGGTGCTGCAGCCCGGTTTATCTCCTACGGGTTACTGGTCCCCACTCCAGGCGTGCGAAAGAGGTTTCTTGCCTCGTAAACCGGAGGTAGATGAGACTGGTGCCTCCTCCTCATGATTTCATTTGAAGCGTTCTGACCCACCGTAAGCCGAAAATCCTCTGACTGAATCTGCTGGGCTTGAGCATCCAGGGCAGCTCGTTCCACGGCCATCTTGACGTCCTCTGCTGCCAGGTTCTCCTTGGCTTGCGCTACCTCATCACGCAACTTTGCAATTTCCGCGCTATGCTGAGCTTGACTTGACGGGTTAACTTATGCCGTTAACAAGGTTGTTAGTCTATCCAACAACTACGTCAACACCTGAGTCGGTGGGCGTACAGGGCCTCCTGCTCCGGTAGCTATCACCGCTGCTGACCCGGAAGTCATCGCTGTCGTGGTTGAAGAATTTTTCCCAGGCTGCGTACCAGCCATGAATATTGCAACCCGGTTCGGTGGTTCATAAGGGTCTGAAATACTGTTGCCATCAGAATAGCCCCCAAGCCCGCCGTCTTGCAGTTGATACAAATAAGTAGTCTTGCCTGTGGACGACTCACGGTCAGAATAGATGGTCGTCTCATCGCCAGATATTGACCCTTCATCAAATTCCGCTCCATGGATGAACCCCATGAAGGCACGCTTCACGGCGGGCTGAGCACGGGCGGGTCTCGCACACTGAGTCGTCTCGATGATGTCGGTGCAGATGTCCGGCTTAGGTCCCGGCTCGCCGATCTTGCCGATCAACACATGAATTCCGCCGAAGGGGGCCCGGTACCCGTACTCAATTGAGCTGGCCTCGGGACGCTAGCCTGCATCGTTGATGTAGAGCTTGCCGCGACGACTCTTGGTCATCCGGCCCACAGTGTATCCCTTGAGCCCTTCGAAGTTGTCCTTTAAGAACTCAAAACCACCATGCGCTGGCCCCGCGGTGGGCGCCAACTGTCATGCAATAGTCACGGCAGACGTCCTAGCGAAAGGACTTAGTCGTGGAGCCATCACAACAAGGTTAGCTTAAAGGGGTTAAACGAGACAAAGGACATAGGAGTTTATACTGGTTTGGTACCTTGCGGTGAAGGTAAAGGCCTAATCCAGTTTGAAGTGGTATTGCTTATGTCTCGATTACCAGGGGCGAATCCGCTTGACCTAACTTTCGATCTATTGTCTCTTGCCCTGAACCGCCGCCGGGTCATCCCTTTATATACACAGGTTGATGCCCAGCGGCTCATGGAGTCCCGGCCGGCTCATAGACAACGTGTCCGACTCGGTAACTACCTATACATGCCTTATAATACAAGTTTTACATATATGGCGGTTTACTCCTACAGGCCTTAAGTCGCCCTTGGGCCTTGGGCCCTTGCCTGTGAACCGCCATCTTCAGTATCCTTCGTGGGTTTCATATCATGAATCGCCTTAGGTATAACCCGGCCCCTCCTGGGTGGGTCATACCTAATAGTTATATCCCCAACAACGTGGGAGAGTACAGGTATGACCTGACCACCATTGGGAGTAGGGTGGGGCGATGAGGCCTACACGGCAGCATAGTCGGCCACGGGAGGTAGATGTAGGCGCTGCAGCCAACGATGGTTTTGGTGGCTGGAGCAAGAGCAACTAGACCAGAGATTGAAGAAGCAAGATCGTCGTTGGATGTTAATCCAACGACTATAGATGTCAGAATAATTTGTTGACTTTTTTGTTTTAGACCATAAAATCATTTTGTTCACTAAACGGACAACACCTTGGGCAAGCTTCATCTAGTGGGCCAACAAAGTCAGCTTCGAAAGTTGTGGCGGAATGCAGCCCATATATTTAGGTTTTACAGCCCATTTCATTTTGTTTGCCAATACATCTATTTCCTGGACTTTGACTCGAAAAGTAATCTATTTCCTAGGCTGGGTAAAAATAATAATGTTGATTTACTATTTATGATAATTTATAGTGCATTTGATTATTTATTCGAATACACCTATTTACTGGGCTGGGTGAAAAATAATATTTCCTACATGCAGCCCATTTATCATTTCTGATAATTTACAAGCCATTTACTTTTTGTAGAAATGGACCCATTTTCTGCGATGGGTGAAAAAACAATGATGGTTTACACTAAGTATTTCGTATAAAAAATAATATTAAGATAGGGATATTATAAAAAAATTAAGTTGGGTATATATAAAATGAACCGAGTTGTACATTTTATTAAAAGAAACATAGGCTAGGTTGCGCTTATTTTAGAATCTTGTGTACAACTATCGGCCATTTGCATTGCTGATGTTCAACTAAAAAGCCTTTAGTGGTAGAGTACAACTTTACATGGCTACTCAGCCCACATTCAACGGCATCTGAAAATTCCCAAACAAGGCTTTTGTACAACTTTTTGAAGTCGCTGAGCTCAATTAATAACTTAAGAAAAAAGTTAGAGTAGAGTGGAACCCACTTAAAAGCTGTCACGAGCGAAGAAATAATTCAACGGTCCCACTTGTGTGTGTGTATGTGTGTGTGTGTGTGTGAGAGAGAGAGAGACTCGTCGATCGATGCTCGTAAATACATCTTTCAGCCATATGCATTGCTGATGCTCTGTAAAAACTTATATAGTTGACACAATCATATAAAACATCATAGCATAGTGAACTTGCATACAAAAATTTCATGCAGGCGGCACAATTAGGGTGGAAGCAGTGGATCCCTACGGGTAGGGCTATGTTGAAACCAATGAACTCATACATAACCGTTCATCTTCTTTATCAATGACGGGGAAATATCTTGAATGTTGTGCAAAGAAAACAGATAGACAACACAATAAGTTCTGCTAGCACATTAAGTTGACGTACACCCCTTTCTAAAAAATGTTCAGGTACAAAAATTGAACAGGTCACAATCAAATGTACTGGCACATCAGTGCTTCACACCGATAGCTCAGATTTAACTTGTATTTGAGAAGATTCAGTTGTTACCTCAAATTAGAGCACATCCAGGCAGCCAGCCCTGCCTCTTCTCCTGAAGAAGCAGTTGCCTCCGCCACGTGATGGAGTAGGCCATGTCCCATCCATCATCCCGAGCAACACGGGAAAAGTCTGACATTGACTCTTGTAATGGACGTCGTCAACGAACCCTGACACCAGCGACGGCGGCGGGACTTCGATTGATGGATTAACCACTTCTTCAATATGCACGAACACTCGATATAGGTACATCCCTAACATGGTCCATGGCGGCCTTGGGGCGATGAATAGTACAACCCCGATTCCAGCACCTGTATCTCAACACCAATCACCTTCAGTATGGTGGACAACTTCTTCATCTATGCCATAACCGTCAGAGCCCAGCTGTCTGGAGGAACAAACATACTTACGAGCTCACCTCCAAGGCTGTTGATAAGCCCATTCATGGACTTGTTGTTCCAAGCACATCGAGGCATGCCGTGAAAGGCAAGCTTTGTTAAAAACTCAAGCTTAGAGGGCACCGATCCCCATCCTGGGTGCCAGCGATCAAAGCTCACCAGCGCGCCATCGCAAAACAAATGCTGGGAAGATTTGAACACACGACTGTAGTCAAAAGTTGTCCGGAACCTGATGAAGAAATCGGTCGGTGGCAGACAGACTTCGATGAGCAAATCACTTATTTGCATGACATGTGCAATTCTAAGGTCTTTGACAAGGTCGTCCGGCGTAACGGGAGGTCGGTCGCCGTTGATGGTTACCATCAGCACTTTGCCAGCAAACTGGTCATCAAGCGCCGCCATGCCACTGTTGAGCGATAGCACCCAGCGCTCGAAGGCAGAACGTACCTCACGATCTCTCGCTCGAAGATCCGCGTTCTACAATGACATGATAGTGCACTTGAGTACAAGGAGTACAGAAGGGGGGTTTGGGGGAACTGGAGTAGGAATCGAGATTCCAGAGGTGGGGGAGATCGGGGATGAAAAGGTAGCATGAATTTCGAACACGAGCCAATATGCTCTCAGCGTGCAAGCGCACGAAAACACCTATGGCGCTGACATGTCTGCCTAAGAGTCCTTTTTCTTTCTTTTTTGAGCGCCTGGCCTGAGAGTCATAATTGACCTATTTGGCATTGTGTTACTAGTCGGCCCATATTCAATGACACCTCACTGGCCCAAACAAGTGTACATCATCGAAAAGTTATTGAGCTCAAATTATATAACTTGCAAAAAGGAGACATACTCTGAACACTAGAGAATGGTGATGCCCTCATTTAGCCCACCAGCAGTTCGAGATAATAAACAGCTCGAAACAACGATATATACAACATTCAAACACTGACTAGTGACTACTACTGACATAAACAGCAAGACATGATAGTTCACAAGAAGTCTTGCTACACCACCAAAACGCACCCATCTGCAGTGCTCAGACTCTCGTCATCCAAACAAGAATGACATTCTAAATAGAGGCAACTATTACATACTAAGAGTGACATAGACGAGGATGACCAAATGACAAGGAGTATGCATAACAAAATAGAGAACTACCCATCCAGAACAAGCAGCAAAGACAACAAGTCATTCGATCCAACACCATCATAATTTATAGCCCCGCTTCAGCCACCAGTGATTCAGAGACACCAGAACTCTGCCCTTTAGATGCAACAACCAAATTACCTATCAACCTGAAGGCTTTGAACCACATCATTGCCTGTCGGACTTAAGACATCCAAGGATCAAAGTTAATCTAGATGCCTTTGTCATTCTCACCTTCTTTTGGCTGCAGGCTGTATCATTGACAATCAGGGGAGTCTGCTCCCGAAGTCCTAGGGCTCGCCGTGTAGACACAGTTTTCCCTAGCAAACAGAGCCTCTCTGTCATCAAGGTCCTTGCCAACAGTGATCTCCTGGTTAATCCGATAATCGAGTTCAAGAAACAGAGAGTGTGAACCAAGGTTGTTTACCCGCCTCCAACTCAAAAATCCCAAAGGCCCCAGCAAGCTGGTATCCTGCTCATAGATGTAACACTCATTGTTCGGATACTCACGTATTTCACGGTGCTTGTACATAGTGGTTTTTTTGCAATATAACTCTTCTGGCTCATGTGTGGGAATGATCATCAGTCTTTTGCCATCGTCTGATCGAGCGAGGAACCAATTGTGCTTCCCTGTTTTTGGCAAAGGTGGTGTGATTACAAAGGGCAGTAACTGTAGGGACACTACATCATATCAAAAAGGACATGCATTCTTAATGTAAGATTAGCTTTGTTCAGAGTATGAGTAGGATAATGCAAGAAACATCATTGATCTGTCCCTGTTGGAACTAAGAATAAAATATAGGGAAATGTATATTGGGTTCGAAAATATAGAAGTGCCATGCATGGTTATACTCATGTTATCTCACAATCAATTCTTCACAGGAAACTACCATGTCATGCATGTTATGTAATCATGTCCTGTCCTCACAAAAAAATTCTTCAAAGAAACTAACAGACCATGCATTGTTATATACTCATGTTCTATGGGCAAAATTCTTGTGAGGATATTGTTCTAGCCATTAATTGTTGAAGGGCAGATATACGTATGTACACATGGTAAGCATTACATGATTTCCCTACTTCCATATGCACATTTACTTCCCTAATGTATGGTTAGATGAAACCAACAGTATGATGCATGTTTCTACATCATGAAAATGAGGAAACTAACATGGCTATTGATGCATACTCATATTTAGTAGAATATAGATTACTATAAAGTTAGGATAATATCCATATATTCCTAACCGTTGGATTATTCAAGGGTACAAATTGGCTATAATGACATGGTCACAATCGCATGAATTAAATCATTCCAAATATAGCTGATTTACAATGTCTCTAATACATTGCCATAGTTCTACTTAAATTCTGCTCAAACAGGGATATGCCAATCATCACAAAAATTTCAAACAGTGTCATGGCATTATCATTAACATTAGACGAAAACAAATTACACGCGCCGTCCCAGCAATATGTGGTGCCATCTGCTTTGTCGATCGCATAGATGATGCCATTGTGTTCAATAGCATCACAGAAGTGTGTATCAGCTTTGACGATCCACTACGAGGTGAGTTGTATCCAGCTAAAGAAGGCAGCAACGGAAAGATAGGCGAGTTCGCGGTCGAACAAAGCAATTAGCTTAAAGTCTGCGTAATCCACATATCGTGTGGGCACTTGACAGATTACAATCTTCTGCAAAACAAGGTGTGTCCAACTGACGACGTAATCTAGATGACTTGGACCGTGATGTAAAACCCTATATAATCCAATGTAGGAAGGATAATCTCATGGGAGGTGTGGAAGATCATGAGCACCAACTTTTTCTGGTCTTCTCTGACGGCAGCCCTCCAGTGGGAGTTCATGCCGACCTACTCCATACCTTCCAAAAAGTTTCGGGCGATGGTGAGGATCGAAGTCGAGGGGCATGATGTAGGGCGACCCACTACATACCTGCAAAGAAGTTTCGACTAATGGAGGTCTGATTGAAGTCAGGGGCATCATGTACGCCTCCGTATCATGGTGAGAAATTTGCAAGACAAGGTAGCAGGAAGAAGGGTGTCTTGAAAAGCTCAGGCCTCGCTTCGATGATGGCCGTGTGCATGTCCCTCGAGCATGCGGCCAGCCGCACGACACTTAAAATATCCATACACAAACAACAGAGGTCGAGGATGTCACTGGGGAGATTGCTCCAATCGGGGCTCATATGGATGTTGTGCGGTTCGCGTTCGGCCATGGTGGAGTTTGGAAGGTGGTGCTTTGGGCGGCTTGATTTATGGAGCAGAAGGCTCTCGGTGCTGGAGTGGCTAGCGAGGGAATAGTGGTGCCAGGGGAGGCGAGGGTACGCGGGGGCAAAGTGAGATGCTGAAGAGTGACCTTAGGATCTCGGCAAGATGGAGATCGAGATGGATTGGTGCTAGGCAGGGAGAGGAAGACGAGGCGAGGCATGCTATACAATGGCGGTGACAGTGACTGCACAGTGCACAAGGTGAGGGGCTGAATTTGATAACTCGAACACACTGCCTCGACAAGTGTCACCTCGGGCGCAGGGTCTTGTCACTTCACTGTGAGGACCGGATGAATAATATTATGCCCGTCAAGTGTACCACAGGTTTACTACTAGTAGTAGTAACATACGGAGTAGTACTATATAGCGAACATAGTTCTCCCGTGCTAGCATGCCTCTGGGTTCACTTCATCCTCCAGGTAGCATCCATATTGTGAGCAGAACCAAATTCTCGTGCATGCGGAAGCGCGAAGAAGGGCTTTTTATTTTTTTAGGATAACTGCATATATTCCTTAACCAGAAAAGGTTGTGTCTCGCAGGCACGCACCAATATCAATCCAAACCAGCAACAACATGTTTTTTGTGTGGAAAGAGATGGATATGTTTCTATATCTATTCGTCCACCCAAGTGGGTTTTGCGTAGATCCCACCTGCCAGGAGGGGTGCTAAAATAAAAAGTAATCATAAAATGTGTTGCCACAGTGATTCAAAAGAGTGACCTCAACTAACTAGTGGCACATGTAGTGATATAAGGATGGGCACGTAAATGGATATGGACCACTCCTCAGTACACTACCCGCATATCCTTTTCGTTTTGCAGGTTGGTCTACCTAGCCATCTAATCAACTACATGCATGCCACTTCTTCCATTTACTTCTCCATAGGGAACCGATTTTCCTCGGCTTCTTCACCTCTCCTTTATTTGCATTCAAACCCCACTGGATTCACATCCTCCTTGAGTAATTCCAAAGCCCCTTTAAATAACCATCTTCTTCAGTTAGACTAGCCATCTTAATCCTAATTCTCCAAATCATAGCCCTCCGGTCCAGGGGTTCCAAATGACGAAAGAGATCCCTATGTACGTTTTTAGCATCAAACATGTCCTCGTCGAAGGCTCGCCGAGCATAGTTGCCATTGTCACCGACCACCCAAGGATTGTCCGGGAGTGGATCAACAATGTATCCAACTCCCTCCAAAAGGTGGAGATGAAGGTCATCGCTCTCCATGCAGAGTACATGGTGCATGCCATTGGGAAGATCCAACACGCCACCGTCCTTCAGTTGTGCCTCGAAGATGAAGTTTTTGTGTATCACATCATAAACGCTCCCTCCATACCAGGTAAGCTCCATGATTTCATGGATCGGGAGGACATATACTTTTGTGGGGCAGCCATCGAAGGGGACAAAGAGAAGCTAGCGCCGTACAACCTTGACTTGAAAAACATCACTGACCTACAAACCAGAATTCCTGTAGAGGGTTGTGATAAAAAAACACCATCGTTGTTTGACGTAGAAAATTCTGTGCTCGGAACAAATCTTGAGAAGGGTGACAGTCGGATTCAGAGCTCCGCAGACCCAAGAAAGGTTCAAACTCTGGGGCGTGTGCGAAGAACTCAACCTCTACAGCCAACCAATCCGTCTCCCCATGGCCTAGCTCGATGAACAAGGAAGGGAAAGGACTCGGCAGTTTACCTAGGTTTGGGCCACCTTGCGGTGTAAGACCCTACTCCTGCTTTGTGGTGGATTCGCCTCACGAGGGGCTGGGGATGAACTAGTACAAGGGGAGAACAACCTTGCGAGGTCCGCTCTGGTGAGGGAATGAGTCGACCCCTTCTTCGGTGGTGGCTAACCTATATTTATAGTGGCCTTGGTCCTCTTCCCTAAAACGTAGGCGGGAAGGGATCCCACAATGGCCAATTTGAAAGGGGACAAGTAGTACATCTTATCCTCATGAAAGGTGGTCTTCGCCTGTAAATCTTCTGGTCATGATGATGTGGTGGGCTCGGTGATGACATCCTTCCTGCCATCCTGGCGGTCCTGGTCTTGTTGCACAGGAATGGAAATCTTTGCCTGATTCCTCGAGACCCCATGCCCGTGCTTACCTCCTTAGCACCAAAGAAGAAACTGGCTCCTCTGCGCTCACCGGCGTCTGCTTGGCCTTGGTCGTCATGGCTCGCATCACTGGAACCTCATGAGGTTGGGCACCTGCATAGAAATCTCCGTTCCTCGGGAGCGGCCTGGGGTGGTCGCTCCCTCGGTAGGTCTTGGCGTCATCTGCCTCGCGAGGCTTGGCCCCTCGTGAGGGTCTTATCTTGTTTGTGTTGTGGATGGGCCAAACCAGGCCATCGACAGAGCCATGCTGTGGGCTGCAGGCAGGCAAGTCTTGGTACCCAGGTCCCAAAATGCCGACAGTAGCCCCCGGGCCCAAGGCACGCTCGGACTTGGTTTCGAGGCGAAGCCAAAGGGCAAGGGCGAAGCACCACGGGCCCCAATCACCCGTGAGCCAGGTTGACGCGTGGTGCTCGATGGGACGTGGGCGTCTCCACTTCCCCATGCTGCCTCGGCAACTGCCCAACTTGACAACAGCCTGGCACACGCAGCCCAGCCATCATTGTCCCGTTGCATGCTTGGCTTCTGCTTCCTTTCCACCCCACGAACTCGCATCTTCTTCACCAGATCCCACACCTGATCCAGTCCACCCTGCCGCCATGGCTCCCAGGAAGAAGGGCAAGACCCCCGTGGCCGTGGAGCCCTCGTCGAGGCTAGAGCTAGCGCTGGGGCGATCCACGGTGATCAACCGGGAGGGGCTGGACAAGGTCCAGCTCGCCGTTACCGCTGATTCCAATGAGTGGAAGGCAACGCAAGGTCTGGCCTGCCTCCCGGACCTTGGCTGATATGGAAGCCACCAAAATCCCTCTTCATCTACATGCTCTTTTTGCCGGTCTGCTGCCTTCTTTCTCTAATTTCTTCAACGTCATGCTCTCACACTACTAGATCCATGCACTGCATCTGGATCCCGGATCCATCATCCTCGTCTCCGCCTTCGCCTTCTTGTGCGAGGCCTTTGTGGGCATTGCCCCGTCCGTGGCCTTGATCCGCCATTTCTTCTTGCTGCACTTGGTCAATGGCAGGCAACGCTCGGGGTGTGTGTCGCTTCAGGCGGTGGCAGCGACCGCTGGCTCTGGCATTGACTTCACGCTCCACCCAGATACGAGGGGGTTCCGGAAGGAGTGGGTGTATGTGGACGCCACCGTGTTCCACCCTTGGTCCTCCTCCCATCTGTGTCGGCGGAACCGAGCTCCCGTTGGGGGCACGTGGAGCTTGCCGACCCACGGCTCGCTCTAGGGGTGGGCATAAAAACCAACAAACCTAAGACCGAACCGATTTCGAAACCGAAAAAACCAATTTTTTTGTTTTCTCACTGCTACATGAAATTTCGGTTTTCACATGTACTAACCTAATTTAATTTGACAGCTTCAGTTTTAAACCGATTACCGAAACAGAAATAGAAGTAGCACATAAATAGTAGCGCCCAGGTCGCTATGGACTTTCCACGTACGCGTGTGGCTGCACGCCAGTCAGGGACGACCCTGTTCATCTCCTGGGCCGGCTATGTACGTGCAACCATCCAAGGCCCACTCTTGTATAGAATAGCTTCTCCCAGTCTTGCCAGTACGTGACTTCATTAGGATTTGTCCCACCTTGCTTAGCTAGACGAGACGAGGCAGTGAGCTTGGCTATTTAAGAAGGCAGGGTGCCACAGCTAAAGTGCACGCAGCTGGCTGACGAACACTGAAGCTATTTTTTGGTGTAAACTGAAAACCGAACCAAACTTATGGTTAACCGAATTTTCGGTTTCTGATTTTTTTGTGCATTTTTCGGTTAGTAACCTGACTAACCGATTTCTAGAAATAACCAAATAGTAGAAACCGAACTTTCACCCAATGTGATAGGAGACAACGCACAAGTCATCGAATACCTGCACAAATAATCAACAACTTGCACCCAATGCGATAAAGGGGTTGTCAATCCCTTCACGATCACTTGCAAAAGTTAGATCTGATAGAGATAGATAAACGGTAAAGTAAATATTTTTGGTTTTTTGGTTTATAGATTGGAAAGTAAAAGATTGCAAAATAGTAGATCGGAAACTAGTAAGATGTAAAAGAGATTCAGTATAATGGAAAAGAGACCCGGGGCCATAGGTTTCACTAGTGGCTTCTCTCAAGATAGCAAATATTACGGTGGGTGAACAAATTACTGCCGAGCAATTGATAGAAGAGTGTAAAGCTATGACAATATCTAGGGAAATGATCATGAACATAGGCATCACGTCTGTGTCAAGTAGACCGAAACGATTCTGCATCTACTACTATTACTTCACACATCGACCGCTATCCAGCATGCATCTAGAGTATTAAGTTCATAAAGAACGGAGTAACGCATTAAGTAAGATGACATGATGTAGAGGAATTAACTCAAGCAATATGATGAAAACCCCATCTTTTTGTCCTCGATGGCAACAATACAATACGTGCCTTGCTGCCCCTACTGTCACTGGGAAAGGACACCGCAAGATTAAACCCAAAGCTAAGCACTTCTCCCATTGCAAGAAAGATCAATCTAGTAGGCCAAACTAAACCAATAATTTGAAGAGACTTCCAATGATATCAAATCATGCATATAAGAATTCAAAGAAGAACCAAATAATATTCATAGATAATCTGATCATAAATCCAGAATTCATCGGATCTCGGCAAACACAGTGCAAAAGCATATTAGATTGAATAGATCTCCAAGAACATCGAGGAGAACATGGTATTGAGAATCAAAGAGAGAGAAGAAGCCATCTAGCTAATGACTATGGACCAGAAGGTCTGTGGTAAACTACTCACTCTTCATCGGAGAGGTAATGGTGTCGATGTAGAAGCCCTCCATGATCGAATCCCCCTTCGACAGGACGCCAAAAAAGGCCCCTAGATGGGATCTCATGGGTACATAAGGTTGCGGTGGTGGAAAAGTGGTGTCGTGGCTCCCCTGGATGTTTTCAGGGTATAAGAGTATATATAGGCAAAGGAACTAGGTCACAGGAGCTACGAGGGGCCTACAAGGTAGGGGGCGCGCCCTACCCCCTGGGTGCGCCCTCTTGCCTCGTGGCCGCCTCGTTGTGCCTCCAACTTCATCTCCGAGTCTTCTGGTTTCCTTTCGGTCCAAGAAAGATCATCGCGAAGGTTTTATTCCGTTTGGTATTCCTCTTCTGCGAAACTCTAAAATAGGGGGAAAAACTGGCACTGGGCCCTCGATTAATAGGTTAGTCCCAAATAATATAAAATAGCATATAAATGCCTATTAAACATTCAAAACAGATAATATAATAGCATGGAACAATCAAAAATTATAGATACGTTGGAGACGTATCACAGCCCATCCCTTCTGGATCTTGGGGTATTCCGCAAGTGGAAGGGGCTCGGGAGACGTTGTGATCTCATCCCACGGACCCTAAAAAAGAAGAAGTGGATAGCCGTGGATGAGTAAGTACCTTTCCCTCCTTGGTTCTCGCATATCGCGTCCTCTTCTGACTTTTTCCCTCAGGATCCCTTCCATCGCGGGGGTGAGCCCGTCCTGAGCATGACCTCCGGAGGCCTCCGGTCCGGTTGTGACCCTAGGCCTCTCGAGACGGGCGGCGACTTGCGAGGTGGAGTCTACATACAAGCTGAGGCCGCCCCTAGGGGGCCACAGGCTTGCACTCCGATGTCCTTCTTCTGGAGCGGCCTCTGGGGCATGGAGGCTGTGCCGAGGGCTCCTCCGTTGGTCCTTGCTGGTGGCTGGGCGACCCGTGCGATGACTCCATCTTCAAGCAGCGGGGCTGGCCCGTCCCGTGCCTCGTCCCAGGCTTGGGGAGCGGTTGAAGGAGCTCCAGCCCCTAGTCCCCCACCGGAGACGGGTGACACATCGCGCGCTCCTCAGGCCGACCGGGCATGGAGGGAGGGATCGGCCTGGCGTTGGAGCTCGCATGCGGACGCAGTGCCGTCCATCATGACCTTCTTCGGGAAGTGACGAGCGCGCTGGTCCATCTTGAGATGGAGCTCACCGGTGTCGACGCGCACCTCGAGGTGGAGGGCCTTCACCTGGCGCGCGAATGGCACCAGCTGAAAGTCACCATCAACCTTGGCCGCTTGTAGCACGAGCACGCCCGTGTGAAGGTAGAGGAGTCTCTTGCAGCATCGCGGGAGGCTCGCAATCGTGCCTTGGAGGAGGCCCGAGCCGTGGACAACCGGCATGACGCGGCGGAGGCGCGCGAGAGGGAGCTCCAAGCCTCCAACGCCCTTCTCGAGTAGCAAGTTCAGGCGCGCATGGCGGCACTCGCCGCGCCGACAACCGGGCCACACACGAGCGAGGTGAGGCCCTGTATGCCCAACAACACACTGGCGCTGGAGGCGGTGGAGCTAAGCCTGGAGTGCGAGCGATTGGAGATGATGGAGCACCAAGTGGCCACACCGAGGATGCCCTTGCCTATCGGGAGGCGAGGATCCAGCGAGAGGTTGAACAGAAGGTGGCGGGGATCCGCGAGACCCTCAAATATTGATAGAAACTGGAGCTCCAAGAGGCTCGCTTCAAGCAGTGACGCGTCAAGCTATAGGGCAAGGCCGACGCCCTCGACGAGAAGCTAGCTGTGGCGGAGCATTGCGGGGAGGCCGCCGAGGCAGCTCGGGCTACCACTTAGGTCGAGCTGACTTCCCTTCATCAGCAGGTTGAAGGTTCATGGCCCTGGTGGAGAAATCCTTGGACGAGGCAAGCCGCCGTCGAACGCTGTAGCGTGAGCGCTCCTTGATGTTCGAGGACCTCAGGGTCAGGGCCGGTTGGCCCTAAGCAACATCTGCGACGAGAGCATCTCCCGCCCACATGAAGCCGATGACGCCGGCTACCTCAGCTTCTTCACCCAGGTCGTGGCTTGCCTCAAAGGCGGGGTCGTGAGGGCGCGCCAACTCGTCGGAGAGAAAAGTCGCGACCTTCTTGGGCGCATGTTCTCGCGTGTCTTCAGCCACCTTCTCAGCCTCGATCCCGACTTCGACTTCGATGCCACAATAGCCCCCATGCCGAAGTAACCCAAGGCGTCTTGGCGAACTGGGTGGATGACCTATGGACGACCTAATCGCAGAACTCGCCCTTGCCGATGATGTAGTTGCGCCCCCAACTGAAGTGGACGGAGCTGATGATGACAATGATGATAGCGATGCTGACGGTAGCGCGTCTTGCTAGGCCTGTATTTCCCTGTTTTACTGTCAAGACTTTGAACATGACCCCGCGGGGATGTGAAAGTATTTTTGGAAGAATTTTTCCTGCGGCTTATTAAGTGATATCTGCACTCCCTGTTGTCGTCCTTCTTTTACTTTTCGTCCTCTCCTAACCCGAGAGTAGGGGTAACCGCCATTGCCATGCCTCGCCATGGTGCCTAGTTCAAGGGTCAGGAGGGGTCACCCATTGAGGGTCCCGGACGATGTGCGCTTGAGAGCGCCTCGCGAGGATCCAGAGAGGTATGCGCGCGAGCAAGGCCACGACTGTTGTGGCCTGGGCCCCAGGGCGCTTTTAGCACTGGCGGGCGCACCATGCCCAGCCCCCGCTCGCATGGCGCGATGGGCCGAACCACGAGCGTTTGTCATCTCTCACAAAAACGGAAACCAAATGAAGGAAAATAGCTAGGAGAATGAAGAGCCAGGAACACCCCCCCCCCCTTTTTCCAATAACAACGCAAAAGCTGCAAGTTTATCTCAAGGAACAGCAGATTCAGCTACAAGATAAGGCAAGGAAAAAGGCCGCGTTTGGCACCTGTGCTAGTCTTCTGGTCTTCTCCTGGCGCAGAGCATGGGGCCTCCACTGGGTGTGGGCATAGCCATTGGGGGCAGTGTCATCTGCCAGCGCGGAGCATGGGGCTTCCACTGGGACGTGGGCGGGAGCCCCCATGAGGCTTAGGGGAAGCGCTCAAGAGACTCTGGGGCGTGTATAGCCCCACTCATTATTATGTGAGAGTGTCACGAGCATAGACTTGAGGGGTGCTTATTGTCCCCTCGGCGGGGACCTCTCCCCGTGCATGCCCCGACCACCATTGGGGCGTCCGGAAACCAGGACAGGACCAAGGGGTAAGGGGTACGCGAGCAGTGATCATGTGGTTGAAGGCCCTCGACCGGGGAAGGGCTCGCTAGCGCCTTCCCCGGCGGAGGACCCACTTCTGGATGGCACGCGCCACCATAGTGGTGGCGCCCTGCGCCTCGCGTGAGGGGAGCCCTGGCACCAGGCTCCTCCCCGCACGACCTCCCAGCATGCTCTGCCCGTTGGAGGCGGGGCCAATGTCCGAAGGTGCGCCACCATGGCGCGGTTTACTTGCAATCCAAGGTTAGCGCGACATATTCCAAAGGTATTGGTTATAACCGATGATTGTTGCTATCGAAGGCACCGGTGAGGCATTGGGTCAGCTCGTAAGATGCCCCGGCCCCGCGTGTCCCGACGTTTGAGCTGATAAGGGGAACGCGCGCGGGCCTCTCCTTTGCTTGTACAACGGTCCCACCGATGGCAGCACAGAGGCACCAGGGGCCATCATCCTCAGGCCAGCCCCCGGTCCCTCCAGTCCGCCGCCCACCATCTACGGTGCCTAGTCACGGCGACCAGGGGGTGGCCACTCCTGGAGGGGCTGCTGATCCCAATCGTATTATTGGGGGACGCATCTTGAGCCGGGCTGGCGGTGACACACACAAGATCACCACCACGAGACCCTCCGGAAGGACGAGCTGATACATCTACAACGTATCTATAATTTTTGATTGTTCCATGCTATTATATTATCTGTTTTGGATGTTTCATATGCATTAATATTCTATTTTATATTATTTTTGGGACTAACCTATTAACCTAGAGCCCAGTGCTAGTTCCTGTTTTTTCTTGGTTTTTGAGTTTCACAAAAAAGGAATACCAAACGAGTCCAAACGGAATAAAACCTTCTTGATGATTTTTCTTGGACCAAAAGACAACCAGGAGACTTAGAGATGAAGTCGGAGGAGCCACGAGGTGGCCACAAGGATGGAGGGCGCGCCCAGGGGGTAGGGCACGCCCCCACCCTTGTTGGCCCCTCGTGCACCTCCTGACCTAATTCTTGCGCCTATATATTCACACATATCCCCAAACTAAGAAGGGCATCCACGAAAACACTTTTCCACTGCCGCAACCTTCTGTATCCGTGAGATCCCATCTAGGGACCTTTTCAGGCACCCTGTCGGAGGGGGATTCGATCATGGAGGGCTTCTACATCAACTCTATTGCCCTTTCGATGAAGCGTGAGTAGTTTACCTCAGACCTACGGGTCCATAGCTAGTAGCTAGATGGCTTATTCTCTCTCTTTGATTCTAAATACCATGTTCTCCTTGATGTTTTGGAGATCTATTCGATGTAATACCTTTTTGCGGTGTGTTTGCCGAGATCCGATGAATTGTGGATTTACAATCAGCTTATCTATAAATATTATTTGAATCTTCTCTGAATTCTTATATGCATGATTTTATATCTTCATAATTCACTTCGAACTATCAGTTTGGTTTGGCCAACTAGATTGGTTTTTCTTGCAATGGAAGAAGTGCTTAGCTTTGGGTTCAATCTTGTGGTGTCCTTTCCCAGTGAAAGTAGGGGCAGCAAGGCACATATTGTATTGTTGCCATCGAGGATAAAAATATGGGGTTTTCATCATATTGCTTGATTTAATTCCTCTACACCATGTCATCTTGCTTAATGCGTTACTCTGTTCTTTATGAACTTAATACTCTAGATGCATGTTGGATAGCGGTCGATGTCTGGAGTAATAGTAGTAGATGCAGAATCATTTCGGTCTACTTGACATGGACGTGGTGCATATATTCATAATCATTGCCTTAGATATCATAATAACTTTGCACTTTTCTATCAATTGCTCGGCCGTAATTTGTTCACCCACCGTACTATTTACTATCTTGAGAGAAGCCTCTAGTCAAACCTATGGCCCCCAGGTCTATTTTCCATCATATAAGTTTCCGATCTACAATATTAGTTTCTGATCTACTATTTTGCAATCTTTTAGTTTCTGTTCTATAAACCAAAAATACCAAAAATATGTACTCTACCGTTTATCCATATCTATCAGATCTTACTTTTGCAAGTAACCATGAAGGGATTGACAACCCCTTTATTGTGTTGAGTGCAAGTTGTTTGATTGTTTGTGCAGGTATTCGGTGACTTGTGTGTTGTCTCCTACTGGATTGATACCTCGGTTCTCAAACTAATGGAAATACGTATCTCTACTTTGCTGCATCACCCTTTCCTCTTCAAGGGAAAAACCAACGCAAGCTCAAGAAGTAGCAGGCAGAAATTATGGCGCCGTTGTCCGGGAGATCTATGCCAAGTTAAGACATACCAAGTACCCATCACAAACTCTCATCTCTTGCATTACATTATTCACCATTCGCCTCTTGTTTTCCTCTCCCCCACTGCTAAAATGATTTTCGAAAAGATTTGCCTTTTCTTCGCCCCTCTTCCGTCGTCTTCTTTGCTTGCCTTTTGTGTTCTCGTGTGTTGAATTGCTTGTTTTGTCATGGTGGCTCAAGAGAATACCAAATTGTGTGACTTTTCCAACACCAATAGTAATGATTTTATTAGTACTCTGATTTCTCACGCTACTAATGCGGAATCTTGTGAAATTAATGCCGCTTTGCTGCATCTTGTTATGAAAGATCAATTTTCCGGCCTTCCTAGTGAAGATGTCGCATCCCATCTAAACAATTTCGTTGATTTGTGTGATATGCAAAAGAAAAAAGATGTGGATAACGATATTGTTAAATTGAAGCTATTTCCGTTCTCACTTCGAGATCGGGCTAAAACTTGGTTTTCATCTTTGCCTAAAAATAGTATTGATTCATGGAATAAGTGTAAATATGCTTTTATTTCCAAGTATTTTCCTACCGCTAAGATTATCTTCCTTAGGAACAATATTATGAATTTTAAGCAACTTGATCATGAACATGTTGCACAATCTTGGGATAGGATGAAATTGATGATACGAAATTGCCCTACTCATGGTTTGAATTTGTGGATGGTTATACAAAATTTTATGCCGGATTGAATTTTGCTTCTAGAAATCTTTTAGATTCGGCCGCGGGAGCTACTTTTATGGAAATTACTTTAGGAGAAGCTACTAAACTCCTAGATTATATTATGGTTAATTATTCCAATGGCATACCGAAAGATCTTCCACTAGTAAAAAGGTGCATGCAATTGAAGAGATTAATGTTTTGAGTGGAAAGATGGATGAGCTTATGAATTTTTTTCTAGAAAGAGTGCTCCTATTGATCCTAATGATATGCCTTTGTATACTTTGATTGAGAATAATATTGAATCTATGGATGTGAATTTTGTTGGTAGGAACAATTTTGGTAATAACGCGTATAGAGGTAATTTTAATCCTAGGCCATTCCCTAGTAATTCCTCTAATAATTATGGTAATTCCTACAACAATTCTTATGGAAATTATAATAAGATGCCCTCTAATTTTGATAATAGTGTTAAAGAATTTATGAGTTTGCAAAAGAATTTCAATGCTTTGATTGAAGAAAAATTGCTTAAGATTGATGATTTGGCTAGGAACGTGGATAGAATTTCTCTTGATGTTGATTCTTTGAAACTTATATCTATTCCACCCAAGCACGATATCAATTAGTCTCTCAAAGCTATGAGAATTTCCATTGATGAGTGCAAAGAAAGAACCACTAAGATGGGTGCTAAGCGAGATTGGTTTGTAAAAACGTGTTCTTCTAGTTTTCGTGAAAATAAAGATGAAGATCTTAAAGTGATTGATGTGACTCCTATTGAATATTTGTTTTCCAATATAAATCTTAATAAAGATGGGACTGGATATGATTCAACTTTAGTTAAAAGTCGTCCCAATGATACGGAGTTTTTAGATCTTGATGCAAAAATTGATAAAAGTAGGATTGGAGAGGTCAAATCTTTAAGTAGCAATGAACCCACTATTTTGAATTTCAAGGAACTTAATTATGATAATTGTCCTTTAATAGATTGTATTTCCTTGTTACAATACATGTTGAATTCTCCTCATGCTTATAATCAAAACAAAGCTTTTACTAAATGTAACGTTGATGTTATGATGCAATCTTTTGAAAAAAAGATTGAATTGGAAGCTTCTATCCCTAGAAAACTTTATGATGAGTGGGAACCTACTATTAAAATTAAGATTAAAGATATGAGTGCCATGCTTTGTGTGATTTGGGTGCTAGTGTTTCCACGATTCAAAAACTTTATGTGATGTGTTAGGTTTCCATGAATTTGATGATTGTTCTTTAAATTTGCATCTTGCGGATTCCACTATTAAGAAACCTATGGGAATGATTAATGATGTTATTATTATTGCAAATAGGAATTATGTGCCCATATATTTCGTTGTTCTTGATATTGATTGCAATCCTACATGTCCTATTATTCTTGGTAGACCTTTCCTTAGAACGATTGGTGCAATTATTGATATGAAAGAAGGAAATATTAGATTTCAATTTTCATTAAAGAAGGGTATGGAACACTTTCCAAGAAAGAAAATTAAATTTCCTTATGAAACTATTATGAGAACCACTTATGGATTGCATACCAAAGATGAGAATACCTAGATCTATTCGTGCTTTATGCCTAGCTAAGGGCTTTAAACAATGGCGCTTGTTGGGAGGCAACCCAATTTTATTTTTATTTTTGCTTTTTAGGTTCAGTTTTGCAATAAATAATTCATCTAGCTTCTGGTTAGATGTGGTTTTATGTTTTAGTTATTGTTTGTGCCAAGTAAGACCTTTGGGAAAGCTTACGGTGATAGTTGATTTGATCTTGCTGAAAAACAGAAACTTTTGAACTCAGGAAAACAATTCTAATTTTTAACAGAAGCGTGATAAAATACTGATTCTTGTTGCACACAATTAACTAAAAAATTCTTAGGTTGTCCTAATTTTTCAGAATTTTTGGAGTTTCAGAAGTATTCTAAATATCCAGATTACTACAGATTGTTCTGTTTTTGACAGATTTTGTTTTCTTTGTGTTGTTTTCTTATTTTGATGAATCTATGGGTAGTATCGGGGGGTATGAACCATGGAAATGTTGGAATACAGTAGATATTACACCAATATAAATAAATAATGAGTTCACGACAGTACCAAAAGTGGTGATTTATTTTCTTATACTAATGGAGCTTATGAGATTTTCTGTTGAGTTTTGTGTTGTGAAGTTTTCAAGTTTTGGGTCAAGATTTGATGGACTATGGAATAAGGAGTGGCAAGAGCCTAATCTTGGGATGACCAAGGCACTCCAAGGTAATATTCAAGGGCAACCAAGAGCCTAAGCTTGGGGGTGCCCCGTAAGGCATCCCCTCTTTCGTCTTCGTCTATCGGTAATTTTACTTGAGACTATATTTTTATTCACCACATGATATGTGTTTTGCTTGGAGCGTCTTGTATGATTCGAGTCTTTTCTTTTAGTTTGCCATAATCATCCTTGCTGTACACACCTTTGAGAGAGACACACATGAATCATGATTTATTAGAATACTCCATGTGCTTCACTTTATATCTTTTGAGCTAGGCAATTTTGCTCTAGTGCTTCACTTATATCTTTTTAGAGCACGGCGGTTGTTTTATTTTATAGAAATTGTTGAACTCTCTTGCTTCGTTTATATTATTTTGAGAGTCTTTAAACAACATGGTAATTTGCTTTGGTTATAAATTTAGTATGATAGGCATCCAAGAGGGATATACTAAAAACTTCCATATAAAGTGCATTGAATACTGTGAGAAGTTTGATTCCTTATGATTTTTTTGAGATATAAAGATGGTGATATAAGAGTCATGCTAGTGAGTAATTATGAATTTGAGAAATACTTGTGTTAAAGTTTGTCATTCCTGTAGCATGCACGTATGGTGAACCATTATGTGATGAAGTCGAAGCATGATTTATTGATTGATTGTCTTCCTTATGAGTGGCGGTCGGGGACGAGCGATGGTCTTTTCCTACCAATCAATCCCCCTAGGAGCATGCACGTAGCACTTCATTTTGATAACTAATAGATTTTTGCAATAAGTATGTGAGTTCTTTATGACTAATGTTGAGTTCATGGATTATACGCACTCTCACCCTCCCACCATTGCTAGCCTCTCTAGTACCGTACAACTTTCACCGGTACCATAAACCCACCATATACCTTCTTCAAAGCAGACACCATACCTACCTATTATGGAATTTCCATAGCCATTTCGAGATATATTGTTGTGCAACTTTCCACCGTTCCATTTATTATGACACGTTCCATCATTGTCATATTGCTTTGCATGATCATGTAGTTGACACCGTATTTGTGGCAAAGCCACCGTTCATAATTCTTTCATACATGTCACTCTTTATTCATTGCACATCCCGGTACACCACCGGAGGCATTAATATAGAGTCATATTTTGTTCTAAGTATCGATTTGTAATTCTTGAGTTGTAAGTAAAAAAAGTGTGATGATCTTCATTACTGGAGCATTGTCCCATGTGAGGAAAGGATGATGGATACTATGATTCCCTCACAAGTCGGCATGAGAGTACGTACGAATAAAAAAAGAGGCCATGTCGGTGTACTAGAGTAGGGGTACCCTAGTATCCCGAACTTGTTGTAACGCCCGGATAATCTTGCTACAGTAATCCCACGCTAATCATGGCACGTCATCCCGATTACTGTTGCTTTCCTCGCAATAATTCGAAACCGTTCAAATTCAAAATTCAAATTGATGAAAACAATAAAAGTTTTCAAAATTTAAAATAAAATTGTTCGGTGGTTGACGAATATTACAAAGGTAATTATAGTGCAACAGACGTATTTTTATAAAATGGCTAAATGGATTAAATGTTTTAAACAGAAAAGAAATAATAAAAGAAAATACAAAAGGAAAAAAAACAAAACAAAAGGAG
>NC_041381.1:364624783-364633755 GCF_002162155.2 Triticum dicoccoides | reverse complement strand
CCCACCACCTCGCCCCGACCTCGCTTCGTCCGCCCCGACGCACCGCCCGGCCACCACCGCCTCCTTCCCGCGGCTCCTAGCCGCGCCCGCCAGGGCCGTCGCCGTCCGGGGCCTTCCCTGCTCCCCGCCCCCTGCCGCTGTCGGGCGAGGCCGCCGACGCAGCTGGGCCTCGCGCCCTCGCTGCGGTGCCCAGTGCCCAGTCGGGCTCGCACCCGCACCCGCACCGCCCTGTGCCCGCTAAGGCCCCCGGGCCACTGACTAGGGGGCCCCGCCCCAGAACGTTAAAAAAAATAAAACAAAAATATAAAAAAATAAATAAATAATAAAATAAATAAAAACAATAAATAAAATTAATAAAATTAAAATGATTTAATAAAATTATTAATTAATTAATTAATTAAGTTAATTAATCCGGTTTAATTAAATTAATTAACTAGTTAAGATTAATTAAACTGTAATTAGATTAACCTAAACCCTAATTAACCTAAATAGAGAATGACACGTGGGTCCCACTGGACCCACATGTCAGGGTTGACTCAGTCAACCTCTGTTGACTGCTGACGTCAGCATGACATCATGCTGACGTCATAAATACCTTTTTTCGAATTAATTAAATAAATAATTAAATTCCAAAATTGCTAAAATCTTTTAAAAATCATATCTTTTAATCCGTAACTCGGATTAAAATATTTTCAACATGAAAGTTGCTCAGAACGACGGGACGAATTCGGTTACGCAGTCCGTTCGTCCGCCACACCCCCCTAACCTATCGAACCCGCAACTTTCCCCCTCCGGCTCCTCTGCCCGAAAACACGAAACACCGGGAATACTTTCCCGGATGATTCCCCCTTAACCAGTACCACCTCATACCACGTTAGGGCACGACTAGCATCGCTTCTTGACATGTCATGCCTCGATATGCATCTGTTTACTTGGTATTCATTGTTTCTTCCCCCTCTTCTCTCCGGTAGACTACGAGACCGACGCTGCTGCTGCCCAGTTCGACTACGGAGTTGACGACCCCTCTCTCTTGCCAGAGCAACCAGGCAAGCCCCCCCCCCTTGATCACCAGATATCGCCTATTCTTCTCTATACTGCTTGCATTAGAGTAGTGTAGCATGTTACTGCTTTCTGTTGATCCTAATCTGATGCATAGCCTGACATTGTTGCTACACCTGTTGATACCTTACCTGCAATCCTAAATGCTTAGTATAGGATGCTAGTTTATCATCATTGGCCCTACATTCTTGTCAGTCTGCCTTGCTATACTATCGGGCCGTGATCACCTGGGAGGTGATCACGGGTATATACTATACATACATACATACTATACAGATGGTGACTAAAGTCGGGTCAGCTCGAAGAGTACCCGCGAGTGATTCACGGATTGGGGGATGAAAGGACCTTTGTCCCGACGGCCCTCTGGGTGGATCTTTGTGGCGGAGCGACAGGGCAGGTTAAGACCGCCTAGGAGAGAGGTGGGCCTGGCCCTGTTCGGCGTTCGCGGATACTTAACACGCTTAACGAGATCTTGGTATTTGATCTGAGTCGCCTACGAGCCTATACGCACTAACCATCTACGCGGGAGTAGTTATGGGTATCCCGGCGTCGTGGTATCAGCCGAAGCACTTCAGACGTCAGCGACGGAGCGGCGTGCGCCGGATTGGAACGTAAGCCTGCTCTTGTATTAAGGGGGCTAGTTCTGCTTCCGGCCGCCCACGCAACGTGCAGGTGTGCTATGGGCGATGGGCCCAGACCCCTGTGCGCTTAGGTTTAGACCGGCATGCTGGCCTCTCTGCTTTGCCTAGGTGGGGCTGCGACGTGTTGATCTTCCGAGGCCGGGCATGACCCAGGAAAGTGTGTCCGGCCAAATGGGATCGAGCGTGTTGGGCTATGTGGTGCACCCCTGCAGGGAAGTTTAATCTATTCGAATAGACGTGATCTTCGGTAACAGGATGACTTGGAGTTGTACCTTGACCTTATGACAACTAGAACCGGATACTTAATAAAACACACCCTTCCAAGTGCCAGATACAACCGGTGGTCGCTCTACCTCAGGGATATGAGGAGGGGATCGCCGGGTAGGATTATGCTATGAGATGCTATTTGGAGATGCTACTTGGAGGATTTCAATCTACTCTCTTCTACTTGTTGCAAGATGGTGGCTGCGAGAAGCGTAGTCTTCGACAGGATTAGCTATCCCCCTCTTATTCTGGCATTCTGCAGTTCAGTCCACTGATATGGCCTCCTTACACATATACCCATGCATATGTAGTGTAGTTCCTTGCTTGCGAGTACTTTGGATGAGTACTCACGGTTGCTTTCTTCCCCCTTTTTCCCCTTTCCTTTCTTTCTGGTTGTCGCAACCAGATGCTGGAGTCCAGGAGCCAGATGCCACCATCGACGACGACCCCTACTACACTGGAGGTGCCTACTACTACGTGCTGCCCGCTGATGACGACCAGGAGTAGCTTAGGAGGATCCCAGGCAGGAGGCCTGCGCCTCTTTCGATCTGTATCCCAGTTTGTGCTAGCCTTCTTAAGGCATACTTGTTTAACTTATGTCTGTACTCAGATATTGTTGCTTCCGCTGACTCGTCTATGATCGAGCACTTGTATTCGAGCCCTCGAGGCCCCTGGCTTGTATTATGATGCTTGTATGACTTATTTATGTTTTAGAGTTGTGTTGTGATATCTTCCCGTGAGACCCTGATCTTGATCGTACACATTTGCGTGCATGATTAGTGTACGATTAAATCGGGGGCGTCACAAGTTGGTATCAGAGCCGACTGCCTGTAGGAATCCCCCTTCCACACTCCTTGGCCGAAGTCGAGTCTAGTCACTACAAAACTTTTACTAACATGGCTGTGAGCCTTACGGGCCCACGTCGCCATTGGGGGGTACTAGGGTCTTTTACTCCTCGACCTTTACTCTGGGACTCTGAACTCTTTTCTACTCGGGTTAAACGAATTTACTAACTCTAACATTAGGATCCCGTTACCACGTTCACCCCAAAGTTGGATAAGCCATAGTTATTCTGCAGGATAGCATTTTGAATAGTGCCCGTGTTGTCATTTGACTCCATTGAAACATCTTTGTTTTCAGATGGAACCCGCGAGGCAGGTCGTGCGCCACACTGCGGCCATTGGTGCCTCAGGATCACCTGATGTGCTAGCTGATATGATGACCTATCTGGGTTATCGCTGGCACCCTGAGTACACCGTCTACGAGGAGTACCAGGACTTTAACCAGGAGCAGTACCGTGCCATCGTCCACCTCTACTCTCGGGAGTATGAGTCCACTACCGTGCTGCACACCGCTCATGGTGTTGGAGTGACCATCGAGATGGCAGTCCACGATGCGGCTCATGCTGCTCTGACACGTCTTCGTGGAGAGTATCAGGCATTGGACACTTCCCCTTTCAGGCACATTCCTATCGCATCTGACGTTGGTGCGGAGGGATACTACACTGCCGCCTACTCCACCGTCACCCGAGAGCCTTTCCACCATCAGCGCCTGGTTCTGCATGCTGATGGGCTGGACCGAGCTAACAGAGCTCTTCGCCACGAGTTGTACACCACTCGTCAGCACCTTTACAGGGCTCTGACGCGGTTGCACCCCTTTGTCCGGTCTGGACAGCTGCCGCGTTCTTCGATCTACCCAGCCAGGACCGTGATGCCCCACGGTGTCGGATGGCCAGAGGTGGGAGGCTACTCTCCCGCACTTGGTCCTCTTATGCCACCTGAGCGTCGGGTTCTACACCAGAGTATCCGCGGCCCCCAGGCCACTGACGTGGAGGACTATCCGTTGCCTCACTACCAGCTGTCAGGTTACAGCTACCTTCACAGTACCTCCTGGGACTGATGTAGTCTTGTTCATTAGTCTTAGATGCACTCGCGAGCCTGCGTGCCGCCTATGATGACTTAGTCTATGTACGGAACTCTGTGTACTGAACTATATGTCCGACCCCTTTTGTAAGTTATGCCGACTATCTATGTGGTATCTGTCGTGCTCCTTTCATTATGCATGTTTCATCATGAATGACTCTTGTCTATGCAAATTTCTCAATACTGAACTACCCCTATTGTATATTAGCAGGATGGTTAGACCAGCTGGTCGTGGTCATGGTGGCAACTTCCCACCACCGCCTGAGTACATGGCTGGTATGATCCAACAGCTTGAGATGAATCGCCAGTTCATGGAAAACATGATGGCTCAGTTTCCTCGCCCCAATATGAACCAGCATCCAAACACAACAACTCTGCAGGATTTCATACGCCTCAACCCAAGTGTGTACCGCAGCTCAACCCAGCCGCTTGATGCTGATGACTGGCTCCGTGACGTTACCTATGAGATGGAGTCTGCTGATGTAGCCCCTGCCAGCTATGTCACTTTTGCTTCCTTCTTCCTGAAGGGACCCGCAGCGCAATGGTGGGACAGCCACAGGCGTACTCTGCCAGTTGGGACAATCATCTCCTGGCCAGACTTTCAGGCTGCCTTCCGTGCCCGCTTCATTCCTCAGGGAATCATGGACATGAAGAAGCGTGAGTTCCGCAACCTCACACAGGGCAACAAAACTGTGGAAGCTTATCAGCGGGAGTTTCTGGACTTATCCCGCTATGCTGAAGAAGACATTGCAACTGATGCTCGCAGACAGGAGAAGTTCCGTGAAGGCCTTCAAGCTGACATCAAGCTCACACTTCTAGTGCATGACTTTGCCGATTTTGCCACCTTGGTGAACAAGGCCATCAATGTCGAGACTGGTCTGCAAGAACACCAGAGCTCTCAAAGGCGCAACCGTGACGCGGGCTCATCTTCGGGCCCGCCCTCGCAGAAACGTAAGATATGGATCCCGAACAGCATGTACCGTCCAAATGCACCTGCCCCAAGGCAGTCTTATGCCGCACCTCGTCTGCCGGCTGCTCCAACTAGGCAGCCGAGGCTTCCAGCTCCGCCACCCCAA
The DNA here is from genome assembly GCF_002162155.2 of Triticum dicoccoides. Lineage (NCBI taxonomy): Eukaryota > Viridiplantae > Streptophyta > Magnoliopsida > Poales > Poaceae > Triticum > Triticum dicoccoides. Next base: position 364,628,793 of record NC_041381.1, on the reverse strand, counting down.
GCTCCTGTTCACACTCCCAATAATGGCCTGTGCTACAAGTGTGGTCAACCAGGTCACCGTGCTAGGGATTTCTTTCAGAATCAGAATCAACTGGCCCTTCCAGCTACTGGCCGTGGAAACAACCAGGCCCGCAACAACAATGCCAAGTCTTATGGCCGTGCTCATGCCAACCACGTTGATCTGAATGAAGCTCAAGACCAGCCTGCTACTGTGATGGGTACACTCCTCGTAAATTCAGTACCTGCATCTGTTTTATTCGATACAGGTGCATCGCATTCATTCATGTCAGAAGATTTTGCATGCTTGCACGACATTAAATGTGAGGACATGAATGCTTCACTATTAGTACACACTCCTGCGGGCCAATGTCGAACCTCCATGATTTGCAACGACGTCCCTATAGAAATCGAAGGACTGGAATTCCTTGTCTCTCCTATCGTACTGAAGTCCTGTAGCATTGATCTCATTCTGGGAATGAATTGGTTAAAAGCGCATACTGCTTCTATCGTTTGCGCCACCAAGACCGTCCATCTGCTACACCCTTCTGATGAGATAATAAGCTACAATGCCCATCTGGTTAAGAATGCCGAGGTAAGGCTCTATGCATTGAATGCATTGAACGCCGCACCACTCGAGGGCATTGAAAACATTCCCGTCGTGCGTGACTTCCTCGACGTCTTTCCAGAAGAACTCCCAGGGATTCCCCTCGCTAGAGCTGTCGAATTCGTCATCGACTTGAAACCAGGCACTACTCCTATAGCCAAGCGACCCTACAAGATGCCGCCGCATGAACTCCTTGAGCTTAAGGAGGAAATCGATAACTCTCTTCGAAGTGGTTTCATTCGCCCAAGTTGCTCTCCTTGGGGAGCACCTTCTCTCTTTGTCAAGAAGAAAGATGGGACAAACCGATTGGTCCAGGACTACCGTCCTATAAATCAAGCTACCATTCAGAATAAGTATCCTCTTCCTCGGATCAATGATCTGTATGATCAATTGGCTGGTTCATCAGTGTTCTCTAAACTCGACTTGAGGTTGGGTTACCACCAGATCCGTGTTCGTGAGGAAGATATCCCCAAGACCGCCTTTGTGACTCGTTATGGTTCATACGAGTACACCGTCATGTCTTTCGGCTTAACCAATGCTCCAGCCACCTTCTCTCGCCTGATGAACTATATATTCATGGATTACCTCGACAAGTTCGTCGTGGTTTATCTGGATGATATTCTGGTATTTTCCAAGAACGAAGAGGAACATGCTGAACATCTTCGCCTCGTGCTGGAAAAGCTACGAGAGCATCAACTTTATGCCAAGTTCTCCAAATGTGAATTCTGGCTTCCCGAAGTAACCTACCTCGGGCATGTCATCTCTAAGGATGGTATTGCCGTCAACCCTGAACGAGTTCAGGCTATTCTCGATTGGACTCCTCCGAAGAACGTTAAGCAAGTCAGAAGTTTTCTCGGTCTCGCCAGCTACTGCTGTCGATTCGTCGAGAACTTCTCCAAGATTGCCAGGCCTCTGACTAACCTATTGCATAAGGGCGTCAAGTTCCAATGGACAGATAAATGTCAGGAAAGTTTCCAGGCACTCAAGGAAAAGTTGACTTCTGCCCCAGTACTAGCTCCTCCTGATACTAAGAAGGACTTCGTCATTTACTGCGACGCTTCCCGTCAAGGACTAGGCTGTGTCCTAATGCAAGAGCGCAAAGTGGTTGCTTATGCCTCTCGGCAATTGCGCCCTCACGAAGAGAACTACCCAGTTCATGACCTCGAACTTGCTGCTGTCATTCATGCACTAAAACAGTGGCGACATTACCTACTCGGTAATCGTTGCGAGATCTTCACTGACCACCAAAGTCTGAAGTATCTATTTACTCAGCCAGACCTGAACCTCCGTCAGCGGAGATGGATGGAGATTGTTGCAGACTTTGATTTGGGTATTTCCTATACCCCAGGCAAGGCTAATGTAATGGCTGATGCCTTGAGCCGCAAGTCTTACTGCAACCACCTCCAGGTTCACAAGGTTCAGCCCTCACTTGTTGAAGAATTCAGAAAGCTAAACCTCCATATTGTTCCTCCGGGTGCACTCGCTCCCCCTCCTCCGGAGTTCCGCAAGATGAATCTCCGTGTTGTTTCCCAGGGTTCCCTCTATACCCTGGCTATTGAGCCCGATCTCGTGGGCACCATTAAGACAATGCAGGGATTTGACTCTGAAGTCTACAAGATTAAGCAAGACCTCCAAGAAGGAAGTCCCTCATCCTTCACTATTGCTGATGATGGCGCCTTGTACTTCAAAGGCCGCCTAGTGGTGCCATGTAAGAAGGAAAACCTGAATATGACCCAGGAGGTTATGAAAGAAGCTCATGATACGCCTCTTTGTATCCATCCTGGTAGTACGAAGATGTATCAAGACATCCGCCAGAGATTCTGGTGGTCTAACATGAAGCAAGACATTGCTCGTTATGTTGCTGAATGTGACGTTTGCCGTCGTATCAAAGCAGTACATCAAAGGCCTGCTGGAACTCTGCAACCTATATCTATTCCGGAATGGAAATGGGACCATGTCGAGATGGACTTCGTTACTGGATTCCCCAAATCGCAGAAAGGCAATGATGCTATTCTTGTCGTCATTGACCGACTTTCTAAAGTTGCACATTTTCTGGCTGTCAAGGAAACGATCATTGCTAGTCAGCTGGCAAACCTCTACATGACCAGAATTGTCTCGCTTCACGGTATTCCATTGGTTGTCAGTTCAGACCGTGGCAGTTTATTCACTTCAAGATTCTGGGCAAGTTTCCAAGAAGCTATGGGCACTCATCTGTCTTTCAGCACTGCTTTTCATCCTCAGTCACAAGGGCAAGTTGAACGTGTCAACCAAGTTCTCGAAGACATGCTTCGAGCTTGTGTTATTTCCTTCGGCAAGAAATGGGAGGAATCTCTTCCGTATGCTGAGTTCTCTTATAATAATAGCTATCAAGCTAGTCTGAAGATGGCCCCCTTCGAAGTGTTATATGGACGAAAGTGCCGAACCCCTCTGAACTGGTCAGAAACTGGGGAACGTCCACTCTTCGGTCCGGATATTATCCAACATGCCGAAGAGCAAGTCCGCATTATTCGCGAGAATCTCAAGACTGCTCAGTCACGCCAAAAGAGTAATTATGACCGTCATCATAAAGACATGGTCTATCAACCTGGCGAAAAGGCCTATCTTCGAGTTACACCAATGAAGGGTGCTCACCGCTTCGGGATCAAGGGCAAGCTAGCTCCTCGCTATATTGGCCCATTCACTATTCTCGAGAGGCGTGGAAAGGTGGCATATCAACTGGAGCTTCCGCCGAACCTTTCTCAGGTTCACGATGTGTTCCATGTGTCACAACTCCGCCGTTGCTTCAAGGACCCAATCCGAGTTGTGGATCATGAAGTGCTCGAATTGCAACAGGACCTCTCCTATACAGAGCATCCGGTCCGCATTCTCGACCAAGCTGAACGCCGCACACGTCAGAAGGCGATCAAGTTCCTGAAGGTCCAGTGGTCGAATCACTCTGAAGACGAAGCCACCTGGGAACGCAAGGATCGTCTTCGTGATGAATACCCCGCACCGTTTCCTTCTACCTCCTAAAATCTCGGGACGAGATTTCTTGTAGTGGAGGAGATTTGTAACGCCCGGATAATCTTGCTACAGTAATCCCATGCTAATCATGGCACGTCATCCCGATTACTGTTGCTTTCCTCGCAATAATTCGAAACCGTTCAAATTCAAAATTCAAATTGATGAAAACAATAAAAGTTTTCAAAATTTAAAATAAAATTGTTCGGTGGTTGACGAATATTACAAAGGTAATTATAGTGCAACAGACGTATTTTTATAAAATGGCTAAATGGATTAAATGTTTTAAACAGAAAAGAAATAATAAAAGAAAATACAAAAGGAAAAAAAAACAAAACAAAAGGAGGGAAGCCCCCCCCCTGCTGGACCGCAGCCCAGCTGGCCATCGGGCCAACCAGGCCGGCCCA
>NC_041381.1:364609430-364623821 GCF_002162155.2 Triticum dicoccoides | reverse complement strand
GCTGTCGGGCGAGGCCGCCGACGCAGCTGGGCCTCGCGCCCTCGCTGCGGTGCCCTCGGGCACGGGTGCCCAGTGCCCAGTCGGGCTCGCACCCGCACCCGCACCGCCCTGTGCCCGCTAAGGCCCCCGGGCCACTGACTAGGGGGCCCCGCCCCAGAACGTTTAAAAAAATAAAAAAATATATAAAAAAATAAATAAATAATAAAATAAATAAAAACAATAAATATAATTAATAAAATTAAAATGATTTAATAAAATTATTAATTAATTAATTAATTAATTAATTAAGTTAATTAATCCGGTTTAATTAAATTAATTAACTAGTTAAGATTAATTAAACTTTAATTAGATTAACCTAAACCCTAATTAACCTAAATAGAGAATGACAGGTGGGTCCCACTGGACCCACATGTCAGGGTTGACTCAGTCAACCCCTGTTGACTGCTGACGTCAGCATGACATCATGCTGACGTCATAAATACCTTTTTTCGAATTAATTAAATAAATAATTAAATTCCAAAATTGTTAAAATCTTTTAAAAATCATATCTTTTAATCCGTAACTCGGATTAAAATATTTTCAACATGAAAGTTGCTCAGAACGACGGGACGAATTCGGATATGCAGTTCGTTCGTCCGCCACACCCCCCTAACCTATCGAACCCGCAACTTTCCCCCTCCGGCTCCTCTGCCCGAAAACACGAAACACCGGGAATACTTTCCCGGATGATTCCCCCTTAACCAGTACCACCTCATACCACGTTAGGGCACGCCTAGCATCGCTTCTTGACATGTCATGCCTCAATATGCATCTGTTTACTTGGTATTCATTGTTTCTTCCCCCTCTTCTCTCCGGTAGACTACGAGACCGACGCTGCTGCTGCCCAGTTCGACTACGGAGTTGACGACCCCTCTCTCTTGCCAGAGCAACCAGGCAAGCCCCCCCCCCTTGATCACCAGATATCGCCTATTCTTCTCTATACTGCTTGCATTAGAGTAGTGTAGCATGTTACTGCTTTCTGTTGATCCTAATCTGATGCATAGCCTGACATTGTTGCTACACCTGTTGATACCTTACCTGCAATCCTAAATGCTTAGTATAGGATGCTAGTTTATCATCATTGGCCCTACATTCTTGTCAGTCTGCCTTGCTATACTATCGGGCCGTGATCACCTGGGAGGTGATCACGGGTATATACTATACATACATACATACTATACAGATGGTGACTAAAGTCGGGTCAGCTCGAAGAGTACCCGCGAGTGATTCACGGATTGGGGGCTGAAAGGACCTTTGTCCCGACGGCCCTCTGGGTGGATCTTTGTGGCGGAGCGACAGGGCAGGTTGAGACCGCCTAGGAGAGAGGTGGGCCTGGCCCTGTTCGGCGTTCGCGGATACTTAACACGCTTAACGAGATCTTGGTATTTGATCTGAGTCGCCTACGAGCCTATACGCACTAACCATCTACGCGGGAGTAGTTATGGGTATCCCGGCGTCGTGGTATCAGCCGAAGCACTTCAGACGTCAGCGACGGAGCGGCGTGCGCCGGATTGGAACGTAAGCCTGCTCTTGTATTAAGGGGGCTAGTTCTGCTTCCGGCCGCCCACGCAACGTGCAGGTGTGCTATGGGCGATGGGCCCAGACCCCTGTGCGCTTAGGTTTAGACCGGCGTGCTGGCCTCTCTGCTTTGCCTAGGTGGGGCTGCGACGTGTTGATCTTCCGAGGCCGGGCATGACCCAGGAAAGTGTGTCCGGCCAAATGGGATCGAGCGTGTTGGGCTATGTGGTGCACCCCTGCAGGGAAGTTTAATCTATTCGAATAGACGTGATCTTCGGTAACAGGACGACTTGGAGTTGTACCTTGACCTTATGACAACTAGAACCGGATACTTAATAAAACACACCCTTCCAAGTGCCAGATACAACCGGTGGTCGCTCTACCTCAGGGATATGAGGAGGTGATCGCCGGGTAGGATTATGCTATGAGATGCTATTTGGAGATGCTACTTGGAGGATTTCAATCTACTCTCTTCTACTTGTTGCAAGACGGTGGCTGCGAGAAGCGTAGTCTTTGACAGGATTAGCTATCCCCCTCTTATTCTGGCATTCTGCAGTTCAGTCCACTGATATGGCCTCCTTACACATATACCCATGCATATGTAGTGTAGTTCCTTGCTTGCGAGTACTTTGGATGAGTACTCACGGTTGCTTTCTTCCCCCTTTTTCCCCTTTCCTTTCTTTCTGGTTGTCGCAACCAGATGCTGGAGTCCAGGAGCCAGATGCCACCATCGACGATGACCCCTACTACACTGGAGGTGCCTACTACTACGTGTTGCCCGCTGATGACGACCAGGAGTAGCTTAGGAGGATCCCAGGCAGGAGGCCTGCGCCTCTTTCGATCTGTATCCCAGTTTGTGCTAGCCTTCTTAAGGCATACTTGTTTAACTTATGTCTGTACTCAGATATTGTTGCTTCCGCTGACTCGTCTATGATCGAGCACTTGTATTCGAGCCCTCGAGGCCCCTGGCTTGTATTATGATGCTTGTCTGACTTATTTATGTTTTAGAGTTGTGTTGTGATATCTTCCCGTGAGACCCTGATCTTGATCGTACACATTTGCGTGCATGATTAGTGTACGATTAAATCGGGGGCGTCACACTTGTGCACGGGCAGTTGCAACGCCGCGCGGCAAGGCTTGCCGGACGACCGTCAGAGTCCTCTGTGGGTTCCTTTGGAGCCATTCAAGAACAAAGCATTCAAGATAAAGAGACAAGGCCCCCGCAAGAGGATCTTGCCGGGAAGAGACAAGGCCCCGGCAAGAGGAGCTTGCCGGGAAGGCCAACCACGACACTTCAAGAAACTTGCCTCGATGCACCGCACGTCCCGGCAAGGTCCGGTGAGCGACAAGCTTCTGGACTCGACAAGACGACGACCCCGACAAGGTACTCGCCGGGGGCCTGCTGCCACTCTGTACCCACGCTCCAGCGCACCCACCCGCGTGTCCCCATGAGGCTTCCTCAGGGGCGTGTGGCGGGAGCCTGTGCAACCAGGGGTACGCGGTGGCAAGCGGAGATGAAGAGAAGGCCATCGTGGCAAACGGTGGCGCTCCTAACGGTCACTTTTTGCACTGTTTAGGCAACTCAGACAGGCATTCAATGACCTTGTCCCCTGCCGTCAGAGTTAGGTAGGGTGCACTGTGTCCACAGTAGCGGTAGCTGCACCTACCGCATCCTTTTCCATTTTTATCCTTCTAGTCTACGTTGCCACCTGTCGGTGACCCCTTGAAAGTATAAAAGGAGGCCCAAGCGCAACGTAGAAGGGGTTCGGCTCATTCGAAACATCAGGAACACTCTCACGCTCGGTCTGGCAGCGTCCATCGCTCCTGAGCAAGAATTCAATACACACAAACAAGCAGCAGTAGGGTTTTACGCATCCGTGTGGCCCAAAGCTGGGTAAAACTGCTCGCGTGTACTGCCTCGATCCTCTCTTTGCGCGGCCTCCTCCCTCCTCTGAACCGAAAGGGGCCCGGTCCCCATAGGTGTTGGTGGATCAGTTTCCTTGACATCTTTGGCGCGCCAGGTAGGGGGCGTCGATATTGTGCGAACCCGATCCGGCGTGCACGCGAGCTAAATCTTCATCGTCTTCATCGACATGCCACCGAAGAAGAAGGATTCGGAGGCAGCTGTTCCGTCTGCGTCGCTTTCACCGCCTCCAGAACAAACGGGTGGTGGAGTGGACGCCGGCGGAAGAATGGGCGTCGACGAGGGAGCCCTCAGTGCGGCCAAGTCCAAGGACAAGGCGGCACAGACCTCGGCGTCCATGCGCGCACCGCGCCCCTCTCAGGAGGCGCGGAACCAGCAGCGTCATGGCGTTCGCAGCGCCATACGTCCGCTGGGCCAAGATCAAGCTGGTGGTTCTCGTGGCGCTCAAGACCAACATGCACGTCAACATGCTGGCTCGAGCGAAGTACGGTCGCCTGGACGGGACATTGCTCCTTCTAACGTGGTTAGGAGTCCGAGCACGCCCCACTCCTCGCACCGTTCACCTTCGCCGCCCACCACTCCAGCAGAAGCCTTGGCGCGAGCTCAACTGCTCCTAGACTATCCTCCGACAGCGGACAAGACTGACGAATGGAGGGCCACTATCCAGAGTCTCATCGGCTTCGCCAGCGGCGACACTGCGCGGCAACCAAGCACCTCGCTGCCGCGGCAGGACAGCCGGACGCGAGCCGATGGCAACAAGACCGGGGGAGGTGCGACTTCCATGCACTCTCCACTACGAAGGCCAAAATCGCCGACTCGCCGGGTCCACCCCGACAGCGGCTCCACCGCGTCGTCGGACCCACGAGCTCGTCGCGACCAGTGCCAAGTTCTCCATGAACGACAACAAGAAGACGCTCAAACCCGCATCGAGCGCCGAAGAGAAGCGCGACATCAATCCGACAAGCACGTTGGGCCCTCTGTTGACATGCATGCGCCAGGGGAACCCGGCGATCTGCCGTACGCGGTAGGTTGTCCTGCGTTCACCCATGAGCTGCGGCAAGTCCAGTGGCCCAACACAAAGAATTTCAAACCAGACGTACCAGAGAAGTACGACGGCAAGACGCATCCGTCGGAGTTTCTCAGCATCTACACCATCGCGGTGCAGGCTGCCGGGGGACGGGACGACAAGATCCTTGCCAACTACTTCCCACTGGTACTCAAGCCCAACGTCAGGTCCTGGCTCATGCACTTGCCGGACAATTCCATCTCCTCTTGGGCAGATTTATGCCATCAGTTTGTCGGCGCCTTTACAGGCGGCCACAAGCCACATGGCCAAGAGAGCGATCTTCATCTGCTCGCCCAGAAGGAAGGAGAGCCACTGCGCAAGTACATTCAGAGATTCAGCCATGTACAGCACAACATCCCAGACGTCCACCCCGCCGCGATCATCAGCGCGTTCCATCAGAACGTGCGAAACCGAAGGATGAGGGAGGAGATGGCGATGTGTAAGATCAGAGACGTCAGCGAGCTTTACGCCCTGGCCGACAAGTGCGCACGCGCTGAAGAGGGGAGGAGGCTCCCCGGAGAGAGTACAGGAGCAGGAGGATCCGACAGTGAGGATGCCGCCCCGACAAGGAAAGGCCGGCGGCGGAACAACAGAATGAAAAAGGGCAAGGAAGTGCTAGCTGTCGAGCAGACCGGCAACGGAGGTGGCGCCAAGGAAGCTAAAGCTGGTGGCTCCAACAAGGAGGCCTAGCCTGTGGCAGCCACCGACAAGCAGGACAGCTCCGGCAAGCAGTATTGTAAGATTCACCGCACCAAGGGTCACGATCTCCAGAACTGCAAGAAAGTCGAACAGCTTGTTGAGCAACAGAAAGCTGAGTACGAGCGGCGCGACAAGGAGAAGGCCCAGGAAGGAACTGGTGGATCCGGCAAGAAACGTCCCGGCCGAGGAGGACGCCGTGGCAAGGCCAAGCAGCGGCAAGGAGACAGACCTCCCCGCGGCCGCGACAAGGATGAAGATGACGACGACGACGAAGACATGGATGATGACGAGGCCGACGAGCAGGAATTTTAGAAAGCCACAGAGGTCCTGTGCGTTGACGGTGGCGCCTCTCTGCATATTTCGCACCGCCAACTCAAGCAGTGGATGCGGGAAGTGAATGCAGCAGAGCCATCCATAGAGTCATGCAAGCCCCTGAAATGGTCCAGCGCACCTATCATCTTCGACATTGAGGACCACCCTAATCGCGTAACTGCGGTCGGGTGTTTGCCGATGTTGGTTTCTCCAACTATCCGCAATCTCAAGGTCACGAAGATGCTAGTCGACGGCGGGGCTGGCTTGAACCTAATATCCTCCGCGGTCCTCCAGAAACTTCAGATCCCTGACAGCGAGCTCGAGGAGACCGGCACATTCCAAGGAATCAACCCGGGAAGAAGCAAGCCGAAGGGAAAGATCACGCTGCCGGTCACATTTGGCAGCGAGCTGAACTTCAGGACTGAGAGGGTCACGTTTGACGTTGCCAACTTTCCATTACCTTACAATGGAATCCTTGGCCGTCCGGCACTCGCCAAGTTCATGGCAGCATCTCACTATGCGTACAACATACTGAAAATGCCAGGCCCAATAAGTGTCATCTCTATCCCTGGTGACAAGAAGGATGCTCTTATCTGTGCCGACAAGATTTACCGGGAAGCGGCAGCCGCAGCAGAGCGCAAGACACTTGCCGCTGAAGCTCCCGGAGGGAAGAAGAAGACCAAGTCCGGCAAGAGCTCTGATGCCTACTCTGACAAGCGCACCTCTTCAGAGTGCTGCGCTACCGTCGAGGACGCACCATCGAGCTCCACTGGCAAGTGTAAGAAGGCAATGGCAGCTCCACCTGAGACTAAGAAGGTGTCCGCCAAGGAGGATGGCACTGGTGGTACCTTCACCATCAGCGCCACTCTTGACCCCAAATAGGAAAGCGCGCTCGTTGCTTTCCTGCGGGCGAATGTCGACGTGTTTGCATGGCAACCGTCTGATATCCCCGGTGTTCCCAGGAAAGTAATCGAGCACCACCTTGCCGTCTGTCCTCATGCGCGGCCCGTCAAGCAGAGAGTCAGGAAGCAGGCAGTGGAGCGCCAAGAATTCATCGCAGAAGAAATCAAGAAGTTGGAAGCAGCAGGCCTTGTCAGAGGAGTGCTCCATCCCACATCGTTGGCCAATCCTGTTGTTGTGCGAAGGCTAATGGAAAATGGAGACTTTGTATTGACTTCACTGATGTTAATAAAGCTTGTCCCAAAGACCCATTTCCCTTGCCGCGTATTGACCAGATTGTTGACTCCACAGCCGGATGTGATTTGCTTTCATTTCTTGATGCATACTCAGGATACCATCAGATCTTCATGGCAGAAGAGGATGAAGAGAAAACCGCATTTATCACCCCATGTGGCACGTACTGCTTCATACGGATGCCTTTCGGTTTGAAGAATGCTAGATCAACATTCGCAAGGATAGTCCACCGTGCTTTTGAGCCGCAAATGCACAGAAATGTGGAAGCCTACATGGATGATATAGTGGTCAAGAGCAAAAACAAGGCTACTCTGATTCAAGATCTAGATGAAACTTTTGTAAATCTGCACAGGATCAACCTCCAGCTCAATCCTGAGAAGTGCGTGTTCGGAGTCCCTTCCGGCAAGCTTCTCGGGTTCTTTGTGTCACAGCGGGGGATTGAAGCCAATCCCGACAAGATCAAAGCCATCGAGCAGATTGAAGCACCAAAGCGCGTCAAGGATGTACGAAAGCTTGCCGGTTGCGTGGCTGCTCTCAGCAGATTTATCTCTAAGTCCGCAGAGCGCGCCTTGCCGTTTTTCAAAATATTGAAAAAGGCAGGTCCGATGAAATGGACTCCAGAAGCGGAGGCCGTGCTACAGGACTTGAAGAGGTACCTGTCCTCCACTCCAATACTTGTCGCACCTAAGCCACAAGAGAAGTTGCTGCTATATCTGGCAGCAACCAATCAAGTGGTTAGTGCTGCGTTAGTAGCAGAGAGGGAGGCGGACGATGAGCCGGCAACCGCGGCAAGTGAATCCAGCGACAAGCAGGGGGCTTCTCCGACAAGCTCTGGCCCCAACAAAGTTGAGTCTGCGCAGGCATGCAAGGAGATGCAGAGGAAAATGGTGCAGCGCCCAGTTTACTTTGTCAGTTCCCTTCTACAGGGGGCTAGATCAAGGTATTCTGGCATACAGAAATTGCTTTTCGGCCTTCTCATGGCCTCGAGAAAGCTGCGCCATTACTTCCAGGCACATGAGATAACAGTTGTCACTCGCTTTCCATTGAAGAGGATACTGCAAAATCCAGAAGCAACCGGCAGGATTGTCGAGTGGGCACTGGAACTGTCAAGCTTTGGCCTCAAGTTTGAGAGTACTTCCACTATACAGAGCAGAGCATTGGCAGAATTCATAGCGGAATGGACGCCGACACCAGACGAAGAAACTCCAGAAACAAGCATCCCCGTCAAAGAGGCAAGCAAAGAGTGGCTGATGTACTTTGATGGTGCCTTCTCGCTGCAAGGCGCCGGCGCAGGCGTGCTGCTTATCGCACCCACCGGAGAGCACCTCAAGTACGTAGTTCAAATGCATTTTCCCAAGGAGCAAGCAACGAACAATACCGCAGAGTATGAAGGTTTGCTTGCCGGACTCAGAATTGCGGCAGACCTTGGGATCCACAAGCTCATTGTCAGGGGTGACTCGCAGTTGGTCGTCCGCCAAGTAAACAAAAGCTATCAGAGTCCGTTGATGGAAGCATATGTTGATGAAGTAAGGAAGCTAGAAGCACACTTTGATGGCCTGCAAATGGAACATGTTCCACGAACTCAGAACGATATTGCTGACGGCCTGTCAAAGTGCGCAGCACTAAAGTTACCTGTGGAACCAGGGATTTTTGTGCTCAAGCTGACTCAACCATCCGTAACACCGTCGACTGGATAGAGAAAGAAGAGGAAGTTGGTTTCTGATGACTACTTTCCGGCAGAGCTTCCCGAAGCCGCCGCCAAGAAGGTCCCCAAGATCGACGCCAAGAGTGCTGAGGAGCAGTCTGCTCCGGCGAACCTCTTGGTTTGTTCCGTTGAAGCAGACGCTCCCGACAAGTTTTGCTCCGGCAAGCTTGCCGGGGAATATCACGCTCCGGCCGAACCGCAGGTTCTTGCCATAGAAGCGGATGTTCCCACAGAAACAGATATGCCTTTAGCCCTTGTTGTCGAGCCGCAAGCTCCAGCATGGGCGCAGTAGATCGTCCGTTTCCTTCAGACAGGAGAGCTTCCCGAAGAGCAAGAAGAAGCGGAAAGAGTAGCCCGGCAGTCAAGTATGTACAAGTTTGTCGACAACACACTGTACAGAATAAGACTCAACGGTGTGAAATTGAAGTGCATTCGCCGGGAAGATGGACAACAGCTGTTGGCAGAGATACATGGAGGCATATGTGGTCACCACATTGGCGCAAGAGCACTTGCCGGCAAAGCATTCCGACAAGGTTTCTTCTGGCCGACAGCCCTCCAGGATGCAACTGCACAAGTAACCAAGTGTGAAGCGTGCCAGTTCCATTCCAAACAGATACACCAGCCAGCTCAAGCTCTCCAGACGATCCCTTTATCCTGGCCATTTTCGGTCTGGGGGCTCGACATCCTCGGCCCCTTTCCCCGAGCTGTCGGGGGCTTTGAGTTCTTGTACGTCACCATCGACAAGTTCACAAAGTGGCCGGAAGTGGAACCAGTGAGGAAGGTGACAGCACAGTCAGCAGCCAAGTTCTTCAGGTCGATTGTTTGCCGTTTCGGGATACCTAACGGGATCATCACCGACAACGGCATGCAATTTACGAGCCGCACCTTCATGCAGTACGTCCAAGATCTTGGCGCCAGGGTCTGCTTCGCTTCTGTTGCTCATCCGAGAAGCAACGGTCAAGCGGAGAGGGCAAATGCTGAAGTGCTGCGAGGCCTCAAGACCAGAACTTTCGACAGGCTGCACAAGTGCGGAAGAAACTGGATCGAGGAGCTGCCGGTGGTTCTTTGGTCGATCAGGACGACACCAAATCGAGCCACTGGCCAGACACCCTTCGCTCTAGTCTACGGAGCAGAGGCAGTCCTCCCCACGGAACTCGTTTATGGGTCACCTCTAGTGCTCGCTTATGATGAGCTCGAGCAAGAGCAGTTGCGCCAAGATGATGCGCTGCTCCTTGAGGAGGACCGTCTTTAGGCTGCTGTGCGAGTCGCTCGCTACCAGCAAGCTTTGCGTCGCTACCATAGCTGCAAAGTTAAAGCCAGGAGCTTCGAGGAAGGCGACCTTGTTCTTCGGCGTGTTCAGTCCGCCAAGAATTCCAACAAGTTGACGCCAAAGTGGGAAGGCCCTTATCGGGTGAAACGAGTCACTAGGCCCGGCGTTGTCCGCCTTGAGACCGAAGATGGCATTCCGGTGAGCAACTCCTGGAACATTGAACATCTTCGCAAGTTTTACCCGTAGGGCGCGGTTGCCGGAAGCTTTTCCGGCAACCACCTTTTGTACAAGTCTTGCCACTGTTGCATGTAATCCTTTGTACAAAGCCGGGCGCAGACCCCGTGCACCAGTAAAGTTCATGTGCCCCGCACATTTGTCAGTTTTTTTTATGCTATAAACCTTTTTTGCATATGTTATGTGACACTTTGTGCAGCACCACACCCCGGTAAGCGATAACGAGCCCAAGGCTCCATATCATTACTTTATTTCTCTATTTCTTTCTCAAAAGAAGGAAGGTTCCCTCGCCCACAAGGTTTACCGGGGGGAAGGAGAAGATAATGGTGTGGACCAGGCCGTTCAAGAAAGTTTCTCCTTGCCGGGAAGCAGACGACAGAAAAGCTAAGTTGCTAAAAGTTTGAGCAATCAGTTTTTTAAGTTTTTGAGTTATTTTACTTGAACGACCGTGCTTTGTATGGAAAACCTATGCGCGGAGGAACCAACTCGTAGCTAGCTGCGCCCTTACTTTATTTCGAGTCCGCTCAACAACTTAAGTGAGCTGCAACTAGTTGCAACAAGGTTGCTTGTCGGTAGCACCCCGCCAGCAGGCTGCTGAAGTTCCGCACTCGGCGCTCGCGGCACGGGTGCCTGCACCGGCAAGTTTCCCTAGAAAGCGTAGGGCAGAACCATACAAAGCCAAGAGTCGAGTAAAGGAAGTAACACGGCAATTTTTTGCCTAAGATAGAGTTATATTACAAAAATAACTTGTCGCGCCTCTAATAAAGTGTTCCCATGACATGACTGGCAGCGACAAGAAAAGAAGAAAACGGACGGCCTAATCTACGCGACCGCCGTCAACCCTTTTGACCTCGTTCACCCTGTCCACAATGGGTGCGACGAGGGCCTTAAGTGCGTCAAGATCAGCGTCCGCCGGCAGCCTCTTGAGGACGTTGGTGAGGTTGAGGCCCGGATTGCGGAAGGCCACCTTCACCAGCACCTTCTCCAGAACTCCGACACAAATCGAGCGTGACTCATCGGCCAACTGCTTTGGGATCCGTTCCCGGAGTTACTGGAGCGCCGCCGCCACGCCTTTGAAGAACAGAGTGAGCTTGGCGCTGGGTTGGAGGTTATCGTCGGAGGAGTACCCGAAGCCTTCCACCCCCAATTGCACCAGCTCCTCTTTGATGACTGCAGCAATATTCACGAGGCCCTCCGTCCAGAGCGCCACAGTATCTCTGAGAAGATTCTGGGTTTCGGCGGCCCTCGCTAGCAGCGCCTCGTTGGCCTTGATGTCCTTCTTCAAGTCCGCCTCCCGTTTCTTGGCACCGTCCAACGTCTCCGTCAGGGTGGCCAGCTTCAGCTCCAGATCAGCATTGGAATTCTTGGCGGCGCGCGGCTCTTTGCCCTTCTCGGAGAGTTGGCCCTGCAGCTCACCGTGGGCAAGGGCGTCCTTCTCGCGCTCCAGCTTGAGCGCGGCAAGCTCTTCGCCACCCACCTTCAGATCAGCCTCCAGCTGCGCCACCTTTACTTCCAATTCCTTCTTGGCGGTCTCGGCAGCCGCAACCACATCCTTTGCCTCTTGGAGCGACCCGCCAAGTGCCCTTTCGCGCGCGGCAAGCTCCTCCTCGTGGATGTCAAGGTTCACTTTCCGCTGAGCCAGCTCGCCTTCTCGCGCGTACAGCTTCTCGCCGGTGAGCCGCTGCTGCTCTTCAGCTTCGGCCTTTTCAAGGAGGAAGGCCTTTCGCTCTTCAGCAAGCTGCTCCCGCTCCTCCACCAAGGCCCGGAGAGCTTCTTGGCGAAAACCCCGGAGCTCCTCCGCGCGCTTCTCTATATCCACGCTCGCTTTCGTGACGAGCGCTTCCTGGGACTCCAACTTGACTTGACGGGCGCGATAGAGCGCCAGCAGCCTCCGCAGCAGCCGCTCCTCCTCGGGCTCGTCACTGCTGCTTTCCGGCGTGTCAACGATCGACAACCCGGCGGAGGCGAGCACCTCCCCATCCAAAACTTCTCCTTCCACCGGCGCCTTGGAGCTTGACGCCCAAGGGAGCTTGATGAAGATGCCCTCGCCAGCCTTCAGATAGGCGCTGGGCTGGGGCTCCTCGAAGCCTGACGCTGCGGCAGCGGCGGAGGGATCGGCGGTCGGTGCAGCGCCTGACGCTCCTGCGGCCTCAGGGCCGTCAGTGCGATCGCCAGATCCCCCGCCAGCTTCCTCAGCAGCAGCCTTGGCGGCCTCTTCACCGGCAGGCACATCGGCACCAGCTCCGTCTTCGGCGGCCGCGGCATCATCAGTGTTGCCGCGCGCGTCCTCTCCGCCGCCCGCCTCGGTCTCCATCGGATCCGCGGAGGGTGGACCTGACGACTGGAGAAGAATGAGAAGTCAAACAAGCACTCAAGAAGAAAAATCAGCAGAAGAACACAAAGAAAGTTTCGGGCAGGAAGGATTACCTGTGCTGGGATCCGCTGTCATAAGCTCCACCACCGGCGGATCGTTAGCACTGTCCCTTGCCGGAGACTCCTCCCTTGCCGGAGGCTCCTCCCTTACCGGAGAACGCTCCCTTGCCGGGGAGTCCACCCTTGGCGGCGTAGTCGAAGCAGACGACGAGTCGGAGGGGATCACCATGCCCTCCTGATGAAGCTGTTCTGCTCCTGCACAAACAAACCAGTGATCAGATGTCAAGAAAGGAAAAGAGCAACCACGCGCACCCAGAAGCAGAAAGTAAACCATATGCTTACGCTGGGGGCTGCTCTGCGAAGTGATGGCCGGATCCGGCAAGGTGGTCTCGGGCGCGCCTCCTGTCGTCGCAGTGGGCTCGTCCTCGATGACCACCACCTGAGCCTTGGCCCTCTTCGCCGCCCTCTGGGCCAGAGTCCTGAAAAGGGAGAGTCCAGGGTGGGTCAGATCAGATGCAAGACAGGAATGGCAAGTTGAAGAACTACAAGAACAACAAGGGAATCTTACTCTTCTTCCTCTTCCTCGTCGGAGCTGAGAACGGAGAGGTCGAAGTTCGGCCCACCTCCGGCGCGACGAGGTGGAGGGGTGGGATCCCTTGGCCGCTTGGCGGGGACTGCGGCGCCAGCCCGAGATGACCCCGCCCCAGTTGCCACTGTGGCGGGAGGCGCACCCGCAGCAACCGTACTTGCCGCGGCGGAGCGCGTCGCGCGGCGCTGCGGCTGTTGACCAGCTTGCCGCCCTGCTGCGTCCCCAATCATGTGGAGGAGCCTTCTTGGCTGCACTGGGGGCTGCGTTTCGGGCCCTGTTCCCGGCAAGCTCCCCGGAGATGGCGGGCCGCTCGCACCCTCGGCAGGCTCACTCAACTTGGCATCGGGCGCGGCAAGCTCTTCTTTGTCTTCGGGCCACTCCCGCTCAGCAAGACTCATCGCCGATGCCGCGTCCGCTTCCTCCACCGTGAACCCAAATTCACCCGCGGCTGCGGCTGCCGCCGCCTCTTCCGCCCTGGTGGCGATGCGTTCCATCTCTTGATCGGTGGTGTCGCGGGTGAGGAGCTTCTTGTCGTCAGCATTGACCGCTACTTCCACTAGGCTGTCGAAGAACTGCTGCACAACGTCTCCAGCAGGCTCTTGCCAGGTTGGAGCGATCCCGTGCGAATCACACAACGGCATCATGGCGCAGATGCGGTCGCCCGAGGAGTTGTTGCACAGAGGAACGACGCCTGCCGGCAACCTGAACCACTCGGGATGCTGTGGGTCGTGCTTGAATATCTCCTTGAGTATCCCGTCCAACTCTATGACGGTGAAATTGAAGTTGAGGCCTGGGCGCAACCTCATGATATCTGCCGGGCCTCCAAATTCCCAGGCGGGTCTCCCCCTCGCCTGCAGAGGGGCGATGCACCGGCGAAGGAAATCTGCGCCGACAGCTCCTACAGTCAGCCCGGCAAGCCTGAGACGCAAGATCCAAGTGGTGGCGATCTTCAGCTTGTCGTCGTCCACGGACAGAGCGCTCCAGTCATTGCCACGCACTGATGGGGCTTGGCACAGGGCGGTGAATGGTTGCGGGCTCTCTTCTACAACCCAGCACCAATCTGCTCTCCACTCGTCCCACTTGCTGCGGAGCTCCCCCTCCAGATAGGTCTCCTTCTTGCCGGCCCGCGAGATCCAGGCGATCCCGCCGGCAAGAGGTTCCCCTCTCTCGACACGAGGCATAAAGAAATGGCGGAAGAGAGCTACGTTGGGGTGGACTCCGACAAAGTTTTTGCATAGATGGGCGAAAACTGCCATGGTCAGAACGGCGTTGGGGGTGGAGTCAAGGAGGTGGAGCCCATAGGTGTTCATGACGTCGCAAAACAAATCAGAGAATGGCGGGCAGAGCCCGCAGTAGAAGAACACGGCGAAGAAAGGATATCCGCCAACTGGAGCTGCTTGCGAGGCGACGGCGGAGAGTACCTTCGTGCGCGGATGCGCCCGCGTCTCCGTCGACCATAAGAGATAGT